>NW_026533204.1:165000-507500 GCF_028296485.1 Oppia nitens
AAAACTTTTATATACAGTATATATATTCGCTGACTTGTATTTGATACCTATTATTAGGTCTTTGCAATCATCCATCAAACACATGATCCCAAATGTATGGATGGATCCATAGATTTTATCATAATTTTTCAAGTATTGAACACAAACTTCAAGTGATTATTAATAACTTTTATTTTTTACTTTAATTATTGCGAAATAGCATATAATGATATATTATACATTACCGTACACTACAATACTGTATAACCGACACACATGATGTGTGACTGATTAATAAATAACTTTCACTCACTTTGACAAACACACACACAAAAAGATCATAGATTATAATTGTGTAAATGCATTGTAATTTGTAATTAATTTATTATTATTTTTTAATGGTATCTGGATGTTAATTTATAATATATTTATAAATTAGCAATAACATAGCTAAATATGGTAGCGTTCAAGGAAATTTTGCAAAATACACACAATATATTAATATATAAATTATTAATCAATTAAATAAAAATAATGACTCATATGTATATACCTGTAGTTTTGATAAATAATTATCGATATATTCAATGCGGTTAACAAATTGATATATTAGATTTATTATATTACAAAGTATTACAATACTAATACTCTATTTATAAGATAATGAGTTTTAATTTTTAATAATTATAAATTAAGTCCAGTTTAATATAATAAATTCAAGTGTTTCCTAGTTACTCACTAATATCCGGGTAATGTTATAATAAATGAATATTTCTAGAAAATAATAGAGTTATATATATACAATATACAGTATACATAATATATATATGTATTTATATATTAAATTAATATTTATGATAATCAGGTTTTAAGGGGTCTAATTGTGGGAATATATTACAAAACGAAAAATAWTTTTTTATAAAAATTCAAATTACAATTGTAATATAATGCACTTTTAATCTACAAAACTATATGTATTATTTTGTAAACTATTTTTATATATTAATATAAAAAAAATTATATTATATAAATTGTATTATATATCATTTTCATTTTATAGACATTTGCAACATTTTTTATATTGTTATATGTATTGTGCAATATATAACACAATGCATTTTTTATTGATTTTGTCTCCACTACATTGACAAATATATATATATATAATTAACTTAATTGTAATTTAAATAATATACGCTCATAGCAACAAAGTAAATTAATTTCTCTAATATAATTATAGGTATATAAAATGTACATGTAAGTTATTTATACATTTACATACAATATAACTTAGTTTATAAATATAATATACATAATAACTTATATGTATGTATATGTATGTATAATATACTGTATATATAGATATTACATTTGATAAAGAATCTGATATTCATTATTATGAAAATCTCTGAAAAAACTTTTCTCTGCTTATTATATCTCATTGTTATCCCAAAGTAATAAATGTTTGCTTTTTGTCTGATAATGTCATTAAGAAATATATTCAATTATAATCTTTTATTTTCTTTTAATAATAATAATAATATTTTAATATGTGTATATATATAAAATTTTAATAAGTATATAATATTATATTTTTTTATATTACATATATTTAATATGCATAATATATTTTATTTTTTAAAACTTAATATTATTAATAATCGTATAGTATATAAAATACATTAGAAAGTATATAAATATTTTTTAGCAGAAAAAGATGAATATCAATGTTTTTTCATATATATACTGTACAGTATATATATAGATATTAATATTAGAAAAAAATGTGATGATATGCTCTCTGTAATGTATGTAAGTATATATATATGTTTTATGATATGCCAGAAATACAATATATATGTATTTAATATGTATATTAGATTTTTTTAAATATACATTATATATTTATTTATATGTATTTTATGTAATAATAAGCATTTTCTGTTAGAAAAGTCATGAAAATTCAGTAAAAAAAAAGTTTGAAATTCATATCAAATTACAGTTAAAATATTTTGACGTCAATTAATTGTCATTAAATCAAATTGATTTGCTAAATATATACTTTATTGTGTATTCTTTTATTATATATATATATATATAATGTCAACGGTATACATTTACCAAAAAAATAATAGCTCTATTAATATTATTGATTAACTTTTTATATATTTGTAAACTATATTATTGATCTAAAACTAAACAATTATTATCGTAATATTGATTTATATATACAGTATATATATAATATACCATTTGTCATACAAGATTAAATGTTATTTATACACAATTTTTCAAATTATTATTTTTATTATTATTTGTTTTCATACTAGTATTGATAAAATATTCAAATATTTGTCATTTATGTTTGTATGTGTGTACAGTAAATTACAATACTGTAATGTATATGTCTGTAAGTGTATATGGAAGTTAAAATAAATTTTCTAATTAAACATTTATTAAATTAATCTAATTTATTTATTTTAATAAATATATGGGGCAAAATTATTATTATTCTTATATTTTAAAATATATATATATATAATTTATTAAATAGCTTATAACTACAGTGGTTTATATATTACTGTATATTCATATATAGCAATAGTAACTGTGATGTATTGTTTGTTATTGTGTTTTATTAGACTTTTTTTCTCTCTCTAATCACTTGTTGTTAATAATTCATTGCTCTCGTGATAACTGAATTTTGAGATAATTTATTATTATTAACATTATTATAGCAAAATAAGAAAAAACATTATTAAATAAAAATAATAAAAATTATACAAAAACAAAGAAATCAATTGTAAAAATTACATAATTTATATAGACATAAAAAAGAGTGCAAAAATAACATTTTTTAAAAATAACTTATTTTAACAAAAATATTTTGGTAGTCAATAGAATAGGATTTTTTAAAATAATTTTTTTATTTAAGTTATTTGAAACCTTAGAGAATTTATTGAACCTTTGTTTTTGTCATTGATTTTTTTATTATATAATATATATATATATATGTATACAATATATATATATATATATATATATTACTCATATAATATGTGTAAATGAAATAAATAAATATGTTATATTAAATGATTAATCTTTATAAAAAACATATACTGTGTATATAACGGTAATGTGAGTTGATATGAAATTCAATAAATTTTTTACAACTACAACAACATAAAAACAAATTTATGTAATTTTTTTATTTGTTTGACATCTCTGTAAATGTCTATCAATGGTATGAATACTACAGTATAAATTATATTGTATGTTATATTAATACTACAGTACATAAAGTATAATATATTTAGGACACAATACATTTGCCTTTTTTGATTAAAAAATTTTTTTCTGTAAGGATAATAATTGTATTGTACTGTATGTTATATACATTTATATTGTATATATCAATATTATATGTATTGTAAATTATGTGTGTTATATGGTATGGTATGACTTATTTTATGCAATATATAATTTATAGTTTTGATGTTTGATTGGCTTTCACCTCCTGTTTGTTTCAGCAGTCTCTCTATCTGTAAATATATATATTTGTATATTACAAATGATAATATTATTTTTATTTTTATATATTTATTATTATTATTTTGTTTTTTCAAACTCAACGGATCACACCATTTGTGCATTTGTTTCAAATAAAATTAGACACGAATTTTATATAAATATTATATATATAAACACGAGTTTTGGCACCAATTCTGATGAATTTCCATAAGTTATTATCAGAGAGATATTGTTTGTATGACTTGTGTGTGCTGTGTGTGTGTGTGTATGACTTGTGAAGCAAAAAATATGATGATATAGTTAGCACAGTTAGATTATATATTTAAAAAACAACATAAGTTTGTTAATAATTTACAGTATATTTATATATAATGAAGTTTTTTTGGAAAACTATGTTATATACAAACATTTATATATATTATATATTGGGGAAAAGGGTTGCGCGGATAGAGACAAAAAAGAGAGCGAGAAATTGATTTATAAAATTATATTTTTTGACGCTTTTTTGTATGATTTTTATTTTTTGCTTCAAAATGAATGAATGAATGAATGAATAAATGAAAAAAAGTTTTATCAGTTGCATTCAGTTTTTTGTTTGTTTGTCAGTTAATTTGTATAAATTGTTGACAAAAAATTGGATGAATAATAGGGACACAAATTTTTTTGCACAACAATTATATCATTACTGTATTATTATTATTATTATTATTACATAGTTAATGATGTGATTGTGATTATGATGTGTGCGACAGAAAAAAAATCTAATTTTCAAAAACCATGACTTGTTTTTTGGTGTCCGCAACGCGACTGTGTTTCAAAGCCTACAACAACAACACATATAAAACAATTTATTTTATTTATTTATATTTTATAATATATATAATGTTTTTTTAATATTTCGAGTTTGACTTTTAGGCTAATTTTCTTCTTTTTCTTCTTTTTTATTTATTGTTGGATTGTGTTCACCAGTTTTTGTTGTTGTGTTGTTGTTGTTGGTCGGGTACTACATCTCTATCTCCCGTTCCCCTCAATATATAGCACATACACACACACAGACACACTAGTAATGTTGAACTCAATACTTTGCACTCCTCTATATTTTTAAATGTCTTTCCTCTTGTAGGTTGTTGTTGTTGATGATGATGATTGTTGCACTGTTGTTGTTGTTGGTTGTGTTTCTACTGTTAGCTGTTATATAATATATATATATAATACAAGTTATATAAGTATAAAGTATTTGTTTGATGTGTTATTTGAATCCAGTTTTTTTTAATATATCATATATGAGTTTTCGTTCCTTTTATTACTAATACTACTCTCTGCCTATGACTACTACAATATATATATTTTTTATTTTATATATATATATATATATAAATGTACAGCACTTGAGTTGAGTCTAAAACTCCTATTCACTGATGATTTATTGCAACTTCTTCTGTGACCTCTTTTGTGACCTCTTTGACGACTTTCTCTGCTGTTGTGTTGTTAGCTGGGGTTTTGGTGAAACATGTAATGAAAAAAATATTATTATTATATGAATACTGTATATATAAATAAAAAAATTAGATTTTTCAATAGTCATATAAAGTAATAATAATAATAGTCAATATTGTCTTTATTTATACTGTATATACACAGTAATAAAATATATACATTTATAAAACAGTATAAACACAATAGATACTGTTATTAAATATATATTTTCAACAAATAGAAAGAAAACTATAATAAATAATAAATTTTGTATACATTGACTACAATATAATGTATATAAAATAACATTTGAGACAAACAAGTTATATATATAATAAAGCAATGGTAATAATAATAATAAGAGTACGAAATAAAAATAAGAGAAAGAGAGAGAGAGAAAAAAAAGAAAGAAAGAGAGGAGAGGAGAGAGAGGACTATATAAGTATTGAATTGAAAAATAAATGATAAAAATAGATTAAATAAATATTTATCGACATTTGAAAACGAGGGAAATAAAAATACAATATTTGGACATTAAAGAGAAACAAATACAATTAGATATAACTTTTAGTTTAAGTAAATTTTGGTGTAAATATGTTTTTAGGAGAGAGAGAGAGAGAGAGAGAGAGAGAGAGAGAGAGAGAGAGAGAGGTATTAAGTAATATATTATTACATAATAATACTACATTAATACTAATGAAAATGTTAGTAAATGAAACTTACATTTGCAGTTTGTATATACAGTATATTATAAAATACATTTAATGGTAGTTAATTTGACGTTTGATTATTAAAGCGTCGATTATTAAGCATTGTGTTAGTTGATTAGCAATTTTTATTATTATTATTATATTTTTATTTAATTATTATCTTATAATTTATAAATTTATTTCTATATAATTATATTAACAGTTTTCGTCAGATAAAAAGCGATTGTTATTATTATTATTTTATTGTTACGAAATTTTTTTAATTTTCATATTATGTATTATTAAAAGCATTGCAAGTATTATAGTATATTTGGACCCTCTGGTGGTGGTGGTTGTGGTGCCTAACCATTGGGGGAAATGGGATATTAAAAACAACAACAAAAACAGATAATGGTTTTTAATACATATTTTTGTTTTATTTTTTCATATATGGTTTTCATCTCTACTACCATTATATATATATTTAAAAAGAGTTTTTGAATATCAATTTTTTTGTCCCGAAAAAATTAATGATAATCTTTCTGTGACTTTTGATTTATACTACTTTTCTATAGAGTTTCTATTTAAGTATTATTATTATCACCGATAAAACCGGTATATATATTAATATAATGGTCAGTACAGGCAAACTTACGCCAGGGAACAGTCTGGAGCCACAGCCCGGCAGTGGTAGTCCATCGACCTGTTCATAGCATACGGAGATTATTAGTATTAAACACAACAGAGAGAAAAAAAATTATTTTATGACTTTTTTCTGGCAATAGTACTGTATTATTGGCACTGATTTTTTATGAGTGTTTCTTTTATTTTTGTCTGTTTTATTTTTATTTTATTTTTTTGAGGTTAAGATTGTGAGCTCCCGACACCCGTTGAGTTTTAGTCAGAGAAATGAGAGGGTATTCGGAGATATTCTTTAAAAATTTAAATTAAAGGGAGGGGTGTCACACAGCTACATGTGTGCTATAAGCACTGGGATGTGTTACTGAGTGTCTGTATTTATGTACAGTATGTAAAGTTTATATGAATCTGTGATTGTCTACACAAGGATATCATTGAAATAAACTGTGTATGAGATAAGATTTTTAATGAGCAACAACTTACCCCTAGAGGACAGGGAGCATCGAGTCCAGGAACACCCTATCATATAATATATGGCAGAGTTTTATTTTACATTTAAAAGCCATTATTGTCATTCAATTTTCATAATATAATAGATAATATAATATAAGCGCATAATTATGTAATTTTATTGTTCGTGCATTCAAATATTTTTTTTATCGTCAAATGGGAAATGGGTCTCAAAATACATATATAAAGTCTACAACAATAACCACCAAATGCTATATACCTGATCTCCTTTATCACCCTTTTCTCCCTGTGAACCCTTATCACCTCTGCGTCCAGGTTTGCCCTATAATATATTGGGTCAGTTGTTTTCCAAGAGGGGAAGCAATGGATAGGGAGAGGTAAACAAGCAGATAATATATTAATATATTAATGATGGCAATATATTAGCATATAATTTATTGTCTCAAAAAAACTTATTGGTTTCAAACAAATGAGATGAGAGATAGAAAAAACTAACTAAATAAATACACACATATATATATATATATATATATACAGTACACGACAAAAATAATTTTTTATGACAACTAATTACACAAAAATTTAGTGTTTTCATTGCTCAAAAAAATAGTAATAATAGCTTCTAATAATAGTGATCAGTAATAGACTAATACAGTATTTAAACAACGAGTTATTTAATGAGGATAGGGTTTAAACACACTAGAGATTGGTTTTTGTAACAAAAATAAAAAACTAACAAAAAAATAATCACAAAATTCTGTGTATATAAATCAATACATATAAATGTCTAGTAAAACAACTACTAGGAACTTAATATATATAAATTATATATATATATATACATATGAGTTGTTTGAAAGTCATAAATAAGCAACAAATTAAGTGAAATTTATTTGAAAAAAGAGCTTAATATATATATAGAGAAAGAAAAAACATTAAGTAATTATTTTTATCACTATTAAAAATCGTTGCTATTTTTGTGTAGAAATATCAAACTCATATTTAAGCCCTAAAAATATAATTTATATTTTTTAAACAATGAAAAATTTAAAATCTTCAAAGTC
Source organism: Oppia nitens (assembly GCF_028296485.1). NCBI lineage: Eukaryota > Metazoa > Arthropoda > Arachnida > Sarcoptiformes > Oppiidae > Oppia > Oppia nitens. The sequence goes on from NW_026533204.1 coordinate 172,850, forward strand.
TATTATTTATAATATATATATAATACAACTAATAAATTGTAAACAACTAATAAAATAAGCCAATTGTGCGTTTATGTGGATAAAATTAATGAGAAAAATAATAATAGAAATTTTCTAAAATATATAATTTATTTAATATATGTTAAAGAGAGAAAACCCGCCAAATAAAAAATAATTTTGTATTTCACTTATTTTGCTTTTATTTCTTAACTCTTAATAAATTATTAAAACAAATGAATTAAATGAGTGAATGAATTAAATGAATAAATAAATAAATGACTGAATTAACTAAATGAATGAACGAATGAATAAATAAATAATTTATTTATATATGTATAAAGAAAGTGCTTTAACAACATAACAACAATTACTTAAAACATGTAATACATTTTGAAAGTTTTTTTTTAAATAAAACAAAAAGACACCAAATCTAAAACTTATGCAAATATTTTTGGTGATCATTGAGATTGAGTGAGTGAGTGAGTGAGTGTTTTTTTTGCATAGGTTTGTTACACTAATGAGCGTCAAAAAGTTTTTAGATTTTTATGAGAGAAAGAGCCTAAACTATTAAACTTAAGGCAACAAAATAGACAATAATAATAATTACCAAATTTTAAATGTGAATTGAAAGCTAATGCAAAAATTGTAAACTAAATAAACAAAAGCAAATAAAATAATAATAAAAAATACATATAAAACAATGCATACAATCAATCGCATGGTTAGCAAAATGACAGTTTTTTCAGTGCTCTCTCACCTAAATTTTTTTTATTATAGTTATTAATATTATAGTTATGGTTTTTTATAGTTATTATTATTTTTATTTTTTACTGAATTAATTATGCAATGAGCATATATTTATTATTATTATAATAATATATATATTTTAAATAAAAATACTGTATTTATAAATAAGTCGGAAATTAATTGAATAAATCATAATAAGGATAATAAATAATGCAAACACAATGCTTAGAGAGTAAACAAATCCACAGACAAAATAATACTAAAAAAAACTTTTTGAAATATTTTTTTGTCAACACAACAACAAACCATATGTGTGTGTGTGTTATATAACACACTTGAGGACACACACAATGTAATAATACGTGAGACATTAAAATGTATGACAAAAAAAAACTAAAGACAATAGAGATATATCTATGTATATAAATAAAAATAAATAAAAAACATAACAAATAAAACAAGAGAGAGATTCATCATTTTATAGGGAAGTCATTTACCGGATTTCCGATCGGACCAACTGGACCCTTGGGCACCATATAGAGTTGAGGACAGGGATGTCAGTGAAAGAGACAGAAAAAGAAAGAGAGAAAAAAAGAAAAAATATTGTCATTAATTATCATGTATTATATAAGGAGGTTATAAATTATAAGTACAGTATTATGTTTGTTAGTTAGTTATATATATATATATAAGTAAAAACAAAAGTTAAAATAAAAATAATAACAATAAAACAACAAAAACTACTACTATGTCAGCATCAACATCAACATTAATGACAACAATAAAAATAATTAACAACAAAATCAAAATCAAAAGCATATTGCAAGTGATGATAGTTTGTGGTCACAGACAACAATACAGATTACAGATAAGTGAGGCACAAGTAGTTTATAAAAAACAGGTGATATATATATATATATATAAATATATATAATTGATTGCTTGTATTTGGTGCTGAATTTCAATCAATCCAATCAATCAAATTGTTTGTGATTTAAATATATTAATTTATTTTTGGTGCGATATTTGGGTAGAGTTTTGTTTCGGGTAACGAACCGGTAAGCCGGGTATGCCATCAGTGCCGGGAAGGCCTGGTTCGCCCTTTTCGCCACGCGGTCCCATATCACCTATTATTCCCTATGATTATTAAATATACCCGTAATATATAAGATTATAAAAATATTTTTAATAATAAGTTAATAATAATAAATATATTTTAAGGTATATAACTATAAATTTAGTTGATTATACTATAAGTAATTATTTATAAAAAACAATTTTATTATATTACTTTTATTATTGTTTAAATGATAACAAATAAAGTATTAATACTAATATGTGTTTTTAGGGTTTGAAGGGCTAAATGTGAATCACTGATTTAAATTTATTACCACAAAATATGGCCATAAATTAATAATAATAAACTTTATATATATAAATATAACAATAAAATAATTAAATAAAAATATACCATAAAAATTATTTGTTGATTACTATTTTACTTTATGTTTCATTGAAAAAACAAAATGTCATTATATTATTTTTAAAAAACAATTACTAATTTGATATAAATCAAATATTAATTAAAAGCAATGATAAACTATATTAATCATAAAAAATTATAATCAACAAACAGTAATAAAAGTTATTTATTATTAATAGAAAATTTATAAATTTCATCACTTAAATACTATGTGTGAATAAAATATTTTAAACGTAAATTCAATGCTATTTGTTTTGTTATTAATATATATAAAAAATATCATTTTAAATATGAACAAGGCTATTAAAATAAAATAAAAAACTATAGTTTAGTTTAAGGATGTAAAGCATTTTTGTTAAATGTATAAATAGATAAAAGCGTAAAACTTTATAAATTTAATAAATAAAAAAACAGTATTAAAAATATTTATATTTGCAAATTAACGTCATATACTATTATATATGCTAATGTATATCAATTAAAATTGATAAACTAGTTAATTATACAAAATTATTATTTAATATTAATATATTTTACTATTTTATATATATTTATAATATAAACAAATTGGTAGACATACTTTGATTCCGTCCAAACCGGGCGCTCCCTATAAATGGGAAGTCATAACAGGAATGACCACAATATCATACAAATGCAATGCTTTTTTACACGCATCTCATAATACAGTAAATGATTGCAATTAATAATTATAATAAATAACACTCGTTAGGAACAAAATTAAAACAAAACAAAACAAAATATTATATTATATGACTAAAAAATTAATTATATTAGCATACAATAAATGAAATACAAGTACATTGAATTTTGATAATAAAAACAATTAGAAAAATATATAAAATTCAATTTAATTTAATTTAAATGACAGACCACTACTCTCTCACAGCATCCGTTGGTTTCTATTTGTTTGATTAGTTTTCTAAAATAATAATGATTTTTGTTTTGTTTATATGTTTGCAATTGTTTTTAGTTTCAATTATTTTTGAAGCAATTATTTTTTTAAATTGAAAAATGTTAGATTATTTATTTTATTTAATTAAATTTTAATTATTTATTATTAAGCATGATTGCTTGGTTTGTTTGTTAATTGCAAATAAACGGCAAAAATATTATCAATATCTTTTGTTTGTAAATAATAGTTATATATTTATACATGTATAAATAATAATTTTAGTATAAATTAAAATTTTTAAACTAATTATACAATAATATTCAAAATAAAATGTTTTTTTATAAAAAAAATGTTTTGTAGATATGTTTGTTTAACTCTTCTAATATATTTATATATATACCGTATTATTGTATTAATTTATTAGAAATGAAAAATTGTGTTTAAAAATTATAATAAAACTATATATATATATCTATAAATACTGTATATAAATGTTATTAAATTACATAATATTTTAAATAAAGTTATTTATATGTTATGAACACACAGACAAATACAACAGACACTTGTGTTTTAAAATACAATTAAATTATCAAAAAATGCAATTATTAGTTGTTATTTTTGATTTGTGTTTCTATTATTCATTTTTGTTATTTAATATTATTTATATAAAACACATTAAATTATTAATAAATGAGTATTATAATTGTTATTGTTTTAATTATTATTATTGGCAATTATTAATTTTGTTATTTATTTAGCAAAACAATTAACATCAATTATTTGGCAGCTTTTTAATTTGTGTTATTATTATTATTATTATTAATATCAGTATTATTATTATTATCATTAGTTTGTCTTTATTTTCGGTATATTTTTCATACCATCAAATCAGTGGTTGAAGTGAGGTCTCCCGGTTCACCTTTACTGCCCTTAAATGTCACAAAAAAAAAGATTTTATAATTAAAATATTTAAAATTTCAATAATTATCGATAGACTAGTTTAATTTAGTAATAGGAAAGTTGATTATATGTAAACAATTAGATGATACCATAGGTCCGGGTAATCCCATTGGTCCGACATCTCCCTTATCACCCTTAAAGTGGACACAAAAATACAATCAAAATCAAATTTAGGGAAAATTAATTAATAAAAAAGCGAATAACTCACTGACTCTCCTTTAAAACCAGTATCACCTTTGATACCGGGAGGTCCTCGAAGTCCAATTTCACCCTTAATTAATAAAATTAATAAATTATGTTTGTTTTAAATAATCATCGATTGTATTTACGGGAGGTCCGGGTGGACCGGGACGGCCAACGGGGTCGAATCTGTCGCCGAAAGCTTCATAATCTTGTTTCATGAATCCGAGTGTAGCCTAAAAATCAGTAATTTAAATAATAAATTAAATATGATTTTTCAGTGATAGTATTCAACAACAAAATACATACCGAAGCGTCACCTTTATCTCCGCGATCGCCTAAAATCAAACACAAAAGTATACAATATTTAATAAATTAATTATTTTTTATTTATAGTAAATATATTTTTTATACCTTTGGGTCCCAACTTTCCAGGCGGACCGGGCAAACCAGGTGGTCCCATCATACCTGGTGGACCCATATCGCCAGGTTGTCCTACAAATTAGCATAAAAATAACACATAATTTATTATGTTATGCTCAATTTACATTAGCTTATATATAGTTACTGTATTACAATATATGCCTAATGTGCCTACCCTTTTGACCGGCAGCACCGGGCAACCCAGGAGGTCCCTGAGGACCCGATTGTCCATCATTTCCAGGGAAACCTCTCTCGCCCTGAGTGCCCGGCAGTCCAATGTCTCCTTTAGGTCCAAATTCACCGGGAATTCCCGCTTCACCTTTGACTCCCGCCTCTCCAGATTCACCACGAAGTCCAGGTTTACCAGATTTGCCCTAAAAACAGTCAAAATTATTAAAATTACTAAATTATTAGAAAATTATATATTATTTTATTTTAATTATTATTATTAATGTATATTTTAATATAACTCAAGAAAAGTATATCTCATTTTTAAAATTTATTTATTATTATTTAATTTTATAATATAACTTAAATAAAATGTATCTCATTTTTAAAAAATGATATAAATATTTATTTAATATTCGTTTTTTGTTGTTATTTTCGTATAATTATTGAGTTTTACTCCAATTTTGACAACTCGAAGCAATTTTTGGATTAATGTAATTAAAGTGTCGGAAATAAACTTATTTTATAAACACTTATTGATAATCTACTGTTAATTTATTTTTAGGGATATTTTTGGATTCAATAATCTCTCTCTCTCTCTCTCTCTCTCTTTCATCTAATCCTTTTGCTGACTACTCAACTATATTAACATTTATCGTAATATAAATAAATTCATTAATTATTAACTGAATTCCAGCTAAAAGTGTATTTTTAATACCAAAATCTCTCTCTCTCTCTCTCTCTCTCTCTCTCTCTCTCTAACAATATCACTTTAGTGATGACTATTATATTACTATTACTGTACCGATCATTCAGATTATATTAGTCGAGACAGTAGTCGTCGTCGACATCCAAAAGTTGTGAGTTAAGCATCAAATCTAATACACAAAAAGTCAACCAATCGTTCATTCATTCATTTATTCAGTCATTAGTCAAATATATATATATATATATATATATAGCGTTTGTGTAAATATAATGATAAAAGTTGAGAGAAATGTATAGATTTGAAATACAGATACCTCTTCACTAGAAACCATAATATATATGATATATATTTATATATATTTAAAATTTCATTTGATTTTTATTTTCACACACACACCACATACAGAAAAATACTTAAATGAAAAAATCATTTTTATTTTGCACACATAGACTATAATAAATGCCTCTTCTCTTATATATAAACTAATAATACAAAACCTATTATGACTTAAGCTATTATATATTATTGGACTTTAACTATAAATATAGTGTATAAAAATGTATTGTAACTTTACATATAAAAGCTATTAAAATATATGTAAGATATGTGAAACAATAATAGAAAAGAGAAAGCCATTGATGTGAAAATCAATTTTAATTTTCCTCAAAAAAGACTAATATTTTATTAGAAAAATCATAATAATATTCAAAATAAATGTCATATTAATGTTTTAAAAACAATTTCTACATTTAAATGAATATTATATATATATATATAATTCAAAATTTTTTAATAAGTAAAATATTTGACTACTACTTCTTATTTCACTTTTTTATAAATACAATAATGTTTTCATTTTATATCGCATATTGTAGTTTACAATAGTTTAATGTATGTATAAAAATCCCTGAGCTTAAGTAGTGACACTTATACAGTACAATATGATACACTTATAATAGCTTATAAAAGTGATAGGTATTGGAAAAATACTATAAAGAAAAAGCAATATCGCTATAAAAGTGTATTTATTTTAGTTTTATAGAGAGAATCGGTCGTCAAGTTATGGGTACTAAACATCTCTCTCTCTCTCTTTCTCTCTGTCTCTCACTATGTCTGGTGTTTACAATAAGTGCCATCAAAGCTAAATAAATATATAATATGAAGATTTTGATGCCATAAATGTTAAGATCAAACAAAACTATAATAAGCTTTGTCTGTCTGACTGAATGTTTGTCTGTCCGTCACAATCGGTATTATAAGAGTGGTGTCGGCTATTTGATGAGTAGTCCTACTTTTATTGAAATTTAAATATTATATTCATACGACTGGTAATAGTTGGTGTCAAAAAATAATATATTTATTTTACTGATCATATGATAACCACGAATGTCGCTCTCTCTCTCTCTCTTTCTATTTTGTCAAATAAAAAATATTAAGTCTATATTTCTGTGTCTTTCTGTCACCAAAAACATTATTTGATAACAAAATAAAAAATAACTTTAATTTTGTTAAGAAAAATCAATTCCCATTTCCCTTTAAAAACTAACTATAAAAATTATATGTACTTATATATAACAAAAATATATATCATTAAATTTGTCTCTCTCTCTCTCTCTCTCTCTCTCTCTCTCTCTTATAGTCAAGTTTCATACAGCAAACACACACATACAGTACAGTGGAAATACAATACAATCTTTAAAAAAAAATTTACGAGTGTTTAATCATACAAATTGTAGTTTATTTTGCTCACAGCTATAGACATATAATCTTTAAGGAAATAAAAACTCACTCCAAAAAACATATCTTAAATCATAATCCTTTTAAATAGCAAACAAACAGACAAACAAACAAAAACTAAATAATACTATATTTTTTGGAAGATATTTAAACTTTTCTCTGATGGTTACACTTATATGTGTATACAGTACAAGGCATACAATACAATCAATTTATACATTCATACAACAAACACAAGTGTGTTGAATATTATTCAAGTTTTATTTTTTCGTGTTATTACATGAAAAAAAACTCAGATATCCTTCGATGTTATGATTATATTGAAAGAAAACTGATGTGTTTCGCTGTTTTTTTAATAGATTTTGTTGAGAAATATTAAAAAATTTTCTTTCTCTGATATGTATCACTCAATGGTAAAACTAAAAATAGTAATATAAATATATATTTTTTCTCTCGACTAATTCTCACTCAAACTTCTATATATGTTTTTTTATGAAAAAATCTTTGTTATAATCGCTGAAAGACAGACATTATGGCAGCTCTTCTGGTTTTTTTTGCTTCTTCTGATTGTGTGTTAGATCTCCTATCAGTGACTTAATCATATCCACATCTCTCTCTCTCTCTCTCTCTCTCTCTCTCTCTCTCTCTCTCTCTCTCTCTCTCTCTCTCTCTCTCTCTCTCTCTCTCTCTCTCTCTCTCTCTCTCTGTTGATAATGTTGTCGACCAAAACAAGCCAATACACGAGTAATTATGTCTCAAAAGTAAAACACTTGTCTTTTAGTATCACATTTTCTTGTTGTTGGTGTGTTTCAAGCATTTAGTTGTTATTTAGTAAAATAGGGAAAAACAGTTAAGTGTGTGTATGTATGTGTGTGTGTGTGTGTGTGTGTGAAACAATGCATTTGTCTGTTAACAAATAAACCTTCAATTGCTTAAAAACAAAAAATCAATAACCAACAGAAATATCTAGTAGTTTATATGTGAAATCAATTTAAAGTCTATATTATTTGTTTTTAAATTTATATATCTATTTTTTGTTTATCATTTAAATTATATATACATGTGTAATACTGTATTGTACTGTACAATGAAATAAAATGAACATTTTATATCTACTAAATTAATTCATATAATTTTATTATCAATTGAAAAGCTAAACTGATTCAGCATTTATTTATTTTTTGGTTAAAAACAAAATTTTTCGCAAACTTTGATAAATTAAATATTTTTACACACAAATACATGTATGCAAAATAGGTATACCATATTTTTGCTTATTTTAAAAATTTTATTATTGATTTATTATTTTAGTTTTTTATCAATTTGTTTTTATATTTTTAGTGTTTACTTTGCTATTATAATATAATAAATATTTAAAAAAATAAAATGTATTTATTTAATAACAAAAAAAGAAGAAGAATGAAATGAGTGATAAATAGAGGAAAAGATAGATATATTGATAAATAATAATAAATCTAAAAATGAGATATACTTTAGTAAAAATTGACATTAATTAGAGTTGAAATCTTATTTTCCGCTAATATACAACTCGCAGTTAACAATCAATCAAATAAAGAAAAAGTCAATCTTTCGGATCAAATTTTTGTTGTCATATATAATGACAAATAATGTAACAAATATCATATTTTTGTGTGCATATCATATATACAGTACTTATATATATATATATAAGTTATAACATATTCTGTGATATAAATCTTTATATAATTATTATTTATCAAAAAATAGCTATAATTAGTTATTTATGTCTTGAAGGCAATTACTGACTTAATATTATTTTGAAAACAAAAATTATTGATTGATAACTAATTAATGGCAAAAATTTCAACTCCAATGTCTCGTATTAGAAATATTTGCAAAAAGAAAACATTTTTTTGTTATTTATAAGTTATTATAGATTTCTTATAATGAAATTGTATTTAAAAGTTTTTAAAAACTTTTGCAGCAACATTTAACACACGCATACATAAAGTATATATTTACAATATAATGCATATGAATAAAGTATTTATAAATTAAACACATAGTTGTAAACATTAAATAACACATTTCTGATTATTATTGACGGCTAAAGAAAAATAAATAAAAAAAGAGTCAAAACTTAATTCATAAGTACTATAAATCTCTATAGAAAGTGTGTGTACTGTATATGTATGTGTAAGACATACTGTATGTTATATTAGATTTTAATTTCATCTAACATGACATTTATATATTTATGTGATATTATGTATACAAAAAAAGTTAAATATTATAATAATACGTATATATGCATGTATGTATGCAATTCATGCCATTATAATTAGCGATAAATCTTTTTAAAAATATAGTAGATTAACATAATTAGTACATAATTCACAATTAAATGTGTTACAAACGATAAGGTATTTGCATATATTTAACTTTATATATATATATATATATATATACTGTAAACTTGCAATATTCGGTATATTATACATGTATTTATTAATAGAAAATATAATAATAAAAATTTTAGTTTGCAATAACAGTTGAATTACTAAAGTAAATGCTAAAAATAAAATTTTCTAAATGTATTGAAATTTTTTTCAATATATTTGTATTATTATTTATATAAACCTTATATCATACTCTCTCTATGTGACTATTAGGATGAAAGTAAACGCATGAATTGCTAAACAAAATGATAATTTGTTGATAAGAAACTTTATGTATATATATATTGATAAATTCACATAACTTTTATATAAATTATATACATTAAAGTGTATATATGTATAACTACTAAAATTCACGCATACTTTCCGATTCTATTATATAGACTATAATAATAAAAATAAATTATTACAAAATATTATATCTATATGAATAACTAAATTAAAAATCTGGACACAACATTTTTTTGTTCACATATAAAAATGTCTTTCATTTGCACCTAACTTATAATATAATAAATTTTAATAATAATAATCAAAATAAATATTATTATAAAGTTATGATAACAAAATTTATTTCTGCTTTATTATTATCCATGAGTTATTGAAATTTGTCAAAAAAATGCTATAACATAAAGTATTTATTTTATATATTATATGTGCACACAATTAAAATGACAAAAAAACTAAATATTTGCTGATAATATAGAATTCATTAAAACATATAATAATATATAACCAGAATATTCTACATAAAGATGTTATGCGAAGACAAAACAAAACAACAAAAAGAAAACCGATTTCTTTAGCCGTCAATCGATGTGAACAATAGGTTTCGAGGAAACAATAGGAAGAAAATAGTTATTACAGGTTTTATATGATGACATAGAAAACGGTATTGTTTAGGCACAGACACGCAATGATAGTGGGGGTGCGGGTAGTTTAAATGATAAGGGGAAATGGGTTATATGCACACAATATTTTACATATAAAAAATATATATATATATATAGATATTTATATAAAGCATAGAAAAGTTTTACTTACGTTCATAAATACATTTAGTTTGTTTTGGGAGGAGAGTGAGTGATAAAAACATATTAGTATTGATTCCGTAGATATTAATATAATATATATATATATATAAAGTTATGTTATGTTTTGTTAAAATAGAAAAGAGATGATAGAAAAAGAGTGAAATAAAAGGTGAATAAAACACATTAACTATATTATGAAAAATGTTTAAATAATCCATATTTATATATTTCGAAATATGTGGACTTTTATMTTAGATATATATATAAGCGGTACATAACTGTAATAATGTTTAGTATTTAATATACTATGTGTGCGGTGTATCCATTTGGGAATCAAACCATTAGTTTTTTAAAAGATAAGTACACATATATAACACATAATAGATATTACTCTAGAAATATTCATATAAATTATTTTTTATATGAAATAAAAAACATTTATATTACACAAATTTTAAATGATACAACATATATTACATATGTAAATAAATATTAACATTTAATGTAGTGTTTTTTAAGTACACAATTTGTTTGCATTTTTTGATAATTGAATTGCTGGTATATTTTTTTGCCTCAGATTTTTATTTTATTTTGTGGTTCACATATTATAATCTATGGCTGATGTAGTTTTTTAAAGGGGGTGTTCACTGATGAGATGCTGAGAGTAGTAGTAGTAGTAGTCATTATTAATTGAATTTTTAAAAACAAACAGATAAATAAATATATTTAAAAATACTAAACAATTGGCTAAAAAAGATGATAACAATGTTAGCTCAAAAAAGAGTTTCAATATATACCCTTTTACCCCTGCGCCCCCTTTCACCCTTGTCCCCCTTTTCACCATGTTCACCGGGAGGACCGGCAATACCGACGTCACCCTAGATATTGGAGACATAAAATTGGGGGAGAGATGTGGAAAGACATATAGAAAACAATTGTGACATAAATCAACACATAATAGATATTTATATGTATTTTAACATTTAGTTGAAAGAAAATGGGCTAATAATTGAAAGGGAAAGTTGTGTTTGTTGGTGTGTGTGAATGCGATTGGGGAGAGGGAACAGTAGGGGTGAACAAATAACGGATGTCTTATTTGTCACTCTCTATTCAAATGAAAACGACCAACAAATGAAAGATTAATTAATTATTTTTGGATGTCATTCAAACAAAACATATATTTATATATTGTATTCATTATATTATTATATATGCATTTTCAGTGAAACAAATAAAATAAACGATGTGTTTGTTTAATTGGATGGAAGGGGACGGAAAAATCAACAACATATACATTATATACATATATTTTTCAGGGATTGACATATTATTTTAGGAATTCACTGGGATGGGAGGTGTCCCTCCCAATAACAAAATTATTTTTATCAATTTTTGTAGTTAAAAATTCAAACACTAATCAACAATGCTATGTAATAACCCCTGCACTACACCCACACACACGTGTCAATCCATGATATAATGATAATTAAAGTCAATTGACATTAATGTTTTCTTATGGTATATAATACTGTATATACTGTATATGTGCTAACAAATCACAAACGTAACAAAAGTTAACAGAAAAAATTAAAATTAATTTAACAAATTGTGTACTTGTTTTCAGTCAAAAAAATGCAAACTTAAACACAAAATGTTTTTTCAAACAGATATTTTTAAAAATAACACATAAAAACATTACATTTAAAAATAACATTATTAATAATAAATCAATTATGAAAATGTATATATATTTCATGAACTACTGAATTGATTGTAGTTTGAAGTTTGTGTTAATATCACATAATAATTATTATTAATTTAAATAATTTAATCCTTTAGTTAGTATATAATTTATATGATATTAAAACAATGATGTATCAAACCTTTCGGCCGGGAGGGCCAGCAGGTCCTGGAGGTCCGGGTGGTCCTGTTTTAAAAATAATTTTTTATTATTTAAAACATTTAATTTAAAAATTTATGTATAGTTTAGCATTAATATAATAAATATACAATAAAATGAAAACTTTATATTTTTTTTGTGTGCAAACGCCCAAAATATTTTACTATTAACTACTTTATGTATTCATTTAATACAAATTATATATTCAATCTATAATATATATTACATATAAATATATTTATGTACATTAATTTTCTAGATTAATTTGATTTTGTTATATCAAAAAAATATTTACTAATATTATATAAATATAGTTTTGTTAATTAACTTGTTGTGCAATAAATAAGTCAAATGCATAAAAAATTAACTAATTTTATCATTACATAAATCCTAATTATGTTTTATGCCATTTTAATTGATAATAATTTATATGTACGGTAATAGTGCCAGACTACCAGTGCTCAGTTGTCTTCACTTATATTTACCGTATATATATATATATATATAATTGTAATATTTTTAACAGGCAATCAAATGTGATTTCAGAAATTGATTTTTTCAATTTTATTTTGAGTTTTATTTTATTATATATATATGTATGAAAGATATTTTGTGCCAAAAAACATGAAATACCAAAAATCGTTAGCTTTTTTATGGCTCAACCATACGAAAGAGAGACATGACTTTCATAAACAAATATTAATTATATTTATACTAAAAAATTTTTTAAAAAGTAAAAACTATTTTTATTATCATTGCCTTTTATTTAGCTTTTTATATCCAATATATTGATATTGAAAGCGTATTTACCAACACTAGTGAAATAGTAGCTAATTTTGTTGGTCAGCCATTTAATGAACATAAAAGTGAAAGAGAGACGACTACCAGTACATCCATAGCAGTGGTGGTAAATCCAGAGGACTAATAGATTCAATTTATTTTAGTGTATTAAGTGTAGTGTCGCTAAACCTGTCTGTCAGTTGAATGGCTTTGAGTCTCAATTTGTATGTCACGTACTCTAAGACTTCAATCACTTTTTACTTTTTTACTGTCTCTCCCTTTATATTTCTCATTCAATCTCTCTCTCTCTCTCTCTCTCTCTCTCTCTCTCTCTCTCTCTCTCTTCTGTAATATCATTCAAAAATCTCTTTTTGACTTTTATTTCTCTCGTTTTTCTTCTTCTATTTCAACTAACGATTCAATCAATGATTTTCTTTACTAGTTTTCTCATCGTTTCAATGAAATCAAACATTAAGAGAGAAAGAGAGAGAGATCGTTGAATACTTTGGGAAAAATAAATTACTTCTTTGATTATCAAAAACGCTTTCAATTTTCAACAATAAAATTGAAAATTTAATGGCATTTGACTTATTTATATTCAAAAACATTCGTACAATACGATCGCTTCAATTGATGTATTAAACAATATATATATTGAGTATATTATTATTATTATTATTATTATTATTATATATTCAGTATATTATAAATACATAGTATGAGAACACACATGAATAGGAAGGAAAGGCATATCGATGAAGAAAGTCATACCTGCGGGGCCTTCAATGAAACCGGTAGGAAATGCATTTCCATCCAGTGTTGTGGTCAGTCCTCTATCACCCTTTTCGCCCTTATCTCCCTATAAAAATAATCAATATATGAGTAAATAATCAATATATTAGTCAATTATATGTCTAAATCAAAAGTCAAGTCTTTCAAAAAATGACAAAACAATTTATTTTTGTTTTTGTGAGACAAGACTTGACTTTTCTTAGTATTGTTTGAATTTAAATTTTTATGAGATATGGACAGTATGTTAGATAAGTTAGTGTTTAGTGTCAGTGCGTTTTTAGTGTTAGTGTTTGTCTAAAATGTTAGTTTTTTCTTATAACACAAAGTGATGTTAAATAGATAGACACAGTATTATTATTATATATATCTATAAAATGTTAGGTTTTTACCCAATATTAAGGTTAGAAAATGATAGCCGAGTATTGTATGTCTTATATAAACTTTATATACAGTATAATAAAAGTCAAGTCAATTGAGCGACAGTTTGATAATACAAAACAAATCACTGGCTTTAATAGTGAAGTAGTTTTAAACAGCGAATAAATTTGAATAAATGAATGTTTGAAATGTTGTGTTATTTCTCTCTCTCTCTCTCTCTCTCTCTCTCTCTCTCTCTCTCTCTCTCTCTCTCTCTCTCTCTCTGAAATACAGATAAAAACTTCTCTCACAAAAAAGTTTTGTTATACACTTATATACACTATTATATAATAGTATAATATTATATATATGTGTGTATTTGAAAAACTGCAATAGTTTTACTACATTTTTAAAAATGTTTTGTAAAAGACATTATATATTATATATTCTATTATATCATATAATGATAATAGTATTATTAGTTACACATAAAATTTCTTGTGTTTTTTAAACACAAATACACACATAAAACAAAAGCCAGTTTTATATTATCTATTAATATATATGATATTTACAGTATATAGATATATATATATTATAAATATGGTTGAGAATATACATTTAATTTGCAATTTTGTTGGTTTGTATATAATATAGTAAATGATATGAACTGATCATCTTATGGCTTGTTTCCCACTCCCCGACACAACAATTTTCAATTTGCACAACCACTTTATCGTTGTATATAATGTATATATATTTGTACTGTAATATATATATATATATATATATATATATATATAGAGTATAGATGTGAAAGAGAGAATCACTGATGTTAAGAGCCAAACCATTAGGGGGTTTGTGGTGTCTTTTTTGTGTGGGGGCCAATCACTGTCAATGGGGGGCAATCAGGGCATTAAGATTTACGATCGTTGCGCTCTTTTTTGTGTGCAAACCATCTATATATCAATAAATATATATATTTCTGTATATATAATTTATTAGATATATGTTAAATGTGTTGGTGCTCTACGTGAAGGCATTCCATAGCCATATAGACTTAATGCACAGACACTAGTGGTATGCCAGTGCCAGTGCCAGTATCAAACATGCAATGATATTATTAATACATTTAATTCACTTAAACTGATAGGAAAAATGGTTTCTCTATAACTCTTAGCCTAATATTATATATATATATAGGAATATCTCATATAATATGTGTAATTAATTTACTTAGATTTACATTTATGTTTTTAAAATTAAATGCAAATCCGGAACCTATTTTTCATTCAATCAATATTTTGTTTTTAAATTCATATTTAAGTACATAATCTATTTTTTATTTTTTTAAACAATTATAGATTATCAAATTATATGAGTAATGTATAGCAATTGAACAATCATACAATTTGCTCGGGGATAATATGGTTTGACCGATTGACCCCTCCCGCCCTCTTAAAATTTTTTTTATGTATCTTTATTTTTTATACCTAGCAAAACCAGCCTTGATAATTTATTATAAACTGTTAAAAAGTGTATATACAGTACAATGTAAATATAATAGAAAATATTTCTGTATTACTATTCATATATGCTAGATAAGATTATGTCTAGGTCATTTATTTTCAAACAAAACAAGTTATTTTCCATTGCTATCAATAAAAATAAATGTTTGAATTATTGTGTGTAAGATATTTACTGCAAAAAAATTTTAAATATTAATTTTATGGCAATTATTATTTTTAATTATCAATGCAAAAAATACTAAAAGTTTAAATTGATTGAAAAACAATGGTTAACAAGCTTTCGATTCTAAGTATTACGATATTATTATTAKTAGTAGTAGTATTATCATCATTTAAAACAATTGCCAATCAGTTAAATAACTTGATAGAGATAACAGACATTTGTTAAGATCCAGTGTTAGTTATGGTTAGTAATCAAATGATAGAGAGAGTGAGACAATTGGGAAAAATTAATCCGTTTAGTTGTTATTTTTTGTTTTTGAAAAAACCAAATAATAATAACAACAACAAAACAGTAGTAGTAATAATAATGAGGATAATAAATATAAAAATAAAAGCTGATGTCTCACTGGATCTCCTTTTAGTCCGTTATGTCCGGGCAGTCCCATAGCGCCCATTTCGCCCTAAAGTACAACAAAATATATAACACAAACTCTGTTTTTTCTTCACATGATTTGAGGACAACAACAAAATAGTCTCTCGGCTTTAGATTTATATTTTTGTAACATTTTGTATTTGATTTTATTATTATTTAATAATATATTTGTTTGTTTTTTGTGGTAATGTTTTCCTTATAACATTAAAAACTAATAAAATTTTGTTGATTTAAAGAAAATATTTTTTAAATTTTAAAATATCTGGTGTTTTTTGTTTCCAGTAACAAACCTTTGGTCCAGTCAAGCCATCCTTACCCATCGGACCAATAGGACCCTCTGGTCCAATCGGACCGGGAAGTCCGGGAGGTCCCTATGCGAGACATTAATTTGTTTAATTAAATAAATACATAAATTATGTAATAATATTGATTTAATTAATTAATTAATTGATTTTCCACTAACCGATTCACCTGGTAGTCCAACCCGACCATCGAATCCAGGCAGTCCAGTGGGTCCAGAGGATCCCGGAGGACCRGGTGGTCCTGGTTGACCTGGCTCTCCCTTTTATGGATGCATTGTACAACAATAGTTAGTTTATTTGAAAAATGCATCACAAAAAACAAATAAATTCAGTGTTGTGTAATAAATTGGGGGCAAATGTTAATAAACAACAACATGTAATGTAATGCATTCATTAAAAGTGGAAATAGATAGAGAAGCGGTTAAAGAGTATAACATTAATTAAAATTCAATGAGAAGTGGGGAAAGGTAGCAGAAAAACAAAAATGTGAGACACATTGAAAGCTAAAGCTCTCAGTATGTGCGATGAAGAGCTATAATTAAACATTAATACAAAAGTCGTGTATAAGTTATACAGTATAACATAAACTTAAACTACAACTACTACTACACAATAATAACAAGCAATTGATATATTGATGAACACATAAAAATTAGCGGAGAAATATATATATATATATATATATATATATTAATGAGTTTTCATAGACATTGGGATAGTAGGTATACAGAGAATACATAGTAATGATAGAAAAATTGAAAGTGATAAATAGTTAGTTAAATAACATATATCATAGATGAATAGGTTAGAGGATACAGAAGGTAGTATTAGATGGTTAGACTCACTTTGAGCAGTAATAAGTCACCGGGAGCTAGTGTGATGCCAAGTGAGGCTAGACCCTGGGTCATTACATATAGATAGACATAGAAATATAGAGATATATAGTATACACAGTGATAGACAAGTGGCCGAAATAAAARTAGTAAAACAATTATTAGTGATTTTTTCCTTATTTATTGGATAAAAAACACTATAAAACACAGTATATTAATATTATTATTACGATATTATTATATAACATTTAAGATACTGATAAAAAACATAGAAACGAGATTATATATAATTTTATTTATAATATCCAGTGCAGTATGGTGCTAATTTATGGTATATATATATATTATATTTATTATTAGATTTTTGTTGGCAACACATCTAATCGCTAGTTTTTTTGAGTTACAAACACAAGTTAAGCTGAGCTTTTGTTTTAGTTTTTATATTATTATTTTGATGTGTTATATAAAAGTTTTGTTGTTTTTTTAAGCAAATAGCACATAATATATCGAGATTATATGGATTAAGAGATACTATTTATATATAGTATTTATATATTATATACAGTATATCCCGTTTGACATACATGGATATTGTGTGAATAATACATTATTAATAGACATGTTTTGTGTGACATTTTTGTATCTGTGATTTAGTCTAATTGATTGTTAATATGTGTAAAGATTTAGTAAAACAACTGTTTTGTTATTTTATAGCTATTTGTGGTTTCAATTTTGAATAATTACATCATTTAAATTTATAATATATTTAAATTTTTTTTGAATAGTATTTTCATCTATACTATGGATTTAATATTATTTTGTTTATACTAATGGTTATTAAATTATTCTTTTAAATCAATAATATTATAAAATATGTGCATAAATATTAATAAATAAATGTTTTATTAGCGGATAAAATTGAATATTAAAGATTTAGCTGAAAATTAATTTTCAAACAAACATGAAAATGCTATTCAATGTTAATATCATATAATAAAATTTAATAATAATAATAAAACTGATTATATGACCTGCGATGCAATGAAATGGCCATTGTTTCTGGACTATGGATTCAATGTCCTTTAAATTTTATATATTGAATATATGGTAAATAATTTGTACTAAATATATAAATATAAGCTTTTATAATAGTGCACAATATATAATTTATAGTGTATATATAGTATAATCTTTATATATATATATATATATATATATAGTATATATGGTGTATATATATATAGCTTTTTATTGTAGTTGTTGTCGTCGATTCAATGAATTCATTGATTGCTCGCTGGAGTTAATTCGTGTCTAAATAACTGACAGTTAATTCCCAGTGTATTGAAGAGTGAATTTTATTGTTGAGATCTAATTGTATTTCTTCCTCTCTCTCTCTCTCTCTCTCTCTCTCTCTCTCTCTCTCTCTCTCTGATGTAATTTCTGGCATTTTCTGTCTCTCCTCCCATTACTATCTATCCTCTCTCTCTCACTCACTCTATCTCTATGCTTCCCCTTATTTTTGGTCTTTATTTTTGTATAACTTATCGGACGAGTAGTTGAAACATGAATTCTTATATATAATATATAGATATATTGAGTGAGAGATAAGCTGCACACAAAACTAACGACTATTTAATTCAATTTTAGTCACTATTTTTATTTAACAATAACCATATGGACGGACTCCTAGTTTTATGTATCGTATGTGTGTTTGTTATAACAGATAGACAGTCGAAGTAAAAGAGAGAGAGAAAGAGATAACTAATAGAGAGAATTAGTTTCAATTTGATTTGAATTTCTAAATCAATTGATTTTGATTTGTTGTTGTATTGAATAAAATAACAAAAATGTGTTTCAATTTACAAATCATTGACGACTGCAAACTGAATTACAACACAACACATACTACAGTATATATACAACACAACAGTATTGCATTATATTATATACATTGAATACATTGAAAGATAAAGTAAATCCCTTATATTATTGACTGAAAGAGACTTTTGTTTTGTGAAAAAAATAAATTTTAGGAATAGATTTAATGAAACATTGTATGTATGTATGTATGTATGTGTGTATTGAATAAGAAAAGAGATCTTTGGCTACTAATACCAAATAAACGACATTAAATCGGGGAACGGCATAAAACATTGATTTTAGTATAGGTATTGACTAAAAAATAAATAGATTTAACAACAACAAAAGTTAGGTTAGAAATGTTAGGTAAATATATACCCGTATGCTTAGCATACCTTCCATTACCACTAACTTGGCGTTTCCCGATATTAGCATACATAACATTAAAACATTGATTAAAAATAAAACGCATACATAAAATATATTTATATAATATATATATATGACATAATCTGTACATACAAAAAATAATTAGCAACAAAAAAATTATACTATATTTTAAAAAACTATAAATATATGTTAAAAACTATTATACTGTATATATAAACATTAAAAAATAATTCACTGTTTAAACAAAAGAGATGAGTTTTTTAAAAATTAATTTTCAGCGTTAAGTTAAATAATAAATGATGAGAGTTAGCAATGAGTAAAGTAAAGACAATTAAAATAATAGACTCAATGAAAAGTTGATGAAAAATTAAACAAAACAGTTAGCAATAGTTACAGTACAAGCAATAAAAATGTTAGACTAAGTAGAAATACAGGGAAAGGGAGATAAAACTCCGGGCCGTAAATTGAAAAGACACGACTAATTGAAAATGTTTTGGCCTTTTAGTTGTGTCTAGTGTTCAATAATACATAGAAATAGTTGAATGTATTTTTATATACTACAGTAGATGTGAAACACCAATATTTGATGAGACATTTTAGATGTAAACATTGAATACATTTATAGTTTATATATATTTATATAAATATAAAAGTTTCATTTTGTAAGGAAATGGATGCTAAAAGTTTGGACACACTTAGAGCTTATAGCTTTAGCTTATTTGATAGACATTGAAGGGAATAGTATGTATTTAGTATGTTTAATAGTAGTCTTTTTTTTTATTTATTATTATATAACATTTAACACAGAGAGGGCTTCAATTATGATGTGATGTCGTGTTTTTCATATATATATATAGACTAACCTTAATTGCTATCACTTCTGCATAGCCTAATGTTCCGCCACGGAGTCTGGTGACCGACCTTTTGACTCCCTGTGTCCGCAATTGGTATATATTTATGACGTATAAAAAGATTATATATTTATTATATATATATATTTAAATATGACTTTTAGCGTTTAATGACATTTTCATGTGAAAATAATTTTTTAAGAGTCAAAAAATCAATAATTATTATTACTATTAGAATTAGTTTAAGTGTTATTTAAAATACATTATTTATACCTTATATTATCTGTATATTACTATTAGTTAAGTGTAAATATTTTTTTTATTGATAATTATTATTTAATTTATTATTATTATTATTATTATTATTATCTCATATTATTTTGTTTTTCATTTTTGTTAAAGCGTTTCTGAGCAATTATAAAATTAATTAAATTTTCCAAATATTATATATATGAAGACATGGATAAAGAAATTTTTTTTGGTTATTAGCAATAAATGATAAATATGTAGGTTCATTAATAAATTATTAATCATTATTAATATTATTATTAAAATATTTTTGTTAAATACCACCAAATAAATGGGAATTTTTTTAAACGTTAAATACCTTAGTTGTGGTGAATAAGTCGAAACCGCTTTCGCCCTAAAAGTAAGTAAAAAAAGTGAAAGTCAATTATAATGAGAAAAAAAACCAATCAATTATGATAAAAATATATTTAAATTTAGGCAAAACTTATGATATATAATATAAACTACATTATATAAGTTATACAGTATTAATAATAATAATATAAAGTCTATTAATTAATAATATTACTGAGTGTGTGTGTGTTGTAAAAATGTCTTTTTTGTTGAATATTTATTAGTAAAAGTAAGTAACAAAAAAAGTTGAAACAACACACACAACACAACAACGAAAAAAATTTATAGTTAAGTGAAAGTGAATTTCATGTGTTGTTCAATGATTAATGAATGACTGGTTTTTCGTGGGGTTTTATGGGGAGGGGAGGAGTGGTTATCTAAACTCTCAACTGTTTTTAAGCAATATCTGAGAAAATTGAGTTTTATTTGTCTCATGTATTCATTCAGCTGTCAGTCAATAAAGTGTCGAGAATTTAACGCTTAACCAACTTTTTGAGAGTCAATATATTAATAGTAGTAGTGATAGACATGTGTTTAAGTAAAAACTATATATATATATATATATATATAACAGAATATATCTGATTACATATATATACAGAATTTAGTTCCGATTCTTGTGTTTTATATTTAAATAATTTATTGAAAATATCTATTTTTGTAATGATTTTTTTTGTTTATTATAATTTTATCTAAAGAAAATTATTAATAATTTCTTCTATATTTCATAACCCTTTGATATTTATTTTTGTTAATTTCCAAAATAAATGATTAGACATGAATATAATTATTATTAATAATTTTTAAAAAAATATTAAATGCTTTTTTAGTTGTTATAGTTGCTGACAGAAAAATATATATTTATAATATTGTTTATATTTTGTCTCTCTCTAGCTGTTAGATTAAAGAGTCAATGAATCGCTTTATTATTATATTATTTATGTATTTTGTATACTAAATATACCGGTATATTAATAATATTAATATATTTTTTGCATGACTAAACTATTAATAATGTAATAAAAAAATAATGAATTACAAATGGCGTCATTTATTTTTTTTATTTATTCTTTAGGTATCAAAATAACTTTGCAAATAAAAATAAATATAATTTTTTTAAAAAGGCAAACAAAAGCAAATTATTATAATTTTAGCTTATAATACAAATTATTAATTTGATTAATAACGATAACCTGATTCCCTATAATATAAATTATATATGATATCCTAGTTATGAAATTAATTAATCAGTAAATTTAATCGAAAAATTTTATTAATAATAAAAAACCAATAATAAAATGTGAAACCATTTTGTTTCAATTTATTTGCCAATAATTTTTATTTTATTGTTGTTTTTGTAGTCGTTGTTGATATATGTCTTATAAATTATAATTGAAATATTTTGTAATTTAAAATTTATCATCTAATGTAATGTATGTTTGATACTAACGATAAATTTTTACTTAATGCAATTAAATAAATTTAAAAATGTTATATAAGATATATAGAGAGTATATAAATATTATTGCTGTTAAAATAATCAAATATATCAAAATGTGTACATTAATTAATAAAAATCTATTTATTAAAAATTATTTACTGTATATTACTGCATACTTAAATAACTATTTAAACACACGCAAAGTTAAATGTAAATAATTTTTAAAAACTTACTTAAATCATAAGTGTTTTTTCAGCAACAAAAAATAAAATCAACAATTTTACACAAAAAAAACACTAATTGCTTAAATCATATAAGGATTAACTCAATTGGGAATTTTGAATTTCAATTTGGTATATCATTTACATTATAATGTTACTTTTTTAAATAAAATTTTTATGATATATTACAAGACTAATTAAAATAAATAATAAAAAATAATAATATAACAATAATAACAAAATAATTAACATAACAAAAACAAAAGAAAAACAAATTGTATTATCTTATATGAGCTTATTTTATATTTTGATTAATTTAAATATATATACTATTTTATACATATATTTTGTTTGTTGAATAATGTATTTTTTTGAAAATAACATAAGAGTGCACTTACTTTATCCCCTTTATCTCCTTTGAGTCCCTGAAATAATTACATGGATATGCTTTAAAAAATTGCTTATTTTTTGTTGTTGTGATTTGTTTTTGTGTTACAATTTGTTATAATTTTTATTATTATTATTAGTTGTATACAACAGCTAATCATTCAGCAATCATTTATATTAGCATCAAAAGCATTAAATAATATATAATATACTAAAATAAAAACAATATAACCTCTATTTTTGTCCCCTAATATATCACTAGAAGATAATAATAATAAGAAAAATAATAAAACAA
The DNA here is from genome assembly GCF_028296485.1 of Oppia nitens. Lineage (NCBI taxonomy): Eukaryota > Metazoa > Arthropoda > Arachnida > Sarcoptiformes > Oppiidae > Oppia > Oppia nitens. The sequence continues at coordinate 196,823 of NW_026533204.1, forward strand.
TTTCTACAGTAATGTTACAAAAGTTTGAATTTTTCTTATTGTTTGTTAACTAAATTTAAATTTCAACTGTATATACAGTATATAATGTACATACAAAGTGTATGTAAACTACATTAAAAGAGGCAAATATATATAGTTTTATTTATATTAAAGAGATAGAGAGTAAAGTGCTGTTTATTTTTGAAAACATAATATAAAACTTAGAGAACATAAAAATTAAGGATTTTTTGTTAGTAAAACTTAACATTAAATAAATAAAAGGTTTTATTTTTCTAGCATTTGTAACTATAAATAAATGTTAGATAAAATTAAATTATTAGATAAAATTAAAATAATAGAGTGTATTAAATAAATTAAAAGCAAATATAAGTTAATTTTTATGAGTAATCATTACATTAGTATACACATTACTATCTTATATTATTAGTTAAATTAATAGTAATATTGTTAATTATAATAAAAAATAATAATAATATAATAACAGAATATTCTGGTTTATTTTCATCACTTACATGATCACCTTTGGGTCCATCAATACCGATAGCGCCCTATAAGTTGAGTAGTTGTTAGAGGAGAGGAAAGGGAGAGAGAGAAAAAAAGACAACAAAATTGATGAGTCAACTAATATATATTCAAAGGTTTAGGGCATTGGGAACCACTTATTGTAATGGATTTCTTTGTTCAAATAAAACTCTCACTTTTTTGTGCCAAATAACAAATCTCTTAAACAAAACTACACTAATAATAATAATGATAATAATGTTGTTTAAGAGTTTAGTGATTGACAATAAAAAAAACTTGTTATTTAGCAAATATTAAAGTTTTATTTTTTATTATTATTCAAACAATAAATTATTATTTGGTTATTATCTCATTATTATTGACAAAGCAGTGAATATTCATTATATTTCTACACATAATTAATAGGTTTTTTCGCTTATATTTATTATTAGTGACAAGTAATTAGGATTTCTTTACTTTTTTGTTGTTGTTTTTCGTTATAAAAATATTTACACTTAATTACAATTAAAAACACTCTGTATATATATATATATGTGTGTTAAATGTTGTGTTTTATTAGTAAGAGTATATCGAGATATCTAGAAAAGCCATTACATGATATTTATTTTATTTGGATAAATAAAATAAAAAATAAAGACTTACCGGAAAGCCTGGTTTTCCCGGTGGTCCCTAAAAAATTATAAACACATTGGCATTAAATATTATTTACATTAACTTAATTGTAATTGAGAGAAACAAAATAAYTTTAGTTATTTATTTATTTTTTGGTTTTAATTTGATAATTGCTTAAACAATATTACAATGACCCCTATGTAATGGGGTTTTTTGTTTTGTTTGGTGGGTTAAAACAAATGTATTTTTTTAGGTAAGTGCTAAATGTTTACAGCACTACTACTACAGTATCTTATAATATAGAATTTAATAAAGTTGTAAATAAAAATGTTCAAAATAAAAATTAAAGAAAAATATTGATTAATTTCTAGAAAGTTTCTAAAAGAAATTTCTGACTATGAAAACAACATGTTATTTACGATATTTGTTATCTTGTAATACACTATAATAATTAATTAAATATTTTAAAAGTTTTTTGTCCTTACATTTACTAAAGTTAATTAAATAATGAAAACATTTTTAATAATTTTTTTATATTAAATTTATATATTTATTCTATAGTATATAAAATAAAGTAAAATTTCAATAGAAATTTATTTCTAAAAAAAGGTTTTCTATAAATTTCTTTAGAGAAATTTATTAGAAACTTCTATAGAAACTCATCTCTAGTTGTAAAGTACTTTAAAAAATTATGGTAACACTATATTTTTCCTAATGATGTAAAAATAATGTGTTTTTGACAAAATTTAGTAAATGCAACTTTTCTTTCAACAAAAAAAATAATTAATGTTAATTGTTAGGTGTAGAAGTAAAAAATTAAGTTCATAAATTTTGTCTAACAAAAATTATAATACATTATAACAAAAATATTAACTAACAAAAAAAATATTGTTGTATTAACTATTTATACAACGAAAATTGTAAACACTATAAAAACTGGTACAATAAAAATATTTGTATGATATGTCCTTTAAAACTCAATTACAGCATATTTACTATAATACTGTATAATACAAATATTTTATTCAAATATTAAATAATTATATTATAATTTACTTTCTATTAATAATTATATATATAAATAATTTAATTATAGCTTTAATTCAAATTTGTATGTATGATTGAATTGATTTGTTGGTTAATTTACTATAACATTAATAATACATATACATACCAGTGGGCCGGGATTTCCCGGTTCGCCCGGAGGTCCCCTTTTTCCTCGTTTGCCTCGAGGACCTAATAGATGAAACAGTAGTGAAAGTAAATTTAAATAATAATAATTTAATAACTAATTAAATTAATTTATTTTCAATAAATGTTTAGTTAAACAAAATACAAAGTACTACAATGCTATGGCCGGGTATGTAGTCGGCTAACCCAAACATATATATATGACACTTACCGGGAGGACAACTGCATTCCGATGTCGTCTCTCGTTTCGTACGGTTCAGCGATACAGTCGACAAATATTTGTTTACACTCTGTATATATAATAAATAAATTGAGAGATAAAAACATACGACAAAATCAAATATGACATACATTTGATGTCAAATAATAATATAAGTCTATGACATCACTTGTTCATTGGATAAATCAATAAAAGTAAATAAATATAATCTCTTTATAATTTTTTTTGACAATTGTGTGGTATATGTGTGCTATTGTGTGTCCATAAGAGGGGTTATTATAATCACTTGACTCATCATTTCTCCGCCCACTCGATAACAACAAAAATTATGATTTATTTATATGGCATTTGAATATTTATAATAATAAAATAAAATGTTTTTTTATTTTGTCTCTCTCTCTCTCTCTCTCTCTCTCTCAGTCTTTCACAGATTTTTACAAACAGATCTCACAAACAAACAAAACAAAAATAACCGAAATATATAGTAATAATAATAACTACACTTTTGAGGCGTCGGATACGGTATGTGGTGGCTATAAACTAGCATTAAGTTTGGCATAGTTGTGTAGATTATGGGTTGGTATGGTATGGACATACTACTGATAAGCATTGCTGATATGGTCCCAGGTGTGTATGTATGCCTTAAACAACAAATTTGCATTGATTTGTTTTGTTAGGACTTAGTTAAAAAACAACAGTTCAAGTGGCGTATCCCACCACCACTAGAAATCATATACAGTATACCAGTATGGTTAGCACCCAATATATGCCAAACAAAAACGGTTTGATTTTTTTTTATATATATATATAATATATTTATTATATATATGTGTAATATATAAAGATGCCTAAAAACTACTGCTGCTGCACGTGGCACTGGTAATTAGGGCCTCCCTTACCATTATTAGGATTGTTACTGTATATTATATAACTTATTTATCTTATATATATATAAAGCAATATGTGTCTAATCTCATAATAATGCATATCATATCCCCTTTTTTATGCTTATAGATATTGTTATAGATTGTTATATACAAGTATATGACTAATGATAGTACAGTAGATATACTAATAATAATGACTTAATAATGGTTAACATAATAATAATGGATATTATTTCATATATGATATATGATTGCAATATAATACCTCCTCAATGATGACATTAATATCGAGTGGTCGTTGCGACTGTTGATGAACATTGGTATCCATATCGATGATGCCATCAATGGTAGCTGTGGTGGTAGTAGTAGTAGAGGTGGTGGTATCAGTCATGTCATCATAATTGGCATTAATGTCTTTAATTGACTGAATGGCCAATAAATCATAGTTTCGGATGAGTTTATTCAAAACAGTCTCATATCTGTCACAATTGGCCTCAAGTGTGGCCAGTCTTTGCTCTAAACACAGAGTCCTAATCAGACACGCGATGGACACTAAAAATGCTGAACAACACAACAGACGAGTCGGCGTCAACTGAGAGGAACAAAGTCGTGGCGACAATAAAGAAGAAGAAGAAGTTTGAGAAGAAGAAGTCGATGTTGAATATGTCAGACACTCGGCGTCAGAGTTGTTGTGGCCATTGGTTGGCCATAAAAGTCGTGCAAAAGCCGACGGCGGCCTCTTTGAACTCTTTTGCACCGAAGTTATCATTGTTTGGCAAACAAACAAAAAGTTTTGTTTTCAAAATAACTATTTGTTTTTATTATTTGTTTTTCAATACATTTATAATATAAATCTCAGGCATCACTCAGTTGTGTCTCTTTTAATGTGTGTGTGTCTGACCTCTCACTGTACGCATACATAACACAGCACTGACTGACACATAAAGACCTACCGTTCCCTTCAATTACATATCTAAAAGCATTCAAACTCCGCCCATAAACTTTCAACAGCCAATCAGTGGCAATAAATTTTTACATTCAATCTTAATCGCAGACCATTGACTGAGGCATACACTTAACCGATGATTATCTGGTCATCGGTACACATGAGTGACCTACGAGTGGATAATTAGCATTGTTTTTGTCAATAATATAATCAACAATTGTTTCAATTAGTATTTTCCGTATTAAACCTATGGATTAACCATATAATTAAACCTATACTTGAATTTAAATATTGTTATGAATTATTAGTATTAATAGTGATTATCTGGGTGAAATTATGTTTTTATTTATAACTGTCTATGAAACCAATGTTATGATAAACAATATAACAGATTGGATCAAATGTATCGCCGCTCATGGGTTCCGATGATTAGACCATTTATTTGCTGTAATCGCCTCCAATAGGGTCTTACATTAAGACTGCGCCCAAATTTTTGCGCACATTTTTTGGTTTTGTTTGTTTGTTTGAATTGCATTACAAATGTATTTATGTTTTAATATTATTGTTTAGTATAAACACAACACAACTGTTGATGATTATAATGATTGCTATAAATTTAATTACATGTCATATATTGTGTTTTAATTATTTAGTCTAACTTTCGGCTTATTATTTTGTGACCACTTGTTTTCTGAGTCCACTTTACCGACAAATTCCGAGGATACACAAACATCAATTGGTGATTACTTTTTTCTTTCGGGAATTATTGACCGACGATGATCAGAACCGGTAATAGTTTATCTATGGCTACACCAATTATGTCCACCAACGACGACACGACATTTAGCCGATTAATGGCCATACATGTGCCGCACTCGCAACAGTTGACGCACCGGTAGGTTAAAAAACGGTAAACTTCCCGACCCTATCCATCTGATTACACTTTCACTAGTATTTTTTCTTACCAACTCGTGTCCGCGTTTAGCAAAAGTGACTACAAGATTGAAGTGGAAACCGATCGGCGTGTGGCCCGCGAACAGGTGACAGTCCGGTTGGCCGATCCTAACGATCCATTTTTTCTGTATATGATAGCCATCGATGAACAACTATTCATTAAGTATTTAATTTTTGTGTTTGTTGGCCATCAACTGCATCTTGATGTCGATTATTAAGACAAAACTGATTCATTTATCGTTATTTGTTTTCGACTATTTTAGGATCAAATCGACTGAAAATCTATTAATAGACTTTGCGATGTTTCCAAAGACTTTGATCAACTTATTTGAGACCTGTTTTGATGAACAAAACAAAGATAATCCACGGTTTGTGTCCAATCATTAAATAATTTATTGATTTTTTTGTAGCACTTTGATAAACATTTTGATTGACTGATTTCCACTACCGGTAATCATAAATAACAGGTTTATGTTAACAATAAATCAAATGAACAAAGACTTTGTCATTTTGGACATAATCGAGAAGAATGTATTCAAGAATTTGGTTCATCTGTCACTGCGAATATCGGCAGCGAATCAAGAGTTTATAAAAACCAGTTTCACAAACAGTTATCGAAATCTGAAGCACGAGAATCAGCGTCTCGAAAGTAGTCTTCAGTCTATTGAACTCAAACTTAACGATTTGAATTTGTCAAAGACTAGAGATCTGGAACTAATAGACAGGGAGTACAAGAGTCAGATGACAGAGTTGGAGCTGAAATACAAGAAAGAGATTGAGATACAGAGAGATCAAATCAACGAATTGACAGAAAAGGATATCCACAATCGGGAACTGATGGATGAGTTGCGTAATGAGTTGGCCGCCAATATGGAGGCCATGCGTCGAGACCAACAGCGAGACGCTGAAAAAGATATGCAAATGATTGACGATATGAATCAAAAGGTGAGATCACTTGAACAACAAGTGTCACAATTGAGAGATGCTTTGGACACTGAACGACACGATACTCAACGATACAAACAAATGATGGATGAAAAACAAGAATTGTTTGACGAAATGAATGCTAACAACAACTCATTAACATTGGATCTGTCGAAAGCCAATGAAATAATCAGAAAATTGCAAACAGAGTTACAGACAACACACCAGAAGCTGCAACTCTTGAATAAAGTCTGTGTTTATAATGTGTATTATAATTAGTGGGATTTTTATGTGATATTTGTTTTTATAGGTGACATCAAAACAAGAGGAAGTTGTCGATCACCATCAGACTGCCGTCCAAAAGATAGAGTCAGAGCTGAAACAATGTTCGCAACAATTGAAGATCAAAGATAAAGAACATCAAACACTGCGTAAAGATTTTGAGGCACTGAAGAGTAAATGTATTGAAACCGAAAACCAATTGAATGCTAACGAAAATATTGTAACGTATTTGAACAAACAGTTGAGTGAATTACAATCCAAACATGGGATCAAAACAATAGACTTAGCAAAAGGCAATCAAACTAATCCTAAAATTATAGCTCAAAGAAATACTATATTTTCAAGTAAAACATCGAAAAGCGATAAACTTTTTCGACATTAATACAATTTTTTTAATATTTATTTTTTATTACTCTAATATTGATATTTTTATTCTCATAAGAGTATTAATTTATTTGATTTTATTTATACTTACCGTAATTAATTTTTTATAGCATGAAAAATGTATTGTACATATATAAAAAAAGTTTAAATTTATTAAATGACTAAATTTATAATTATTATAAAAATTGTGTAATAATTTAGATTTTGTACAATAGTGTAGTATTTTACTGTATACAGTAATACATTATATTGTAATTTACTGGTAATAAAAAATGAATATCAAATTATTACATTTACCGTATAAACATTGTTTGTTAAGTGATAATACTGGTAATAGTGGTTAACATTTATTAAATCTCTAAATACCTATTTTTAATACTCTATATATTTTAAATCATTTATTTTATTATTATTACTGTATATTAAATTATTTATATTTTTTATATAGTAAATGTCATTAAAAAAATTATTGCCCACAGTTTTGAGATTCAATGATTAAATAAATTTATATATTTATGCAATTGATTCAACAATATTAGAGCAATAAATTTATAGATTTTTTTTGTTAAATGATATACCGGTAATAATTATTTTTGTTTTTTTGTAACCAAATTAAAAATTATCTCATTATATCTTTATATGGTATTTATTATAAAAATGTTTTATATATTATTATCAATTAAATAAATTTAATTTTTATTTAGAATAGATTTAGTATTAAACAATATTATAGAATCAATGAATCAATGAATATCAAACAATGAATATTATAGAAAATATATAAAAATAATTGTAAATTTTGCATAAATTTATATGAATGAATATATACTGTATATTTAAATTACTGTACATTTAATTTATAACGAATGCCTCAATAACTAGTGATCATAGCTGTAGGCGCGACCCGTATTGGTCTTACTTTTGCGGATCTCTTTGTATATCAACAGAACCATAATTACGATGATAAGCACAGCCATTGTTATAATGACTACCAAAACAATGACTAACACCGATATCTCTTGTTTCTCTTGTTCAACACTTGCGACCCGATCTGAACATTCGGGTATCCATTGGTTGATGTCTTGAGGTCGACACGGCTGAAAATCACCGCTACGGTAGTGCTCGACCAACATTACCCGACAGTAAAAGCGACCGCCAAACAGATACCACTCACTTTCATTGGCAAAAGCAGCTGTAATATTGTGACCATTGAGTGAATAAAACGGTTTGGTTTCGTTAAGTATTTTCTCTAAACTATTCGCATCATTAGATTTGCTGACCATTGCCAGCCATTGTGTGCCTTGTGTTGGGTCACCACCACTGGGAAGTTTGGTTCGCAAATAGAAGTCTATGGAACTCTTTGTGATTATAAGATTGGTGTCATTAATGGTGTGTTTAAGTTTGACATCAGTTAGAATTTGATGATTAGGTCGATCGCGAACCAACAAGTGCTCAAACATATCATTGCAATAATCATATCTTTCAGTCGACACATATCTGTTMTGGTCATACATTATTTCATAGGATTCATTTTGTTTACAGTTGACCAGTTGGATGACATTCTTTATATTTTCAGTGTAGATCACCATATCTATTGGTGCTTTGATTTGTGGACTCCAAGCGCTCAGATCGGCCACTGTTTCGATGTGCGCGTGTTGTTGGCTAATGTTTTTGGTGATTCGCACCGATAGCTCTACGAAATAGTTATCGATAAACATATAGACGCTAAATGTGTTGTTCTTCAGGATCAACGTCTTTACCACGGAGTCTATGCGCAAGTTTTTGTCGTCGCATATCTTATACTTAATTCTGTCGTCTGTTGTGACCACTACTGGTCCGGGAGTGGCCACTGTTTGACTTAATGACGATACCAAACCCAACATTATTAATAAACACAATACAACTATTGCTGTTAAGTACAGCATTATTACATATACAGGTGTTTGAAGTGTCAATCAGTTGATAGTCAAAGATAATTATGTTTTTAATTGAATTTTTTTTATTCTCTAAAGAATTGCCTAAATTCTGTTACTTTTATTTAGAATAACAACAAATAAATTTAATTTTAAATTAATTAATTTCACATGAGTTTAAACTAATGAGAATTAACGATAGAAACAATTGATTTGAAATATTTTTTAATATCACGTAATTTAATTAAATTATAACAATTATTGTTTTATGAAAAGCACGCACTCGTTAAACGGTAAACTAAATTGAATTTTTTTTGACACATTTCTGTTAACTTTTTATTTGTGTTTTTTTATAATTTAAGGATTAGATAAATTTTATGTATTTGTTGTTCATTATTAAAATAAATATTGGTGTTTAATAATATCTGATTATCAATGTATTTAATTGTTATCCAATGTTAAAAATATTTTCTGACTATTTGATTATTATGTGTTCAACCATACTATAGATTCAAAAATTTAAATTAATCATTAGTCTCGAGATTTGTATTCATATTTATCGTCAATAGTATTATTTGAAAAATAATTATAATTAAATCAATTACTGTTATGTTGTTGTGTATTATATTAGAAATGTTTTGTCTGATAAATAAATGAAAAATATTTTTTAACTCAATTATTATTATTACTGAAAATGTGTGAAGAAATCTATATGAAGACGGTATAAATGTATTTACATAAATACATTTATTCCGTCTTTCAATATATTTTTTTAGTTACATAAAGTGGATTAGACTTACGGTAAATGTTGTGATAAATATCGGTGTATTCATAACATTCCTGTTGTTACCGACCGATCAATTTTGTATAATCTTATTCAGTAAATACTGTATAGCAATATAATATTGAATATAAAACTGATTCTCTGTGTAAAACATTTAACATTTAGTTTGTTGTAATTTATTATCTTAAACAATAAAATTAATTTTTAAACATTTGTTTTTGACATTTATTGGTCACTATTTTGAGAAACAATGATTTAAATGATTTATTTGTGAATAATAAATTTAGTCAATTAAAATTTTCAAGCAATTGTTTATTTGGTTATTTAGGTTAGATTAAGTTGGGATGAGTTAGAAATTGGTGGACGAGTGGGTGATTTGAATTATAAAAATACTAGTTAGTTCCACGTAATAAAATGTGTATCAATAGTTAACACGTTCAACAATACTCTCTCTCTCTCTCTCTCTCTCTCTCTCTCTCTCTCTCTCTCTCTCTCTCTCTCTCTCTCTCTCTCTCTCTCTCTCTCTCTCTCTCTCTCTCTCTCTCTCTCTCTCAATCTATCTCTTTACTAAACAATGCTTTCACTCGCTATATAATATACAGTGTATTATAAAAAGTATATTTTATTTATTAATTTTTTATTTAATAAATTAAAATTATTAATAATTGCGCGACATATTAAATTTAATTGTTTGCGTGACACAAACATTGAACAAATTATATAGTAGTATAGATATTTTATATCTAATATTACATAATATGAATTAGATGTAAAAAATATAACAGCAATTTTATTGTAGTCAATTGCGTGAAAATTTTAATTATTATACATATTTATGTAATTTTAAAAAATTCAAAAAATCATTACTTATTACTATTAGTATTACTATCGTAGTAATAAGTTATTAGATATTTTTTAAAAATTATATTTTACAGTTTTATTTACAAAACACTTAACCAGTGATGACCATAACAATGATCACCACTACTGAGAGCAGATCTTATAGTCAACAATCAATTAAACGACGATTACTATCAGTGATGACTATAATTATCATACAATTTGTTTCATTGAAGTAATCATTTTTTAAATAGAAATTTCTTCATCAATGCAAACATTTATATATTTTCTATTAAAATATTACTATATATTTGACTACTTTTGTTGACACACACAGTAATGCCGATGTTTTTGACAAAGATTTCAACAGAAGTGGATCAGATTTATTTGTCACTTGGATTGCTGTTATTATTATTATATCACTTATTACTACATGTATTATATGCTTTTGCATATTGATTATCGTCTGGATTATTGCTAACTCTGCTGAACGAGCTCTTCAGTCAACAAACTTGAGTTTAAAGCCTACATCAAAGGCAGGTGTGATCTATCGGACCAGTCAACCGACACCGATAGCATATCCTAGTTCGGGACAACAACAGCAACCTGTGTCGACATCAGTACCAGTATTTGTGGCGATACCTCAATCGAGTCAACAACAGCAACCTATGCCAACGCCAGCACCAGAAGCTGTGGTAATACCTCAATCGGGTCAACAAATTTAAAATTATCAATAAATACCAAATACTCAATACTTATGATCCATTATACTGTATAATGTATATTAATGGTTGAAAACATATGCGATTAAAAACTAATTAAATAGATATCAAATATATATATATATGTGTGTCATATAATTTTTATTGAATATCAATTTATTAGTAAATTAATTTTAATGTAAGATAATATGAAATTAATAAATGTCTTAAATTGAAACAAAGTAACATTTTTAACAAAAAAAAACTTGTAAACCAAATAACATTTTTTCAAATAAAAAATATACAAAAATTTAAGACTTAATGTAATTACTAAAATAAAAATAAATATAATAAATACTGACAATAATAATAAATAATAAAAACCATAAATAATTTTTTTAAATGAGAAAAGAAATCAATTTTTGACGTTTTGATGTCTATTAAGCCGTAGCTATCGGTTCCTCAATGGATGGCGACTTTTCTTTAGATATTTTCGGAGATGACTTATTATTTATAATAAAAAATAATAAATAAAAGCACCCATTAGTGCCAAAATAATGAGGATTAGTATCACTATTAGGATAATCACCCAAACACTCCATTTGCTGTCTTTATCTCCTTCTTTACTTTCACTGCCACTATTCTGAGGTTTATTTGGATCCGAGTTATGACCGGTAATAGTGTCCGAACCAGTAGTTGTCTGCTCAGTGATCGGATCAATCGGTCTACCCTTACAACCGAATATATCGTAAATAATATATCCCTCACTTCGTTTGTCTACCACTTTATATCCTTTGTTTTTGGTGACAAACATTCTGTTGACATGAAATCTGTCGCCAAAGAACTCAATCCAATCAAACTGATGACTATCGTTATCACTCAGATAATCAGTCAATGGCATCGATGCGTTGACAATACGGCCGTTTAGGTCAGTGCACGGATGTGTTGTACTGGTATTGTCGTGATTCCAATCGGACTCTTTGTACTCTTTATAATCGACGACACTCTCGACAAAGATATACCTTTTGGATCGATAACAGCCAACGCATTCATTTTGTTTACTCTTTTGAGGTGTTTCTGGTGATAATATAGACAAACAAACAAATAAAAATGCATTTATTATAATTAGTAACCATTTCAGCTCTCAATGAGTTAACTTTTAGTACTTATATAACAAACCCTTATAGTAGACAATCAATCGATTGGGCAGATCTGGTGAGTGGGGAAAACTTGTGATTGACAACAAATGGTCAAAGAGCTGTTCCGATGGAAACTTAGCCAAAATTGACTGTAAGTTTAACGGTTCCTCTTGTGGTTTGTATTTATAATAATTGATATTTATGGGCGCTTTAGACGTAATGGTATCGCCGTCATAGTTATACAGATATGAAACCATCTGTTTGTTTGGGATCTCATCTCTCTATCAAATAAGTTATACACAACTTTTAGGATAACTGTTTAACAATTAAACAAAAAGATCAATACATACCACTGACAAACCCATCCATAGTATTCGTTGCTGTCGTTTATTATCGATCGGATAGTCGATAGTGAAAAGCAATCGCATCTCTTGGAGTTCCCAAAACTTATTCTTGTCGTTGACTTTATCTATTGATTGAAATTTAAACGACGAATCGTTGCGATTGTATTCAAAGCCATGAACTCTATAATAATATTGTGAATCCTTTGGATAGATATTCAACTGTTTTTTTGAAATCAAATAAAAGGCTTCATTAATCTCAATATCTTTGTGCTGACAGATGTCTACAGTTTCTGCATTACTATTGGTGACAATCGTTTCATTATTGGTATCACTTGTGACTGAACTTAAAGACAATGTTATTAACATAAGAGGAACAAACAAAAGCAAACTATTCTTCATATTTGAAAACATTTTTTGTTGAATAACTTTATCATATGTTATAACAGTTGCGTTTGGATAACAGTATTGTTGTGATCGTGAGTTTAATTTAAATTATATTTAAAGTTTGTTATATGAATTCTCTGTATAATATAATTTTCGCGCACAAATTATTATCAGTTTATTATTTATAATAATTGCATATTAATGATAATAATGAATAAAATACTGTATAAATAAATTATAAACTAACTATAACATATAGTTAGCTCCACGTAATAAAATATGTATAATAAAATAGTTAACACGTGCAACAATACTTACGCGCTTACAGTTTATTATAAACATTATATTTTATTTATTAATTTTTTATTTAATAAATTAAAATTATTAATAATCGCGCGACACATTAAAAAGTAATTGTTTGCGTGACATAAATATGACACAAACATTGAACAAATTATATAGTAGTATAGATATAGATAATTATAATTTTTATTGAAACTAGTTTGACCCGCGCAACATGTATAGCCGTGCAATTCTTTTGCTAATTTTAAAATACTTATCATAAGTAATTTGAATGACTGCCTAATTTGTTTTATATAACAAACTACTTAACCTAATGTAACAAAACTTTATAATCAACTTTATAGCGTTAATTATATATTTTTTTTACTTTTCACGTGCAACAATAAATAAAATTTAAAAAATCCATGTTTTGTCAACAATACATTTAATTTTGACCGTTTTTTCACTTATTTTAATTTTAAATATTTTTAATTGTTGTAACGCGCAAAAAGTGTGACAGAAATATAAATATATATATATATAAACATTTCCAAATTATATAGTTGTATAGATTTGGCATCAAATAAGTTTTTAGTAGTTTTAAAAAACTAAAAATATTTTCATTGAAACTAAAAAAATATTATTTGGTTACAATATTTTGAAAAATTTTATTTTATTTGAATCAATCACATTCTAGATTTTATGACATAGAATATATGTTGTATTGATATATAATACTTTACATTATTGACATTAATTGATTGATCGTTTAATTTTTTATTCACAAAAATATATTATCATCAATGATATACTGTAGTTAAAAAATACTTGTATAAATTCATCTATCAATTAATTTTGTCAATTGCTCTTTACCAGTATATGTGACTGTACTGTAAATTATATGTGTATAATGGGATATATGGAATATTATGGATAATAAGTAGTGTCTTGATTTTCAACTAAAAAAATTATTTTGTCGGTTTAACGCTTATAACTGGGACTTAGTATGTCCACCGAAGTTGACCAGTGGACGCTATTTCCAAAATTTTATTATAACTATAAATAACTATTTGTTAGGTTAGCAACTATAAAAACTTATAAATAACTATTTCAGTTATTTTGAAAAATATAAGCATTAGATTGTAAAATATTGCTCAAATATATGTAAAAACAAAAAGTAATAGTTATATAAATTATATAACATGTGTAAACTGTTATCAACTCATATTACTTTTTTAACAATAGAAATATTTAGTTTATTTATATAAATCATTTTTGTAAATATGCTGAAAACAAGTGAATTATATATCAGTTGAAATATTTATAAGAAAATAAATAACTATTTCAATAACTATTTGGCTTTTTTGGCAATTATATACAACTATTTAATACAGTTTAAATAACTATTTTAACAACTATTTGACGTTTTTTGGCAACTATTATAACAACTATTTAATAGAGCATAAAAAATTATTAATCAATACACTAATAATAAGTATTTATGGGATGACAATGTTTGACTATGGAGTCTATAGTATAGACTCTATAGTATAGACATTATCTGAAAGTATCTTAAAACTCGACTGATTTCGACTGCTCGACTGGTCAACTATTGATACGATATATTAAATATCTGGTAAACCATACTTTAAATGTAATGATGATCAATGGCATAATTATAGATAATATTACATTTAACATTACTGTACTTGGTCATTTTTTATTAATTCTAAAACTAACTAAATATTAGCATCGACTGCTAAGAAAAAAAAGTTGATTATTTTATTGCAGTAATCGATTCCAATAGTGAGATAATCTGGAAGTATTAGTCAAGTTTTAAGATACTCTCAGATTATCTCACTATTAACAGTCATATACTGTATAATTAGAAAATATAAATTATTTAATAGTTTTGATTTTATAGACAACTAATAAGTTTATATAATACATTTATTAAATAATAATTTATAAAAAATGTTAGGTTTTTAAAACTACTATTTATTGGCAATACTTAAAAATTAGAGCTATTTTTCATATAATTGTTGGCTTATATACAGTATATGAAATTTGAATCAAATATATCAATCACAGATAAAACCAGTTATAACTAGTATTTGCTTTTATATTGGCGTCCAATTCCTCAGCTCTTCGTTTTCCTGTCTCTGTTCTCGTCTCTCTCAAGACTGTCAACTGAATCGTCTGGTTATCTTCGGTCAGATTATTCAAAGCATCGGTCAATTGTTTGATAAATCTAATCGGAGATCCGTTTACTGATGTTATTATATCATTCAGTTGTAACTGATTTCTATTATCAATCAGATAATTAATTAATAAATAATAATAAAATAAACTTTTATATCACATAATATATGTGTTAATTGTATGACTAGCCTGACATCGGTGTCACCAAATGTAAATCCATTGATGACAAAACCTAAGAGTATTAAACCCAAACTATTGTGTCGTTTACATCGATTTTGTCGATCATTTTGGATAGTTATGTAGTCGTTGTCCAAAAATTGTTGACTCCTTCCCAAAAATGCTATAATTTAATTGAATCGGACAATAAATGCTCACTAAATTTAAATTAATTTTTCTATTTTATTATATTAATCAAACAAACCTATGATATCCATTGATTTGGCGGCCAAATTGATTTTCTGTTCGACAGCCCCAAAGTGAACGCCCACAACGCGTCCATTCATATCCATCAGTGGACCCCCTGACGAACCGGGCCATCCCGTAGCTGAATGTTGGGTAAACAGGTAGTCCTGATCGATACAAATGTTTTCGTTAAACAAAAAACAGGCAGTTATCTGTCCCTTTGCCGATATGGAGTGTATAACGCCCGCCTGAATCGTATTCTTGATCCTCGGGTTTCCAAACAGTATGACATCGTCGCCGAGTTCGGGATCAGTGGCCGACAATTCAAATGCGCGCAAAGCGTTCGACTTATAATTACACAAATTTATTAGTGCTAACTCGTACTGCGGCTCGACGTACAACACGCGACCCGCGATCTGCTGTATCATATCATTGTCTCCCGATGTCTGTCCAACCGATACAAGTAAATCAGATTTCGGGTATTTCTGTGACATTTCAACCAATACGTCAATAGAGTTGCGCACCACGTGATAGTTTGTTAGTATGAGACCATCACGACTGTCCACTAGACAACCGGCACCGCTGCCCAGTCTACTAGCATTTGTATCGGACATACTATATATCCAGATCTTAACCATCGAACCGTTCCATTCATTGTATAGCTTTTCAATACGTTCGTCCATAAGATATGAACATCTCATACATACCTGTGCTCTTAGTTTGATATTCTGTCGATTTCTGTTAAATGATTGCCAATTAAATGCTGTAATAGCCGATAGGGATACCAATAACTTTTTGCTGAAAATGTTATTTTATAAAATATTTGTTAGATATTGTCAACTATTTTAATTAGTAAAATTACCTGAATATTTTTGCATATATTTTATCTAATAAACGATACATATCAATGAATTAACCTGAAATTTATTAAAATAATACTGGTAATTGTAACAACTAATATAAACTAATATAAACTATTAATAATACAGTACATAAACATTTAAATGTTAATGTATTGTTAAAATTCATGCTTAGATATGCATTTAATTGCTGATGAAATGATTTAATACAATAGTTTTAATACATTAGTAGATTTAGTACATTGGTGTTTCAATTCAATTTATTTCAATAAACATTAATGTGAATTTAATCCACATTATCAATAAATATTTGACATGTATTAGCAAACAACCAGATTATAACATATTTAATATTCAAAAATAAAATCTATTGTTTGGTGTTTCAGGAATTAGATTGACATCCAATTCATCCATTCGGTGTTTTCCTGACTCTAATCTCGATTGTCTTCTAATTGTCAAACGTATGGTTTGGTCGCCAGTAATAGTGTCTAAAGCGTCGGTCAATTGTTTGATATTTGTGAGTTGAGTCCCGTTTACAGCTGTTATGGTGTCATTGATTTGCAATAGATTTCTTTGGAAAAATTTTTATTATTCAAATAAACACAAATAATAGTCATTAAAAACAACTAATTTCTAGTACAGTATATTATAGTGATAACATCGAAACATACCTGACATTCACTGATACATTATATGCATACCCTTTGACAGCAAATTCTTGCAAAATAATACCCAAAGTGTTTGCTCTTTGATTTCGTTGTTGTCTTTCATTTTGCATTTCAATATAAGTACTATTCATATATTGTTTGGCTCTTTCAATGAATGCTATGATAAATAATGTGTTAATTTGACGATTGAATTAGATTTTTAATTGAATAACAAAAAAAAATTATATTAGAAATAATTACCGAAAATATCAGTGCGTTTAGTGGCCAAACAATTCTTTGTTAATAATAGGGCGAAGTGTATTCCAACTACTTTGCCGTCCAAATTGATGACAGGACTGCCCGAAGCTCCGGGCCATCCAGTGCTCGAGTGACACATAAATATCTTATTCATATTAATATAAGTGTCGTTATTCAAGAGTATACTGTTGCTTAAGTCCCCTTTCAACGATCCACTGCACACTATACCCGATTGCAATGTATTGCTAATCATTGGATTGCCTACACTTATGACATCATCGCCTACTTCGGCATCCATTTCAGACAACTCCAACTCAGGCAATACCGCTTCAATGTAATGTTGAAGACAAATCAGTGCTAAATCTTGTTGTGGGTCGACATATACAACTCGTCCCTTAAATGTATCTACAGCTTCTTCGCTCGACTCTTTTCCAACTACTACTTGTGATTCGGGTATTTGACTTTCAAAGACAATGGCCACCGTATTAGTGTCAAGAATACAGTGGTAATTGGTTAAAATAAACCCCATATCTCCGTCCACAAGAAATCCTGTGGAACTACACATTTCATCGTCAGATTCTGAAAACTTGGGAACAGATACCCTAACCACCCACGACCTAACTGATTCATACAGCCCTTCAATTTGATCAACGCTGGCATCCATGCGAGCAGTTTTCAGTCCATTCATTATTGATCGCTGAGAAGTAGTTGTTGACCACTGATGAGTCCAGTAATTTGTATACTTTTTGCCCAATACATAGGTACCGGTTATCGACAATGACCTGAGGTTTTGAGTAATAAAATACATTAAAATAGTATTTTTATCATCAGTTTGTTTATTACATATCAAACCATTTGATAATATTCTTGAATTGGATTTTGTGTGCAAATCGATACATACTTTTTTATATCTGTTATAACTCTATTACTATTTACTAATATTTAATTTAATGTATACAACGATAATTAATTTTTTTATTTCATTGATTGATTGAGTGATTGAATAATATAAAAAATGGTTTTAGTTACCTTAGCCATAAAAATAATAATTATTTAAATTTAAATCAAATTATTTGCATTAAATACAATAACTAATCTCGTTCACATTGTCAAATTATTGTAAGATAAAAATCTATATTAAAAACTTAATTATCAACTTTTTGAACAATTTTTTTATCAATAAATTGTTAATATTTCAATAAAAGTTAAATAGTTTGTATAATAAATAAAATAAGTGTTTTATATTTTTATAATTAAAAATAAAATTCATTGATATTGTTTTGTGGCTTAATTTGTAGATTCAATTCATTTAGTATTCGTTTTCCAGTTTCAAGTCTTCTCTCTCTCATAACTGTTAGCCGAAGATTCTGGTCATCAGTGATGTTGTCTAAAGCAGACGTCAATTGTCTCCAATCTGTGAGTTGAGTCTCGTTTACAGCTGTTATGATATCATTGACTTCAAGTTGATCTCTGTGTTTAAAAAAATTAATTACCTGTAATTTATTCATACAATATAAAGTGTGTGTGTGTGTGTGTGTGTGTGTGTGTGTTTAAAGTGTATTATCATACTATACGATACCTATACCTGGCATTTATGGCATTATATGTGAAACCTTGAACAATAAATCCTCTTAAAATAACTCCCAAATTGTTTGGTCTTTTAAATCGTTGTTGTCTTTCATTAAGTAATTCAATGAGATTACTGTTCATATAATGTTTTCCCTTTTGAATAAATGCTATGAATTTCAAGCAAATTGTTACATAAAAAATTCAATAACAAACCAATTGAATAACATTTTTCAATTAATTTCAATTAGTTATTACCATAAACATCGGTTAATTTGGTGGCAATATTTAGTTTGTAGTCTAAGGATGCAAAGTGTACGCCAATAACTCGGCCATTCATATCAATGACGGGACCACCCGAACTGCCGGGCCATCCGGGAGACGAATGAAGAGTATACGTATGATTGGGATCTGAATATCTATCGAAATTGAATAGATATCCAATATTGATGTCTATTTGGTGCGGCACTGAACAAATAAAGCCATATTGGATTGTATTGTGAACATCAGGATAACCAATAGTTATCACTTCATCGCCAACATCGGGAACCGTATCCGACAGTTCTAGATTTGGCAAAGAATAGGCCACATATTGTCTCATTTGTATCAGCGCTAAATCGTGTTGCGGTTCAATATAAACAATTTTTCCGGTTATGGTATCGGTGTCGGCATTACTCGACAGTTTTCCCTCAATGAATCTCCATTCGGAAAAATTGTTGGGAAACTCAATGGTCACACAAGGATTATCGCTCACCACATGATAGTTGGTAACAATTAGTCCCAATTCACTGTCCACTATAAAGCCGGTGCCGTTGTGTGAGGTCTGTTCATTTAATAGTGTAATATTGTGGACAATCACTTGGACGACCCACGGCTTGCAGTCTTTATACAACTGTCCAATGTGTTCAACGCTAGCATCCATTCTAACCTTTCTCAGACACACCGGTGCCATCAATTGTGATAGTGTTAGCGTAAATCGCTGGCGATTACGATAATAATAATAATTATGATATGTCGGCCCAACCGATAATAAGCTATATAAGTATACAAAATACTGAGAAATACAGTTTAATAATATACTAAACAATGTGTTTAGTAATTTGTATTAAGTCAAACCAGTTTATTATAATTTTCAATTGAATCTTTTGTGACAATCGATTCATATTAATGACCAAAAAATCAATAGTTATATATTTTTATCAAATATATCTCTCAATTGGTATAAAGGCATTTAAAAAATCAAATTTCAAATAACATATTTATTAATTAATATATTTAAAATAAGTTTTAACTCTCGCTCCAATTTTTTTACAGTATTAATTATTAGTAAAAACTAATAGTTATAACAAATTACTACTGTAGATTGCTAATTGACTTATGTTTTTATTTTATAATATAATGTATAACAATACAGTATATTACTTGTAATTAAAAGTTTTAATTTAAAACCCATATTATGGCCAATAGTATACTGTCAGTCATATATATAAATTCTATAATTAATATAAGTTCTATAATTAATATAAATTCTATAATATATGATTATATAATATAATCATATATTATAGACATTTATAAAAAACAATTTTATAAAATTAGTAAATTTATATTTCAATTGCATTAAAATAATTAACATTTGATTTATATTTATAAATATATTATTTTATATAATTTTTTTATTTCTTTTATTATTGTAATACTGTATACTTAAAAACTTTGTTTTTCTTTATATTTCAACTGTTTTATTAATGATTTTACTGGCATTTCTATAGTTAAGTATAAAACAATTGAAATAATATAAATAACAGGGATTAGAGAAATATATGTAAAAACTATTAAATGAGACGACATTTTGTCGATATTAATCATATCGATAATAGTCATGAAAATTGTCAGATGAATCAAATTGACAGTTGTTGTCATATCGCGAGTAGTTTTCCATAATTTTAAATGAAAAAAGTTTAAAACCTTTTTATTTTGAATAGTATTTATCAATAGTAGCATATAATATATACAAAGAGCCCATATTTGACGATAAACGGATACTGATAAGCATACCTCCAGTGAATAGTCCTCAACAGGTAATAGTAATATAGTAGCCAAAAGTGACAACATAATTGTCAAAAAAAATCCTAATTTTTTTGACAATAAATTTCTGGTCAATTGTTTCATTTTGTTTTGATCATCAATTATAGTGCCGAGATATAGGCCTACAAAATATGAACCCATTCGGCACCAGGTATTCATGTAAACCATGTCAAAGATATTGTTGTCGGTTCCGCTAATTTAAAATATATTTTAAAAATTATCTAAAAATATATTAGCATAATGAAAATAAATTGTATATATATATACTGTAGTATTGATAAAAAATTAAATTTACAAATCTAGATTCAATGCAGATGTTATGTTTGGTGAATTTGCGTACAAAACTGGTTTTAAATAATAACTGATATAAAATATTCTGATTCCACTCAAAATATTTAAAATAACAAGTATTTTATGACCAAAACTTGGATTCCTATACCGAAATATACATAATTATATATATACTGTAAATTTATATCAATAATTAATTTAATAATAACTTACTTTTTCATAATTTTTAATATAGGCATTGAAATAATTAGTAATTGTACTAGAACATATAAATACCAAGTTATTGGAGCAAACTAAAGTGATTGAAAAAATACATTAATTATTTTAATAAAAAAAACTAATGTTACCACACTTGCCATGTTTGAAATTGATATCAAATTTTGTATGAATAAAAAATTAAACAAAATATTTGCTAAATTGTTTGTACGATTCATATCAAACTTGAAATTAGGATTTTCTATATATTTGGCGGACAATAGATTGAGTAAAATAGTTAAATACAATATAAACAAAATGCCATAAAATCGATTCATAAAAAACTTTTTCATATCGTTAAATGTTATGTGAGATTTGGTAGCAAATTGACGGATAAATGATCGACCAATTACTAGACCACTCAATACAAAAAATATATCGTTTCCTAAGCTTAAAATTGTCTGCAATTTCATGTCCGATAAACTTTTGAGACCATCGGGCATAAGTGCTGATCCAATTTGATGCACGTGTGACCAAACCAATAGTAACGATAGTAGGGTACGTAAAAAGTTCATAAATACAAATTGATTGTTATCGTTGTTGACTACATTGTTGTTCAAATGTAATTGACCAAGGTTATGTTTTATGGACAAACATTTTAGAAGATTTTTGGGTAAAATTAAACCAAACATATCTACAATCGACACAATTATGATAATTGTTATCCAGAGATATAAACATATTTCAAAAATATTTACAACGATTTGCATAAAAAATGTCATTTTTAGTGATAAACTATAATAATAAAATTATTTTTAAATATATATTAAATAAATACAATAAATAAAAATTAATTATATTTTATTCTATAAGTAAGAATATTGTACAGAATAATAAAATAAGAAAGTTTTAACTTATTAATATATAATTTTTTATATAATTATAATTAATACTATACTATGATAAAGTAAAAACTATTAAAGTAAAAATAATGAAAAAATAAAACAAAACAAAAATTATTATTTATAATGTTTTCCTTTATATTTCAAGTGTCGTGTCAATGATTTTATCGGAATTTCTATAATAATATATAAAACAAATGAAATAATATAAATAACAGGAATTAAGGAAATAAGTGTCAAAATCAATGCTACAAATGACTTGTTGTCGACACCAATCATATCGACAATAATACATATAATTGTCGGATGAATCAAATTGACAGTTGTTGTCACATCGCGAGTAGTTTTCCATAATTTTAAACGAAAAAAGTTTAAAACCTTTTTATTTTGAATAGTATTTATCAATAATAGCATATAATATATACAAAGAGCCCATATTTGACGATAAACTGCACCTGAAATGTGAATCCAAATTGAGTTTTCATCTAAAAACACAATAGCTGTCAACAATAACAACATAATTGCAAAATAAAACATTAAATTTTTGAACAATAAATTTGGTGTCAATTTTCTCATTTGTTTGGTATTATCGATTATAGTGCCGAGATATAGGCCTACAAAATAGGGCCCCATTCGGCACCATGTGTTTATGTAAACCATGTTAATTATATGATTATCTCCACTAATTAAACAAAATATGCCAATATTAGTAAATAATTATTATATATAAATATATAAATTTAATTACAAGTCTATATTAACTAAAGATTTAATGTTAGCATTGTCTAATAAACCAGGTTTTAAATAATATGTGATCCAAAATATTCTGATTCCACTCAATATGTTTAAAATTATAAGTATTTTATGACCAAAACTAGGATTCCTATAAAAAATACAAATTTCAAATTATACAAACAATTGTATCTAATTAATTTAAATATATTACATTTATTATGTGTACTCATACAATAACAATAAAAATAATAATTACCATTTAATAATTTTTAATATGGGCATTGAAAGTAATACTAAATGTACTAGAACATATAGGTACCAAGTTATTGGAGCAAACTATTTAAAAAAGAAATCGAAAAAATATGTTAAAATTTTTTCAATATATTAAAATTATGTTCGCATTTACCATATTTGAAATCGATATCAAATTTTGTACAAATAAAAAATTATACAAAACATTTGCTAAATTGTTTGTACGATTCATATCAAACTTGAAATTAGGATTTTCTATATATTTGGCGGACAATGAATTGAGTAAAATAGTTAAATACAATATAAACGAAATGCCATAAAATCTATTCATAAAAAACTTTTTCATATCGTTAAAAGTGATAACAGTTTTGACAGCAAATTGTTTGATAAATAATCGTCCGATCACTAGACCGCTCAACACAAAAAATACGTCCTGACCCAAGTTTGCAATTATATTAATTCTTAAGTTATATAAATATTTGTTATAATCGGGTATCAGTGCTAATCCAAACATATAAATATGTGAATTGACAAACAAAACTGATAGCAAAGTACGCAAAAAGTTCATAAATACTAATTGATTGTCATTATCGTTGAGCACATTGCTGTTGGTGTGTAAATACAATTGACCTAGGTTATGTTTTATTGATAAACATTTTAGCAATTTTTTTGGTAAAATTAAACCAAATAAATCAACAATTGTCACAATTATGATAACTCCGGTCCACATATATAAACATATCTCGAAAATATCTACAACTTTTTGCATGAAAAATGTCATTTTTTATAATAATTTTTTTTATTGTTGTTGAAATAATTTGATAAAATTAATTAAATACATAAAATATATAATGAATCAATTAATGTTTTTTAGTATTAGGTATAATAAACTCATGCGCCAAATAATTTGTCATATTTTTATAATGAAATATACAGTAATATACTGTACAATAGTAACTTATTTAATTTTATATACAGTAATATGAAATTTTCATTCATATTAATATTCATGCTATACTAAACTAGTACTGTATGTAACAGTGTATGAAAAATATTATTAATAAATTATATTTATTTAATAATCTCAGAAAACAATTCACTTCTTATATAAAATAAATAAAAATTTTAGTAATACTATTAGGAGTGGAGGGGGGAGAATGAGAGGGACTAAACATGTATTTTAGAAAAATGTAATCATCTTATAGAAAAAACCGAATCGAGACATAAGGATCAGAAACTGGTCACTGAACCTATGTTTAATCCGTGGACAGAGTGGACACCACCCGTAATATATCATATATCGAAAATGATTTGCGAGACATTGACTTTATTGATGTCTTCATATAAAAAAAACAAAGTTTACGTTGAATTCAAATTAATTTCTATTTTATCTCTTATTTTGTTTACAAAATTTTCACAAAATTCCAAAATCAACTAAAAATAAAAACCATTGCTATCGATGTCGAGTCTGAAGAAAAAATACAACACTTCCTTCTGGAGATTCGGAAGGAGAGGTAGAGTAGAGGCCAGACGTCGCAGAAAGCATTCGGGAGGAGAAGGATGAAGAAGAAGACAATTTTTAATTTATTTATAATTTTTATAATATAATTGCGTGAATAGTTACTTTCCGTTTCAATTATGCACATAATTGATCAATAATTTATATAATTTATAACATTTACTGTTATTATTATTATATTATTATTATTTGCTATGGTTACAAAAGTTTTGTTATTATTTTATTTATTCTATACTAAAATAAATAGTAACTAAAAACTAAAATTTATCTTAACTTTTATATTTTTTATATAAAATAATAAATTAATATTAATATCAATTAAGATGACAAAAGATAAGCTTATGTTAAGCGCCGGTCTATATATTGATGAGTTAAACAAAATCCGTATAATTGATCCACAATTGACTGATAAAAGCAGTGAATTGAAGAATGAAGGAATTGAATTCATTGAAAGTATTATTTGTTTGCTAAATAAATATAAATATATATATATATATATATTATAAATTATATTAATTTTTCAGAGACACAACAATTTCAGAAAATTATTGACAATTTTGTTGAAATAGTTGAAAATCTGGCCAAACATGTGGAGAGTGCAAGAATTAGAGTAAATATCAATTGATTTTTTTTGCTTTGAAGTTTAAAATAATACAACAATTTTATCTACCTGTATAATAAATGCATTTTTTATTTTATTTTTATATATGTATAATAATGATAATATATTTAAATATAAAATTATTGCAATTTCAAAAACAATAGGCAATCGGTTCCCGAAATCTATTGAAGACATTCGAGCAAAAGCATGAATCAGATATACAACAGTTGCGAACATTGATTAAGGAAAAGAAACACGAGTTGGATAGGTATGACATTTGACTGTCCATTAGATCTCTGGATATAATTTTACTAATTATTTCATTTTTTATCTCATTTTCAAATCTCTGGTTCAATATTGATGTTCACAAACAACAACAGACTTCGTGTTCAATACGATTCATTAAAACGTGAAGAATCGCAACAAACAGATCTAATGAACAGTCTATTAGATAATAAATAATTTTTTTAAAAATATTATTGTACTTAAAATTGATTTAATTAATTTAATATACCGTAATATTATTAATATTTGTACAATAAATACAAACTAAATTTGTTTAAAGTTTTCAATTATTGAAATTCCTTATTTAAACAAAAAATATGTTATCAATGATGTATTATATAAATAAATAATTGAATTGTAATAAAATGGTAATGTATTATAATTTCAATAAATTTTTGAATATTCTATTGATTCAATTGACTGTAAATTGGTTTAACATTTATTTAATATTATTTATTTTTTGCTAAATTTTTAAAATATTCATATTTCAAAATTTTATTACTGATAGATATAAAAAATACTTTAATTTTATTAATCATTTTTTTGTGTAGTACTGTATAAAATAAACAGTAGTTTGCATTCAAATGAGTGCACAAAACGTTACGTTATTTTATTATTATTATTATTATTATTATTACTATTACCACAAAAAAACTGTTTGTTTGTAAACAAATTGATTACACACTCAACGCATTCACACACAAAAAGACAGTATTAATATGTTATTGAGTGAGCTATACATCTATACATCAATTAGTCGCTGTCATCGACAATGTCTTTAAATTATCAGTGAATCCAGACTCAGATGACTTGATTTTTATTATTGTTATTGTTATCAACTATTTTATTTGATCCACAATTGCTCTGCAGATCTGACTGTAATAACTGAATCTGTTTTAGTAATGATTGACGACTGACTAATTGGATTCATTGATATATATATATAATCTATTGTTGTTGTTGTTAATACTTCTCTCTCTCATCATATCATCGGTGGTAACAATGTTTGCCAAAACAAATACATCGGAGACTAAACAAGAGTTCCTCGATTCGGCTAAAGCTCATCGACAACAACGGGAACGGGAAAGACATCACAGCCAGAGTGCCATCAAAATACAGGTCTGATTATTGATGATATATATAATGTCTTCACTTTTGTTGTGTGGCTATTGTTGTCATTAAATTTATGCCTTAGGCTGTGGTCCGCGGTTTTCTTATTCGTCGGTCGATTCAAAATGAAATCCGAAAAGACTTTGACGAACTTATGGGCGAACTCTTGGACGGCAACGACGACAATGTCATCAAATACGTAAATGCCATCAAAATCTACGAACTTATCCGTCGTTTTATGTTTGTCTTCGACGCCGACAAAGATGGCAAACGTTTCGAGCGAATGTCAAAATACATAATCGCCACAATGTTATTGGCCGCCGATAATAATCACCAGAGTCCAGAACTCGAATCCAGACAAATCACTTATATCTCGGTTGTCTTCAACAAACAATTGGCTGTTCACTGGATTCAACAGCTGAAGACAATTCTGTGGAAGTGTTGTCAATATCTGAAACATCTGAAGTCAGAGCTCCCGCACGACTACAAACAGATTCAGCTCTACCTGAATATGTTGATCACATTTACGTCGACCAACTCTTGGATTGTTTTGAAACAGTATCCACAGATTTACGATCCGTTACGGCCAGTGGTCAACCAGTTGTGCAACAATGTGATGACTAGTCTGGTAACCAAAGGTCTGTACGCTAATCTCCAGATACTTCTAATAAAGGGTTTGATGCGTACAAAGCCTACCCTTAAAAAGCCGGCCCTAACAGCTATAATAACGCTGGCTTTGCGTCCAGTTATTGCCTCCAAGTTCAACGAGTCACACATGAATATGTTTTTGTTGCACATCTTCTCCATACCAGCTCTAGTCTATCATCTGAACACAATATCCATCGACACATTGACCGTACTGTCCAACGAACAGATACTAAAACGTAGTGTCGAAATCTTGTCGTTGGATCAAAACTCGCGTATACTGTTCAATGCACTCGAAGGTAATTACGCTCTGTGTTTATTGGCCAACATTATACACTTGGCTTACATTGAAATACCGCTTAACACTATGGCTGCTAATATGGTAGACTTTATTGTATGTATTGTTTATTTATTTACCGAAACCACTGATTGTTCCAATAATTTATTTACTAATTTTTGTTGATAAAGTGTGTGATAACTAAACTGCTGGAAAGCTGCCAGAAGTATGTGGTAAGTAAACAGTCGAGTCTTACTCATTGGCATCCAGTGCTCGGTTGGTTCGCCCAGAATGTGGATCAAGGGTTTGTCAGCTTAAAAAATAGTATTATATTTTATACTGTATTGACTGTATTGATCGCTGTTTTATTTTTTAGTTTACACGAGTCCTTAGGTTACGTAAAGTCACAATTGCAATATCTTTGGAGTTCACAACTCATTCAATTGATATTCAGTCCGCTATTCGAGTTGTGCGACAAAACGAGATCTCAGTGCCGACGAGACAGTCTCGGGTCATTTAGTTCGGGTGGCGGCGGCGGCACTATAGCAACCCCGGGCGCCAATAACTTTACGTCAACGAAAAATTTAGTTAATTTTACGAAATCAAACTTTTTTAGAAAAGCCTTTGAAAAGGCCAGCCTTAGCGTCGGCAGAGGTAATCAAAGTCTAACTGGTAGTCAATTCGGATCGTCACCAAACTGTCGGTTGGGTAGTCCTGAGACAACATTGGTTGCGTTGATTTGTAATCTATATGAGACAGCACTCAATACTCTAACACAAGTCAAGCTGGACATACTGGCCGGTCTTTGCTATCAGGATCTGATCCTACCGAATCTGTGGCACTTTATCAGTTCACTGGGTCCGCAAAACGGTATGAAAGCATTTCTGGATCATCTGAATCTCCATACGAAGACCTGTGCGCCCGAATTTCAGATACTGATACTGTTCTGCGATTGTGCCACCCATTTGATCACCATATTAGACGACATGGAGATGTATGAACAGCAGAAGCCGTTCACAATTGAAGAAATGATCATAATTTCGTCATTTTTGAACAATTTTGTCTTTAAGATAATCTGGAATAATCTTATTGGTAAATATATATTTTTTTAATTAAAATTATTATAATTTATGGTAAAACAGTTATATTAATATATTGATTCATTAATTTTTGTTTTATTTCTACTACCAATAGATTTCAAGACAATGAATATGAATAACCTTTTGAATTCAACGCATGCATTATTAATGCTTTTATACAAACGGGACAGTAGGCGACAATTTTCGCCAAACGATCACTGGCTTATAAAGTAAGACATTCCAATATCCAAGATATAAATAAAATATTGTATTAACCATTAATTTGAATTAATTTTATTTTCAATACTATAGAGATCTAAAAGTATCGCATTTTATGAAAGACTTGGAAAACGGTCGCAAAGGAGCTCATATGTTGATGCAAAAGGTTCCCCATATTATACCGCATAAGGAACGGGTAGTTCTATTTCGAAAGTACGTCAAAAACGAAAAGACAGTCCTGGGACTAACTGAATCTGCCTGTGCGTCGCCGCACTCAACACTAATCACTGTCCATCGGTCGCGTGTAGTGGAAGATGGCTATCAACAGTTGGCAACTCTTCCGTCACAATCATTAAAGGGTGTGATACGAGTCAAGTTCATCAATGAACAGGGCTTAGACGAGGCTGGTATAGACCAGGACGGTGTGTTCAAAGAGTTTCTCGAGGATACCATCAAACGGGTATTCGATCCGTCGCTAAACCTGTTCCGCGTAACAACTGAACAGCGTTTGTATCCGTCGCCGACATCGCATATCCAGGAAAATCACTTATCATTGTTCGAATTTGTCGGCAAAATGCTCGGCAAAGCTGTCTATGAAGGTATTGTCGTTGACGTGCCATTTGCCTCATTCTTCTTGAGCCAAGTCCTGGGTCAACAGCAAAGTGCACTCTACTCATCCATTGATGAATTGCCTTCACTCGACGCTGATCTCTACAAAAGTCTTACTTATATCAAACACTACGACGGAGACATCACTCAACTGGATCTAACGTTTTCCATTGACGAAGACTGTATGGGACAGATTGTGACGCACGAGTTGGTGACCGGTGGACGGGCTATACCAGTGACCAAAGAAACGCGCATCAGTTATATTCATCTGATGGCACACTTTCGAATGCATACGCAAATACACGAACAGACGGCCGCATTCATCCGCGGCTTCCGGTCGATCGTAAATCCCGATTGGCTCACAATGTTTTCGACGCCAGAGTTTCAGCGACTCATTTCCGGTGACAATACACCCGTCGATTTACAAGATCTTCGCAAACATACCAAATACTTTGGCGGTTTTCACAACAATCATCGAGTAATCATATGGTTATGGGATATCCTCGAGAAGGACTTCTCGCAAGAGGAACACAAACTGTTTCTCAAATTTGTCACCAGTTGTTCAAAACAACCATTACTTGGTTTCGCACATCTAGAGCCACCATTTTCCATCCGATGCGTCGAAGTGAGCGACGACAACGATACGGGCGATACGGTTGGCAGCGTTTTGCGCGGATTTTTCACTTTCCGACCAAAAGACCCGATCAATCGATTGCCGACTTCGTCCACTTGTTTTAATCTACTAAAGCTTCCGAACTATCAAAAAAAGAGTACTCTAAGAGAAAAACTTCGGTACGCTATCGCCAGTAATACCGGTTTCGAGTTATCTTAAGGATAGTTGTGTTCAGTAAATCATTGTGTGATTTGGAATATGAAAGTAATGTATTGTTTGTATTATAATTTGTTATTAATTTCTTTCTTTTTTTTAATACCACAAACAGCACTGTTTTTATCACATAAAATGTAATCTTATTTCTAGTTTTATAATTGATTTTTAATTTATATTTGTATATTATTTTATTGATTTATTTATACACACAACCATAACACCTACAAACATATAATTTATATAATTATTTAATATTTTATTAATAATTTAATTGCAATATTCCCATAATTATAAATATATATTAGGTAAACCAATTTTACAGTTTAAATTTATTATTTACCAGTTAAACAATAACAAAAAAGTATAATCATTCAATCAATCAAATGTTGTTTTTTATATAAATAATAATAATATTATTAAAACGCTAGTCAATTGGTAATGTTATAATCTAATGTAAGACACAGGTAATAATAATAATATAGTTATTTCAGTATTAATAGTATATTTGTATAATAAAAATACTACCAGTGCTTATATAAATATTATTATTTATAAATAGTTGTATGTTTTTACAATAAAATAAAAGTTTTCACGCGTTCGCTATTAATGCAAATTTGGAGATCAAATTAATACAAAATTCTGTATTTGAAATATATAATAAAATTTATTTTAAAAAAATACTAAACATTAGTTATAAATAATGTTATTTCAAGTAAAAGGTAAAAAGTTTGAGTGCATAACTGTGCCTACAATGAAGTAGCCGTAAAACCACAATTTTACGAGTTTAGTGCGCCTGGCGTTCACTTTGGTCTCGCGTGACTCGACTGTCCAATAAACTAATGGACTCGAAGATAATAGCATTCTTGTGGTCACTTGAATGTGTACAAAGAATAGACAAAACAGTGTCAAACATAGCACATGTATTATATGCACAAAACACCATTCATTGTCCATAACTGAGCTATGCTTCTGATGCTGAGTACTGATAGTCTTGAGTGACAATAGTTGATAAAGTTTGTCTTTGTTAACGACTAGATAGTCAATACATGACGTCAGGTTTATAATGACTATTGGCAGCGCCAGCAAAAAGTTAGGTATCTGTTTGAACTGATAATACTGGAGAAAACCAACGTTCCAGTACTTATTCTGTACATAGGAATAGGATAGAGGAACGGTATGATTGCACCAATCTGTGAAATATGACGGTGTCGTACTGACTGGAATCGTACAGAATTTATCGTAGGCATCAATCTGGTAGATAAGGAATGGTATCACACATATGGACACATAGACTAGTGTTTGAAACAAACGAATAGCCAGCTTAGGTAGCCATCCGGCGCGCAGATGAAAACGTTTTGCCATAAAACAGTCGTTTAAGATGTAAGACAATTGTCGATATAAAATAAAACCAAACGATATAAGACCTAAAGACGGTAATAGTCATCGAAAAAATAATATTAGAATTGGTTTAACAATAAGATGAAATAATTTTGGGTTTCGGTTACCATTTGACCGAACAGCAGAACTGAGACCAAAGAGAACCGACGCCAGCATTAGATGATGCCATTTGGTGGTCATATGTGTCCAATAGATACCGGCAAATGTCAAAAATGCAAACAAACATTCCGAATACGAAGAGCTGAAGAATATCGATGAAGGGTTGTATGCAAACCAGTAAACAGTCATTCGGGCCATCGGTTTGCTGGCAAACATCCGAACAGTTAGTTCGTATAAAACAATGGCCGTCAGTATAAAGAGTAGAAAATTTATGGTAAAACTACTAATTAATAGCAGACTATAGTACGAGACAACAGTTGTCCCGATAAAGGTGTTCACAATTATGGCTAATAGATTGGCCAACCATCTGACTAGAAGCGGGAAAAGCGGGAAAAATGCCAAAAACTCTTCGCGTGTATAGCCATTGTAGGCGATGGCCATAAAATACTGAGAATCCCATCGGTTGAGACCAATAAACAGCTGATGTATAACCCGATCGGCCCTTGTCTTGAGTTCACTTTCGAAGCCGTTCAGAAATCCATCGCTTCGGTGGTCAGGTATTAGCAAGTTGGCCACCAATTGCAGAACAAATAACAGTAGCCGTGATTTGGCTGCCGTTTTAACCACCTGTACCCTGTCGTCAGCACCAAATGACCAGATCATGTCTCGGAAGGGGTACTACTGTCGGAACACTATAGTGGTCACAACATTAGATAATCGGCACTCAAGTGATGGGTGTATATATCAGTCACGTGTTTATGAATTAAGTGATGCAATGTTGTTGTTGTCCTAATGTGTTAACCGATGGTCACCGCAAAAACTGTTGATACTGTCCACTGGTGGACAAAATGTGTGGACTCGTTGACTACATGGTTGTGAGTGACCATTAATGTCATCGTCAGCTGTAATCCCGATCTCGCAGTCAATTGAATCAATAGAGTCTATAGACATAAACATTAAACCCTAATATATTTATGTATAGCAGTCGTGGCCGAGTGGTTAAGGCGATGGACTAGAAATCCATTGGGGTCTCCCCGCGTAGGTTCGAATCCTACCGACTGCGTAACATTTTTTGTTTTATTTATTTTTTTTCAGTCTATAATACAATTGTCTATTTTTGTGCTAAAATTAAATAAACTCATCATATGTTTGATTATAATTACTAATTTAACAAACAAAGTGTTTTCAACAAAATTTTGTACATTTTATTTGATTGATTCAATTAAATCAATTGTTAATTGTTTGCATCACTTATTGGTAATAATTTTATTAAATTAAATGAACAATAATTATGTCGAATAATTTGTGCGATAAAATTGTTCCCTCGATTAACAGCTAATAATTTTTATAACTATTTATTAATATTTTAGTTATTAATGTTTAAGACATTATTGATGTAGAAATGAAATTGAATTGATTGACAGTTTGTATTAAACATTACAGTATTGTTATTATCATATTATTATTATTATTATTATTACTGTATTTTATGACTAATGTTATGACCAGGGTTTTAAGAAAATAAATGCCTGCCCTGGCAATGCCCAAATAGATGCCATAAATGCCTGGCATTTTGGGCATCTATTTTATTTGCCTGCCAATTTAAATTGCTAAAAAGCAACTGTATTTATAAAAATAATGCAATTTAGTGTTTTAACGTGTTAATTAAATTTACAATTAATTTACTTATTTCCAATGATATTACCTTTTAATTAAAAGTATACAAAACAAAAATACAAGCAAATATATTATAAAAACAATGTTTTATAAATTAATTAATAATATAAAATAAAAATAATAGGTGTCACCACCTGAAAATAGATGCCCAGGGCATGGCAGAGGCAGGGCAGGCATTTGGCAAAATTGGCATCTATTGTTTATGCCTGCCATTTTTAAAACCCTGGTTATGACTAATTGAATGAATTGTTTGTTTGACAAAAATCACATCAAATGGTATTGTCGTTGCTGTGAATGACAGACTGACTGACAGACAGACAGACAGACAGACAGCTGATACCAAAAACCAAAATATGCCACATATGGACACACCATCTGCCGCTGCGTCGATGGCCAACAATGACATGTCCGAAGTGATGGATCCGGTGGAGCGGATTCGCCGGTTATGCGAAACGGCCGCTTCCATAAATGTGGACAATACGGTACCCATCAAACGGTACTGGAGATCGGGTAAAGAGTTGCTACGTATGGCCAACATATATCGCGAAGAACAAGCACTGGACAAATCGTTTATACTATACATGAAATATATTACGTAAGTATTTTTYGTATTRATTGGTTGCCATTGTTTAACTGATCCAACTGATTGTTTTTGCGCTTAATTATTGAATCCGATAGGCTTTTTGTCGAGAAGATACCGCAACACTTGGAGTACAAGTCGTGCGAACCAAACGAGAAGGCGTTAACCAAAACTAATTGTAAGCAAATCTTTCCCGTCGCCGAACAATTGAAGAAACAGTTGACCGAAAAGTATCAAAATGAGTACGACTTGTTTGCGGAAGAAAAGGTTTTTTCTGATTTCACTGATTTGAGTAAAATAAGAGTTGTTTTAAATGTTTTTTTGTTTGTTAATAAAACAGAAGAGAAGAAAATTAGAAAATGAAAAACGAAATGAAGAAATGCGTCAACAGTTGCGGAAAAGACGTGAAGCCGACAATGAGCGACAACTTCAGGAACTGGAGCTTAAGTTTCAGGAAAAGAAACAGATTGTTGGCTCAATAGTGGCCAACAGTGTGTTGCCAGCTGTGGTCGCTACAGATAATGATTTGATTCATCCACTTATTTGTAACAAAGCCGCCGAAGCCGTTACTGATATACCAACGGTCGACAGATCGACGAAACCATCACTTATGCCTGT
This sequence comes from Oppia nitens, assembly GCF_028296485.1. Classification (NCBI taxonomy): domain Eukaryota; kingdom Metazoa; phylum Arthropoda; class Arachnida; order Sarcoptiformes; family Oppiidae; genus Oppia; species Oppia nitens. The sequence continues at coordinate 232,075 of NW_026533204.1, forward strand.
CTTTAGTGCTGCCGCCGATGGTCTGACAAAATTGGTTGTTCCCACAAAACTTATCCAACGATTCCTGCAATCAGCCGAAGCTAATACCATACGAAACATCGAGACCTGTGCCGTATTAGCCGGTCGTCTGGCAAAAAATGTATTTACCATAACTCACGCGTTTGTACCCAAACAGAAAGGAACGTCCGATTCTTGTCAGACACTTAACGAAGAAGACCTGATTATCATAACCGACAGTAATCTTGTATCGTTGGGTTGGATCCATACGCATCCGACACAGAATGCCTTTATGTCGTCCATTGATTTGCATACTCATTGTCCCTATCAAACACTATTGCCCGAAGCAGTGGCCATTGTATGTGCGCCTAAATTTGACGAAGTAGGTGTTTTCTCCTTAACCGATCCATACGGTGTCAGATTGATTAGCACCTGTACTCTGACCGGCTTTCATCCACATCCGACACAACCACCCATTTATGAACAGTCATCACATGTTATGTTTGATAATAATAACGATATCGATGTAATTGATTTGAGATAATAATAATAATATATAATAGTATTTTGTTACATATTTGTATGTTTTTAAAAAAGTCATTTTAATTGATTTTACGGAAACTATATTTTAATAAAGTTTTTTGTTTTTGTGTCGGCAAACAGTTTTTTAACAATTAACCTAAAAAGATTACCGTTGTTGCGCACACGCCTTTCCATGGCAGATAATGCGATAAATGGCAGGTTTAGTGGTAATTGCTTCCCCTGGAATTTGCTTAATTTGAGGGCACAAAATCCCAGCCATGTTATAAGTTTTTATTATCTATCAAATTCATTCCACTCATGATTTTTTTTCATTATTTAATGCTATTATATATGCATTATTAATGCTAATTTAATTTATTATTTATTTGATTATTAATTTTACAATATGTTTATGATCCTAGGATATTAAATTATTTATTTATTAATTGATCGATCATATATTTAATTAATTATAACTAAATTTAGACATTTAAAACACTTATAATTGTGTAGATACCAGTTATCACATTTACTGCCATTCGACTATTTTAGTTATCGCATTATCTGCCATGGTATGGCAGGTTTAGTGATAATTAGTTCCATACCTTTATGACACTTTTAATTAATTTTTAAAATTGATATGTCTAATTAAGTGGTTAAAAACGGTAGTCTATAAAACAAAAATTTGGATATAAATAAAAACATTTTTTTTTACTAATCATAGGATTTTTAATAATAGGAAATTATTTTTTGTTGAAAATCAATATTAATTAGTAGTTTTAGTTCGCAATCAATTAGATATTCAATACATTTTTACTAATAAATTATTACAAATATGAATAACTATATTAACAATTAAAAGTCTCGTGATTTATATAACATTAAGCGCACAATGAAACCAATACTTTCAAAACAATTGTTTTAAAACATTAAAAAATATAATATGACTGTCTATGTGTTACAAATTACATCATGTAATCTATCGTATAATAATATTGTATAATAAACTATACAATTGTTGTTTTCAAAGTATTGGTTTCATTGTGCGCTTAATGTAAAATAATTTTTGAATTTGATTTTGTTTTTCAAACAAAACTTCATATATGCATAAGTAATCTATAAGTTAGTGTTGACAACATTTACAATAAGAAAAACTTATTAGTTTAACAATAAGTCTAAAAATATCATTGAATTGAGTGTGAATTTGGTACGACTTGTGGCCAACAAATCATCATTTAATGGCCAACATTTCGGTGATAATTTTGGTAGCATTTATACTGTCATAAGTGTCACTTAAAAATCAGTTTCGCTTAGACTGTGTCTCAAAACAGTTTCAGTTGTGTTATATTCAAAGACTACAGTATGTATTGTAAAGTACTTACATATTATGTATAATTAAATTGTTTTCAATAAAAACATTAAAAAATATGAGTTTTGAGCGCATGTGTGTTGGTTTTGATTAATTATTTAATTCAATGTAAATGTATTTGTTATCATTGGATATCTAATATGTCAACAACAAAAAAGTTTGTAATCAATGTCTGGTCTAATAACGATAAAAGTTAGATAATATTTATGTAATGTTTTAAATTGCAAAGTCCTATATCAGTATATAATTATTTTTTATAGTTAGTAGTTGTAGTACTGTATTAATATTTAATATATAAATTTATTTTTCCCATTTGAATATTTTATGATATCTATTTAAAAAAATTAATTGATAATTTTCTTTCTAAATTAATAACTCATAATTTTATTTTATTCAAATTGAAAAAAGTATAATATTTTATCAATTAGTCAAAACTTTTGCTTATTTTTTAAACATACTATAATTAAAATTTACTTTTCATTAAATAAGTACATAAAATAGTATTTATTAATAGTTTATATTCAATAAATACTGAATACATTGTGTAATACTACAAATACTGTATATTAATTTGTTATACAGGTATACGGTATATAAAATGTTATGTAATAACACATTAGCATTAATTACATTTTTAAAATTAATAAAATATATATATATTAATATGTTTTAGTGAAAACGATAGTTACATATTAGCTAATTATTATGAAAACAATTTTTCAGATTTCAAGTGATTTATATATTAATTTGTTTGACATCTCTTTAATTAAATCAGTTCAGTCATCAATCGTTAATTGATGAAAACAAATGGAAACTTTATCGAAGAAAAAGACAAAGAAAACTAAACCAAAATTTATCGATTTGACCGAAGAATATAATAATGAAGATGTGATTACAACCGTCGCCACCGAAGATCAATCATCTGAAACAAAACCATTGATTAATGTTAACGAATATTCAGACAATAGAGGTATGACTTAATTGACTGTTGAAGTGATGGGACTAACTTTGCTATCAATAGATAATGATATCTATTATCTTCATAGTTAACAATTTATGTTATGTCCATCATTATCATAGAATTGCCGAAACAACGTGAGGCCACAGTCAACATTGACAACCAACCGTCGGCGCCGCCCGAAGAGGATTACCAGCCGTGCGGTTTGGCCGATGATAGGACCAGACAAGAATTTATGGCCAAAGTTTTTGCCGTCATTTTTGCCCAAAAATCACTCTTCTGTGTCTTAATTGCTATCTTTACTTATATGTAAAACATTTATTAAACATACTTTGAATTACAGGTAATTAAAAGATGTTTTTTAACATTTTTTATATCTCATATTTTTTAGTCCCCATTTGAGAAAAATTTATCGCAAATGGGTTTTCGATCCATTATTTTTATCATCATTGATCGGGTAATCATTAATTTGGCAAACATTTACAACTAAAGATTTAATTGTAATTATCATTATTAGAGTACCTCTCATCGTATTTGTTGCCCTATTGGCCATTTCACCGTCAATTAGGCGACGATTCGCCAAAACTGCATTCATAATAATTGTACGCTAACTGATCCATTATTTAATCCAAATCTTTAACTTTAAATTATCAATTAATAGACGGCATCTTTAAGTCTACTCATGAGTTACGCCATTACCCAGAGAGCAACGGCCAACGCTTTTCTCTATTCAATGGGTTTTAGCGACTTCTGCGATCTGGCAGTTATTGTAGGTTCAAAAGCGAGACGAGACTTCACCAAATGGCGATACATAGCCATTACGCCAACCATTATGGCCGGCAGCAGTTTCCTGGCGCCAACACTACTCCAAACTTCATTGAACAATACAATTTGGCCGTCAATTGTTATGACCGGATTATCTACTTATTTGGTCTCTAATACCCGACCGGTCATCAAATACAATGATCTCGAATTGGAACCCGAAGAATATGTTTTCGCTGCCACTCAACTATATATGCATCCGGAAAGAGCTATCAAACATCAAGTGAAGAGTTGGTTTTGCGGATCAAATAATGAACGACAACAACGAAATAGAAATGCTTATACATCTATTTGAAATGATTTATGCGTTTATTGGTATATTCATTATAAATCATTTAATAAAATATTAAGTTATAATTTAATTGACAACAAAAATGATAATTTTAATGATTACCGTAAGAAAAATTATGCTACAAATATTATTACGGTATAAATTTATAGGGAAATATACTGTATATATATTTATTTATAATATATGACACATACACCAGTTTCCCCGCAAATATTATTGAGTGACAGATACAGTATATTAGACATACAGTACAAGAGATAGATAGATTGATAAAGGATCAGTAGGTCAGGGAACTGGTGTCTGGAAATTACATCACAGTTAATATAATTATAAACAATTTTTTATCAATAAATTATTATATTTTTCATTTAATTGTCGTGTGTTTTCACAATCGCTGTTTGTGAGAGTTTTTTTCTTAAAAATATCTTAATTTATAAATTTATATACAGATATATAACTATAAACTGAATAAACGACAAAATAATTAAATTGATATTACAATCAATCATAAAATCTACTGTATTTGTTAACCAACGATGATATTACTCTCTGTCTGTGTATTTCTATCAGAAGAGAGACTCAGCTGATCTCAACAGATGTATGGGATGTGATGGACTCCTTTGCAATCGTTTCTTTGGCAAACGCGTCAGTATTTCATATAACTTACTAAACTCTGTCCTCTCATTTGACTTAAATGACCAGCAAATCAATAATAAATCCTGTAATTTAATATAATTTAATTGTTTGCCAAATAAAGTGTTAATTTTTCTTTGGTGTTATTGTTTACCAAATATTGTCACAAACCTTGACTTCTTTAGACGCTTGAAGATTCATCAGCGATTGTTTCACTCCTTTGCCCACTTGCCATATAATCACTTCCGATGGTTGTCCCTTGAATGGCCACTCGCCTAATAGTAACTCATACCATACGGTTATGGTTTTATATAATTAATAAATTTTCTTTTGTAAACTGATCTGAAAAACCAAACCCAAAAGCATAGACATTAACTGTAACTGTAGAGAATGGCAGTTCTTCAGTGTCCTGTTCGCTATGAATTCGTAGACTACGGACTATCTCTGGCGCCAAATAGCAGATCCATCCTTTCGGTATTGTTAGCCCTTTCTCTATCCTTTCTGTTTGACGAAACAAATCTAACAACAAAAAACAATAGTTAACAGCAAATAAATGTCAAACAAATGTAATTATTTTGGTCACAAATCTGTTGCCGACCGAGTTTGGCCACAGAAAACAGTCCGACAGATCTTAAGCTCGTCAAACGGTATATCCTATTTGCGAAGCGTTAGAACTGTTTTGTGGCGAACACGATATCTTTCAGATCGAGATCTAACTATCTTGGCTATCGACACGTCCGGCCAGAGTTTTCTCTGAATCGGTACTACCAGAACTTGAAGTCTGCGAGTATGGCATCGATGTTTAAATGAGTGCTAGCGATGAGGGCGTTGAGGAATTACTTGCTTTTGATCAACCTGTAGATAACGGATCGACCTGTAGATTGCGTTTTCCGGACGGTGGTGTTGTCGGAAACTGTCCATTGAGTTAGTGGTCGACGTCAGGTTTGAGTTCAATATATAGGAACCAATTTGTGGAAACCAAAGACCCGCAGATTGTGGCCGAGACAATGGACTACTGTTTTTAAGTATCTCTTCCGATGGAACCCATGTTCGCATCGTTCGGTTTTTTGTAATACGTGGCGACACCGAAGCTGAGGAAGTCATGGCGTTTGTATTCGTTGTCGATGTGATGACTAATTTAATTTACTAATAAAAATTATGTCACATTAAAACAAATTCTTGAAATTTAATAAATGTATCAGTAATGATATAAATATTTCTTTTCAAATTTAATTTAAGACAAAAAATCAGTTAATTATTATGCAATACTAACCAATTGTAGTTATGATTTAGTGGTTATGACTAAATGTATGGTTTAAATGTTTGTGTACTAACGAAACTAATATTCAATATTTCAAATCAAAATATGAATAATATGAAAATTATTTATTAGTTTGTTATAAAAACTTTAAATACATGTTTTTAAATATTTTTATTATATATATAGTATATAAACATATTTATAAAAAAAAACAATATAATAAATTATTAATAATTATAAAATAAAAATAAATAAATAGATTTAATTTGAATATAAAATTAGAGTATAGTTAATAACATAAGAAATGTTACTATAATATAATATTAAAATAAAATCATAACTAAATAAATGGATAAAAATTTAGTGATAATAAAAATTAAATCAAATGTATATAACAAACAAATAGTAGATTCAGTACTTCTTTACTCTGAATTTTTCACGTCTTTACTTTGCATGCGAGCGAACCGAAGCCGCCGATGGACTGCTTCCCAAAGTGGATGTCGTTCCACCTGTTTTGGAAGCGGTTCCTCCAGCGCCACCTGTTTTAGACGCGGCTCCTCCAGCAGCACCTGTCTTGGACACGGCTTCAGTACTTCCAGTCTTAGACCCGGCTCCAGCACCACCTGTCGAACCGCTACCAGTTTTAGACGCGGCACCTGTTTTGGATGCACCTTTAGCTCCCGAATCGATTCCGGCAGCACCAGTTTGAGAGCGAAGCGACATTGTTGATGGACTGGATCCCATTGAAGACGTTGCCTTAGAACCGCTTGCGCCATCGGCACCTGCGCCTCCTGCACCACCAGTTTTAGAGCCGGTACGACTGGCCCCACCAGTGCTGGAACCAGTACGGCTAGCACTACCAGCACCAGCTTCACCACCATCACCACCAACGGGTCCCGATTTTGATTTCTGTGCCGACTTAGACTTCTTGCCACCGCAACAGCACAGCAATAGTAAGATTACAATAATAATAATTATAATAATAATTATTATTATGATCCAAATCCACCAATTGCTGCCACCGCTGTCACCCGATGTCGACGACACTGAATTCAACTCTGTAATGGAATCCGACGATTGACTATTTAGTGTCGATTGAGAAATGCTTTCGGTGACATTGGCACCAGAGTCTATATCAGCTCCGGCATCGTTAGGTTTATGTGTCTCAACCGATCCCAGAGTAGCTGTATTAGGATTGAATGCTGTTTTCTTGCGGCACCGATCGCACGGACACTCACCGCGCTTAAAATGCAAGAAGTCCGGTGCCGTGTCTTTCATCTGAGATTTGGATTCGGATTTTGTTTTACCACCACTGAACTTAACTCCGGGAATACGCCAGAAGTAATCCTCAGTGAATAGATAGATCGCATTTTTGTTTACTTCATGATCCAAGTCTGTCGCCGCGTCAATTGTAGGCGCACTGCCCAACTCGTCCAGACTGCTGGGATTATAGGCCTCGACCTCGCCTTTTTTGCACAACGGCTCGATGTTGACTGCGGCAACATTACTTCCCTGAATGATCATTATATACGATCGCCACATAAACATAGAATCAATCGGCCGGTTCCACATGACCTTTGCTTTGGCAAAGTATTTGTTGGCCACATAAGAGATCGGCGAGTCAGCCCATTTGGACGTTTTTACGTCATATATCAACACTTTGTTGCCATCGTCGGTGTGCTCAACAACGTGCAGCTCTTGTTCGCCTTGTCCGCAGATGCTCTGGGCATCGATATACACGGCGGCGTCGCCTTTCTTGAAGCCGCCCGGCAATGGTTGACCGCTACGTTTGGGCGGGAAATCTGAATCGTCATTCAGTAGCCAATGATAACCACCGCTCGTTATGAACCACTGTTTCTTAGACAGAATATAGGCTACTGAGTCAATGGTGGCGCCGTTCTTACATATGTCTGGACCTCCGATGACGACAACAATCGATGTCCAACTGATCGTTAAGACAGTCAGCCACACAACATATTGATGACAACAAATCATAGCTATCACTTCTGGTCAACACTTCTAAGAGATTTTTAAACACTTAATATATGTATAAAAGATAAAACTAGTGATCAAAAATTGTTAACAACTTTTTATTCTTCAAACAAAATCAAAACAACTAAGACTTTGAGTTATAAAATGAATTTTTGTCACACTTTTAACGGCTTTCGATAATCGATAACCAATTGATTGAATAAATAATTAAAAATTTCTCGTGACTTATGTAATCAAATAGATATCATTGATTGTGTTATTGTTGTTGTCTCGCTATAAATTTACATGTATTTTCTGTATATTTAGTTTTATTAATTTAAAAATTATTTTTAATACATTTTATATTTTAATTAATATTCAAATTAACTAATGTTTATAACAATTAAAACTAATTTTAATTATTATCTCTATTTTTGTCAATGTTTTAGTCCAATTAATCCAATTAAAATTAATTTATTATCTCTGTTCGTGGATTAACCAATGATCTGATTTTTTAATACAGTATTATTTATCATATCTTTAAATTTAATTATAATATAACAATAAACAGTATTAATGAGTGATACTCTGCTAAGTTTAATTAATAATAAAAAAATGATAATTTAAGTTATAATAAAAATTATGTTATATTTTGAAAATCAATTAGTAATAAATTTCTAAATTATTTTTATTGAAACAATTTGATTAGTGTAATCAATGACTTTAACAAATTTTGTTTATTTGTTTAGTAAACTTGAAAATATTTTTAAATCTGAAGTATAATTATATAAAAAAGACAATTTTGTTTTTAAAAATAATCATACAATTTTTATGCAATAAAAACCAATTATATAATATTTTAATACAATACATTATGTTTTAATATTTTTATGGTATAAAATTTATACTTGAAAACTTTAATTGATGAACTTGATATCAATTTTGTTGTCTACCAATTATTAAGAAAAATCTAGTTTTATTTTTTATAACTTTATACTATTGTATTGATATTGAATCCTAATTTATAATTATAAAAAAATAATTACTAAATACAATAAATTTTCTCAACCCTAACGAGTGATGAATTAAAATATAATAATTATAACAAAATAAAACTTTTGAAAAATATTTGAGATATTTTATTATTTGTGTCAATTTTATTAGCGATGTATATGTTTCAATATGATAACAAATTTATCATAACATTGAAACTTAATGTATATGATATATAAATTAAAAAATTTGAATTTTTAAAAATCTAGTTTATTAATAACTTTTGATAAACAAATTATAAGTGATTAGACACTGGTTTCTGACTAATAAAAAAAATAATAATAATTATGAACTGTCTATTTTGGTCTCAAAAATTAACAAATGTCTTTGTTTTTCATAAAAGTATATAATTAATGAAATTATATTTAATGAATTAAAATAATTAATGATTTTTATTTTTTAAAATATATTATTAGAAGAGTTTAACGTTTGGACCAAACCTGAGATTAAACACATACTGAAACAAAAGGGCCGGCAATCAGATTTTGAGATCAAACACCAGTTGCTTAGCGATGACTTTCTTGAGTTAAAAGTGATGGACCAATCGGTAGAGATAAAGACTCAACAGATTATTAGTGGTAAAGTGGAAGAACTGAGAAAATGCGATGAAATATCCGATAATAATAAGCATTTGAATGGACTGAACAATGGATCGCATATCATGTATCCGCACGAAGACGAAACCAAATGGTTTTTACCGAAATGTGACCGAAAAAATGCTGAACGGCTACTCAAAGGTCGACGCGACGGGACATTTCTGGTACGAAGTTCGGCCCAATTGGAGGACAAGTATGTACTCAGTATTGTCATCAAAGGTCACGTCAAACATATAGTTATCCAGAAGTCATCTGACGGTTACTTTTTGTATAGCAATCACAAACATCCGACACTATTCAGTTTAATCATGTTTTACGCCCAACCGTTTGACTATCAAATTAATGTATCGGTCGAGTCGTGTCAAAATCTATACTTTCCTGTATTTGATTAGATTATTTTTTTTTTAATAATCAATACTTTAGTGTATCATTTTTTCCAAATAATAATTATTATTATCAAACAATTATCCAAATAATCATTAAAATGAGAAAATATATTATGTATTGAGTTTCTCTCAACATTCTATTCAACATTCAAATTATTTTTATATACCTATATATTCAATAGCTATAACAACTTTTGTAACATTACCTGTAATTATTTTGTTTTTGTTTCTAAAAGTATTGACAATTTTTTCTAATTTTAGCATAAATTACCTTTGTTACAAAATAATTTACAGTAAGTTTTTGTTTATTTTATTTTAAATCTATATATTTTAACAAACAAAACAAAATTTACGATAAAATCAAATTTTGATTAAAAATATTTGTCATTTATTAATTGCACAAAAATAAAATAATAATCAGACGAAAATATATTCAATAAATTATTTTTTAATTAGTTTTAAAAAATTAATATCTTTTATGAACACAATATGAATTAATTTAATGTATATTTGTATATAATTTCTAATCATTTCAATGTGTTGTAATGCACTGTATGTCAATTATTGTGAGTAATTTATTTTTTAATTTTAATTTACATATTAGTTATTTTTAAAAAATGATTAATTGTATTTAAGGAATTTAGTTTGCATTCAAAATGGTTTGCATTTGACAAATATATTTGACAATTTTTTGTTGTTGTTATCTGAATAATAATTACATAATTTCTTTTAAAAATATTTTAGCTTAATTTTATGTTATTTGACTACATTTTTTATATTAAAATATGTTTGTTTTTTATTGTATCCTTTTTGTTTTAAATAGACTTCAATTTAAATAATACATCTACAATAATATATATACTGTATATGTATATATATATATATAAATTATATATTTATTTAAATCATTTTCATCCAATACACTGTACACAGATGTTTGTAATATAGGCCTTTAATGATCATAATTATATATATTTTTTGTAAATTAATATTAATGTATGTATATAGACATCGTATATAACAAATTCACTATAATATACTGTATATATATTTATTTATAATATATGACACATACACCAGTTTCCCCGCAAATATTATTGAGTGACAGATACAGTATATTAGACATACAGTACAAGAGATAGATAGATTGATAAAGGATCAGTAGGTCAGGGAACTGGTGTCTGGAAATTACATCACAGTTAATATAATTATAAACAATTTTTTTATCAATAAATTATTATATTTTTCATTTAATTGTCGTGTGTTTTCACAATCGCTGTTTGTGAGAGTTTTTTTCTTAAAAATATCTTAATTTATAAATTTATATACAGATATATAACTATAAACTGAATAAACGACAAAATAATTAAATTGATATTACAATCAATCATAAAATCTACTGTATTTGTTAACCAACGATGATATTACTCTCTGTCTGTGTATTTCTATCAGAAGAGAGACTCAGCTGATCTCAACAGATGTATGGGATGTGATGGACTCCTTTGCAATCGTTTCTTTGGCAAACGCGTCAGTATTTCATATAACTTACTAAACTCTGTCCTCTCATTTGACTTAAATGACCAGCAAATCAATAATAAATCCTGTAATTTAATATAATTTAATTGTTTGCCAAATAAAGTGTTAATTTTTCTTTGGTGTTATTGTTTACCAAATATTGTCACAAACCTTGACTTCTTTAGACGCTTGAAGATTCATCAGCGATTGTTTCACTCCTTTGCCCACTTGCCATATAATCACTTCCGATGGTTGTCCCTTGAATGGCCACTCGCCTAATAGTAACTCATACCATACGGTTCTGGTTTTATACAATTAAAAACAAAATAATAATAAAAATAACAGTTTTCTTTTGTAAACTGATCTGAAAAACAAACCCAAAAGCATAGACATCGGTAGCCGTAGAGAATGGTAGTTCTTCAGTGTCCTGTTCGCTATGAATTCGTAGACTACGGACTATCTCTGGCGCCAAATAGCAGAGCCATCCTTTCGGTATTGTTAGCCAATCGCCCTTTCTGTTTGACGAAACAAATCAAACAAAAAACCAATAGTTAACAAAAATTTAATTATTTTTTCCAATAAAATTATGGTCACAAACCTGTTGCCGACACAGAGTTTAGCCACAGAAAACAGTCCGAAATCAGTTATGACGACTTTGCCGTTTTCATAGAATATGTTTTTCGATTTAAGATCTTTGTGGACAATACCGCGCGCGTGAAGATAACCCATTCCCTGACAAATCTGTTGCGCGATAGTGATTGTACGGTTCAAATTGAATTTGTCGCGACGCAGATGTATGTGTGTGTATAGTGTCATGCCTTTGCACAGTGAGGTCACTATAGCCAGATGTGGCGGTTTCATACAGGCGCCCATAAACAACACAAGATTGTCGTGACGGGTCTTGCGAAAAGTGGCCACTTCTTGTTTGAAGGATTCGATTGTTTTCTTATCATCCAAAACGTTGTTCATGTTTAACCGTTTGATGGCCACTGATCCGTGCCAATTGCCTTTGAACACAGTACCAAACCTACCGGTACCAATGGCCTCCTCGATCTTAAGCTCGTCAAACGGTATATCCCATTCGCGAAGCGTTAAACTGTTTTGTCGCGGCCACGACTTATCGTTCGGATCGAGATCCGAGGCCTGACTATCTTGACTATCGACACGTCCGGCCAAAGTTTTCTCTGAATCTGTACTACCGGAACCCGAAGTACCGGACACTGTTTTATCACTATCTGTACTCTTTTGTGTGTCAATCACTTCACTTTCACTAAATGGTTTCGTTTCTATGGTAATACTACCATCATTAGTATTAATATGATTATTATTAGTATTATTATATCCGTCACCGTATGGAATGGTTATCTCTGGAAACTGGAACTGTTGTATACGGGATGCGGACTGAGGCGTAGTCTGCGAGGATGGCATCGATGGATAGATGAGTGCTGGCGATGATGGCGTTGAGGAATTACACGACGATGTATTGGACGAGGAGTCGTGACCGGCAAATGAGGGCAGGTTTATCATGGGTTGGTTATAATGGGTCCGCTTTTTATGTACTTTGCGGCCGAGTATTTCACTTTGAGACCTCGAACTGCCGCCGCCGCCGACGCTCATGTTCGGTATGGCATGACTTAAGACGATTGGCGACCGGCGTTCTTCATTGTTGATGCTCTGCTTGAAAATGTCGACAAACTCGTTGGGCAAACCACATGAATTGGGCACTTTGTCGACACAGTCGCGATGACACCTGTATTTACACTCTTTGCACTTATAGCCGATAAACATCGGCTTTTCGCACAGATTGCACGTACTATTAATCTTCATTGTTGTACTAAACCGATGATGTATGGAATGCGCCATACCGTGCGATCGCGGACTGCGGGGCGCGACAGGCGTGTCGACAAAACAGTTGTCATGTTGCTGATCGGGACTGGCCACTGGAGGCGACCTCGACGGTGACATCATGATGGGCGACGAGTGACCTAATCCGGGTTCGGTTTGCAGCCGACGGCGGTGTGTTGTTTGGCCCAAGTTGTCTAAACTATTGTGATGATTATGCGAAGCATTGGTTATATACTTGAGTAGCACTTGACTGATTTGGTGGTCATTATCATTACCATCATTATTATCAACAAAACCACAGCAAAATCAAATATCACACGCGTTTTTTGTAGCGCACAGACAAATACACAGCCACACGCGCACACATACGCAAGTTTTTATAAATAGCAATTAAATTGGTAAAGCCATGTCATCACAAGCGGTAATTGTGGTCAATTCGGGTGCGGTTAAATGCGGTTATCAATTCAGGCAATCATCAAATCATATTTCACATTATTGTTCAAATAAGTTGCAATAATACAAAATATCAAAAAATAAAAGAGAAAAAACATGCGTTTAGATAATTGGTAAATAAATTTCTAATAATAATAATAATAAAATCATATCTCTATTTACTAAATAATTAAATTTATAAATTATTTTTAAGACGGTACTAGATATCGCTATTACATCTACGATAAAACTCTGGTAATCCACTCAGACCTACAAACTACTGGTTTAAAAAAATATTTACTAAACTACCGTAATATTGAAAGCAATTTATATGATATATCAATAAACTAATTTAAAAAAAGCAGTCTAATGTCTAAATAATTTTTGCCAAATAATAAAAAGCTATTTTTAAATATATATTTATATATAAACTATTGTCTCATACTTAGCGACCGCAGGATCTAATGGTTCGATACGATGGGCCAAATGTTCTTCATGTGACTTGCTTTTGGTCAACGGAAACGGATCGACCAGTAGATTGCGTTTCCCAGGCGGCGGTGTTGTCGGAAACTTTTGTCTTGAATTGTTTTTGTTGATTATCGGCGGCGTTGGCGGAGGTGTTGGCCGTCGACTGTCCATTGAGTTAGTGGTCGACGTCAGGTTTGAGTTCAATATATAGGAACCAGTTTGTGGAAACCAAAGTCCTGCAGATTGTGGCGGAGATAATGGACTATTGTTTTTAAGTATATCTTCCGATGGAACCGATGTTCGCATTGTTCGGTTTCTTGTAATACGTGGCGACGCCGAAGCTGAGGAAGTCATGGTGTTTGTATTGGTTGTCGACTTGGTTCTGTCCCATGAATCCCAATGTAGATCATCTAGCAGTAGCTCACCGGCCATCACCTTATCAATGGACAGCTTAAGACTCTTGAGTGCCGTCAATATTCGCCGGATCTCTTCCTCACGCGATTCATTCTCATGTAATATCTCTTTCATCTGCTGTTCTGATGACTTGAGTAACGCATCAAAAGTCATGACCCGATTGCATATCACCTGATAAATCGATCAAATGATATCATAAAAAACATGATAATTGCAATTAAATAATGAGTTGAAATTTCAACAAACATTGATAGATCTGTCGCTTAAACCGACAATCCTAAGCCATTGTCTCAGATGTGGATATGGCTTGAGTTCAATTATCTCATGACTGCCGCGACACTTGCGTTTGGCCGCCAACTGTCTGCTAAATAGTTTGACGAGTTTTGACTGCAATGGATGAATGAAAAATATGAAGAAACACATAATGACTAAAACATAAGACATAAAAATTTGGTGCCAAATATTTAGGTCATACCTCGAGAGTGCGGATCTCGTTTTGGGTCAACTCGGCGGTGATCGAGCACTCAGTACGAAGTCCTTCCAAATGTTTGGCATTGATGTCGATCATGGCCTGAATGGCCAGACAGTTGTCGATAGTCTTGCGGACGCAATCATCAGTGGTGTTATTCATCGATCGACAATCATTGATTGACATCATGGTTTGTTTTGTATGTGTGTGTGGATCAGCTTAATCTGTTAATATGTTATCTGATCTCAGAATTTGTAGAGTCATATACACAGCACTCGATGGTCACTCACATTATGGTTTGGTATCGTTTTCATCTTAACTAATGATTATTGTTATTATTATTATAAAATTATAAATAACTAATTATATATATATAATAATAATAATAATAATAATAATAATAATAATAATAATAATAATAATAATAATAATAATAATAATAACTAAACCGATTGTATTATTATTAATACTTCCATTAAATTTTGATAACCGATTTGATTGCACTAAATATTATGGTTTAATAGCCATCAGAGAGACTCTGTTGTAATAATACTGTATTAATACATATTATACTACTGTTAGTGTAATAACAACTCTACAGTACTGTAGAGTACGGCTTATAAAAATGTATAGCAATAGTAATGTAATGTAAAGTAAACCAATCAATACAGTAATGTCACTGAAAAATAGTGTGAGAAAGAGAGTCAGTGAGTGAGTCAATGGGGAGAAAGAGAGAGAAAGAGAGAGAGAGAGAGAGAGAGAGAAGAGAGAGTCAGTGAGTGAGTCAATGAGGAGAGAGAGAGAGAGAGAGAGAGAGAGAGAGAGAGAGAAGAGAGAGAGAGAGAGAGAGAGAGAGAGAGAGAGAGAGAGAGAGAGAGAGAGAGAGAGAGAGAGAGAGAGAGAGAGAGAGAGAGAGAGAGAGTCAGTGAGTGTGAGTGTGTTTTTTGGACGCCTTGTCTGTGATGGACGCCGACGCTCGACAGGTA
Source organism: Oppia nitens (assembly GCF_028296485.1). Lineage (NCBI taxonomy): Eukaryota > Metazoa > Arthropoda > Arachnida > Sarcoptiformes > Oppiidae > Oppia > Oppia nitens. The sequence continues at coordinate 248,064 of NW_026533204.1, forward strand.
TAGACGCCTGAAAATAAATGGGCACAGACTGTATTTTAGGTGAACCCCCCCCCCCCCTATATAATTGTGTGGTGACAGTGACCCCCAGAGTTATTAATTTTTCATCATTTATATATATATATTTATAAACTAATTTCTACACTATTTTAAGTTTATAATTTGTTTGTTTTGTACATTTTGTTGTTAAAAAATACAAACTATATATTACTTAAATGATTTGATGTATTATTGTTTTACAATACTGTATACAAATTGTAATACTAGACTACAATTAACAATTACAAATGAAACCAAAACAATAAACTGCACTATAGTTGCATAAAAAACATGATCTAAATATATAGACTGCACCCCATGTACTGTACATTTTAGTTTACATAAATTTTAAAAAAATTTATTATTGTTTTTTATATTTCATTGAAACCATACCAGAAAATCTATAAATAAAGTTATAAATATAATAACAATTATTATTAAATGAAAATTCCTGTAATATTCTAATATTTTTGTGGCTATTGATCACTAAATTAAGTAATAATTGAATATTTTTGTTTATCAATTATTTATCCATGAGTTTTGCAATCATGTTTAGCAATATATGTATATTTTTATATTTAGTTAATTTTCAATTTTCCCCCAAATAGCTAAAATAAATGCATATAATTGCAAAGTCAACAATAATTGTTCATTTATTTGTTTATTGTTTTCTAAAATTAATTTAAATTATCTTATTATTGTAGTAAAAATAAATGCAATACACACTCAATTAGTTCCCTTAGTATTAGTAGTATACTAGTAGTTATATACTAAACTAATGATATTTAAATTTAGTTTATATTTGCTTTTATATTTTGTTCACTGAATACAAACACACAGAAAAAGTCATAATATGTCAGTTATTTAGCTAATAATAACGAGAAAAACATTGTTATAGTATACTATATATATATACACATAAACTTTATATTGTGTGCTAAATATAAGTCCGATAATTATATTTTGCCATTCAATATGTTGTTTCTCTCATTTCAATTTTATGATAATTATATTAATAGCTATAATAATAAATTATAGTTAATATAGTAGTAATAATAATACTGGAATTAATATGTATGTATGCTTGGTCTGTGTGTGTGTGTGTGAGAGAGAGAGAGAGAGAGAGAGTTAAAAAATTCCTAAAATAGGAATAAAGTGGCGAATTCACTGCAAAATCAAACATAAATATATGATAAATATATGACAATACAATATATAGCATTTTACATATAATATGCACGAAATTTAATATATATTATACAGTGTATGTATCTGTACAATGTGTATATAGTACTGGATATATATAGTATATAAGTTATGCTAGATTGAAGAGAGAGAGAGAGAGAGAGAGAGAGAGACCCGTAAAAAATGTAAAAGACATTAAAACTTAATACAAAAATCAATAGAGCAGTGAAGGGCTATATTTAAATTGAATGCCATTATATATATATAATGTATATATACTATATATCCCTAGGAATTGATAGGACAGGGATGAGCAGCCAATTCACTCAACTTACAGTATAAGAGCTTTTTTAGTAGGAGTTATTCAATTCCCATGCGATTCCCAGCGAAAAATTCAATGCATTTTATCGATTTGAATGTTCAATGTCACGACACCCCCGTACGCCCCCAACCCATGCATCGCATGCACTAACACACACATACACACACCGCTACTACAATACACTATCAGATATACTATCTGATCGAGAGCTGCATTATTGATTCTCTATGCCCTCAACAGGCATACACATGATTATAATATATATACTACTGTACTATATATCCATATTTATATATATGCGCGCACTCTAACATTTTAACCTAACCGGCCAACAAACCCGGATACCCTACAATGATTTTTTATTTAAAAAGCATCCCGTTGACATCGCTAGTAAATATAAAATAATGAATCCAGTGAACAACTCTATAAAAAAATTCTCCAATATTCTAAATGAAATTAATATATATATATATATAAAATTATATTACGAATTGCTGAGACGACAACAATGTAATAAAAGTCCTATTCATTAACTAAGTTATCATATTTAATGCTTACAATGACTGTAAAGCTTAGACTCTAATTGTAAATATGATAACTTAGTTAATGAATAGGACTTTAAAATTAACATGTATTATTATACATTGTTGTCGTCTCAGGATATTGTAAAAAAATTTTATTTATATATATTTAATAAGCTCTATAATTCACAATCAGATTCTAATTGTAAGTGTCTGTAAATAATTTTCATTATTTACTAAAACCAATAGTGATTTTTTGTTGTTGTGATAATTAGTTATGTTATATGTGAACGTCTGATATGTATTGCATAATATTATATAATAGTCGATAGAATTAGTTATGACGTTAATACCAGACTTGCAATTGAAAGTCAATTAGTCAATGCTATAGTGACACCAACAGAATGCCTAAACTTTTAATACATTAAAATAACGAATTGTTTAATACATATTAATTTTGTTTAGTGTTAACAGATTAGAGCAATATTAGTCAGGATTTTCAAATTATCATTTAAAAAATAATTTAATTGTGCAAAAAATTAAAATGGCATATTTTCTTAATATTATATATTTTAATGGCAATTCAAATTTAAGTTATCCAAACAAATAATACAATTGGACATCTGACAACTTCATAATTCTAAATAAATTTTTAACTTCAAAAAACTGTTGTTTTTTTTATTGTGAAACACTTATTAAACACAAGTCTAATACAGCCGTATGTATCATACGGTATGTCTGTGTTTGTCTATACATAAGAGTATTACTGTATTATTATATTTTTATTAAACACACTGTGTATTACATACACACTCTATATGTTTACCAATGCTTTAGCATTCAATGGCAATGATTAGTATAATACAGTAGTTGTAGTACTGTTTGAATGTTTCAAATCAAACACTCATCTAATGACTGATTGAATGAATAGTATTAATTTAATGTGTATTTTATTTATATGTTTTATAGTTATAAACGTAATATTAAAAAATAGTAGGCATTGAATATTAATACACTGATTGTTTGATATGACATTCAATAATAATAATCACTATTTATTATATAATACACTATTAATAATACAGACTGACTGTACTGTACTGTAGTATTGGGTATTAATATCATATAAGGCTTACAGTTGTGTTGTATTTCTCATAATTGATTGACATTTGAGAGAAACGATAGATTCAATTGATTTGATTGTCTTACGTGTCGTTAAAGGAGAAAAAGAGAGAGAGACTGGTGTTAGTGGTGATCACCATTGATCCGACCAAATATCATACTCAGACATACATATCTGGACACGAAATACTTGATGTCAAACAGAAATGTCCGATAATTCGGCTACCATTGAGACCGTTCGGGACGAATGGAAAGTACTGACCGACGAGTATCACACTCTAGAGGTATGACTTTTAGAGGCAGTTATTATCTGATTGTTGTTCAGATCCATACTGTTGTATCTGATATAATGTTTCAGTTATTTTGTTGTTAACTAAATGCTAATGATTTTGTTGTTGTTATCTGTGAATCAATTAAAAGGAAAGTCACAAATCGTATGTGAATTCAATCACAGAGTTTACCAAATTGCAGAACAAATGTCTCAAAGATATCAATCACCAGAAGTACCGGTTAAGTCAATTGAGACAATCGATTAAAAAGTATAGGATATTATTGAAACAATTATCGTTTTTGTAATTTTAATTTAAGATTGTTTTTGTTTGTCTGTCTTCTCGATATGATATCAGATGCACGACGACTACTGACGAAGAGAGTCAACTACGGGACGATATAGTGCGCCAAATGGACAGTCGTGCGGCACACGTGCGCGATATTAGACAGTCGTTACCGCAACCTAATGGTCTCTATTTGAATATTGTATTGGGAAATATCAATTCAACATTACTAGACAGTGAACAACGATTCAAATACAAGGAACAGTACGAAATGTTCAAATTGGTGGTTACGTGTGTCATATTAGTGGTCAGTGCAATGGATCTGATTTTTCAATCGCGGTATAAAACATATAGATATTAAGATATCTTATATTAAATTGATTGATATCTTTTGCAGAGTATGCGATGCGATTCTCCATTTCCTTCTTGTTTGGTACCACTGCACGCTTACCATCCGTGAGAGCATATTAGTGGTCAACGGTTCACGAATTAAGGGCTGGTGGCGGACATTGCAYTTTCTGACCACTATTTTGGCCGGTGTTATGGTTGTCTGGTATGTCTATTATGTATTTTTTATTTAAAAATTGTTGTAACCATTAGGACATGTGACACATAAGCCTTCACATGTGTGATACTTTGTTATGCAATATGGTATACATGTGTGTAGTCTATGTATTAATAAGATTTTGCTTATCATTACGAGTACTTTATTGTAGTTTTTTATATAAAAAACTTTGTACTCATAATCTCGCAAATCATTGGTGACATTATATTAATTGTATTTATAGTACAGTAGTTTTTATAGTTACTATCTATAGAAAAGATGGTATTTTTTCCTAAATACAAATCAATGTCTATAATGATTTACCGCCATATACTGTGTACTGCATTATATTGTAAATTTAGTATACATTAGTATAAATTACACGTACCGGTAGTATATTAACTTATAGTATAGCAATATTTATTTATAAACATTACATAATTAACATATTTATACTGTTTGCTTATTTGCTATTTTATTATTACGGTAATGTGAATATAATTAGAAACTATATATATTTGTTATAAGTTATAACATAATTATAACGGGAGGGGGGAAATATTTTTCAGAAAAGTTGATATATAAATATTACTGAAAATTATTTATTAAAATAAACTAATAACTAAAGTATTTTTGTTGATTAACTAAAAATGTTAATTATAAAAAATGTGTTTATTTTTTTATTTTTGGGTTTTAGTGATTTACTAGAAAAATAGTTTCATAATTATTATTATGAACTTAAATATACTGTATATAAATATTATTTATTTATATTTTATTAGAACGTAATGAAAATATCTCAAAAATATTAGGCAAAAATTTTTTGACACAAAAATTGGTTTAATAAAAGACAAGAATTCTAGGAATTTGATGACATTTAAAAAATCAAGAGTTGTTTTATCAATAATATGCTTACATTTTAGTAGTGAAATTAAAAACTTAATTTAATTACAAACAAATATATATATATATATGGAAAGTTATATTTAGATATAACTAGTATTTTTAAAGCTAAAACTTGTTTACAGTATTTATATGAATACATCAAATTAATCTTTAATTAGTCTGAAAATGTACTTAAATTTGTATTACCAGACGATTTACAGTTATTTACGTTAATATTAATTAATTTTTGTTTATTTRTTTTTTGAACGGTGTTACCACCCGATAGGCCCGACGGCTTAATTTACAACAAATTTCGTGTCCAATTTGTCTGTTATATATGTTACTCAAGTTTTCTGCAATTTTTACAATATTACTACCAATACGGTTGTCTATACCGGTTGCGAGCACTGGGCGAACGGTACGACATGGACATCACGATCCAAGGTTTTCACTCGTGGATGTGGCGCGGACTGGGATTTTTATTGCCATTTCTCTATTTTGGTTATCTGTTCCAGTTCTACAATGCCTATACTCTCTACAATATGTACAAATACGATCCCATTTGTGTTGAATGGCAGGTGCCAGTGGTTGCCGTCCTATATTTTGTCATATTTTTAGGTAATACTATGACCACATTTTTGGTGATCCATCAGAAACTGACCGGAAAATCCAAAGTGAAACCAAAGCTGACATAAAATTATTTTTTATTATATAAACAAACAAAAAAAAAGTTTATTATACAAACAAACAAACAAAAAGTTTTTATTTACAAATTGATATTTTTATTGAAATTATTATAAAATATTTTTTGTTTCTTTGGTCGTTGTTAACGAATTTATGCATTTTAAATGATGTCATTATATATATATATATATTATATATACAGTATATTTACATAAATTTATATTTATATAAATACTATTGTACTGTATAAGTTTATAAATGATATAACATTATTATCTAAATAGATGTTAAATAATTTTTTATTTTCAACAAATATAAATTTGCATTTTATGAAGGTTGTCCGCTAACAAAAATAAATAAATGTTTACTATTAATAGTTATAATTTTAAAAATTTATAAATTTACACTAGATCATAGTTACATAAATTGTTTAATTAAAATTAATATATACCGGTACTTTAAAACTTATTTTAGACAAATAAAAAATTATTAAATGTTGAGCCAATACATTACACAACTTTTGTTATATAAAATAAAAAGTTAATTAATTTTTTGATATATCGGTACAATACAATGTTTTTAAAAAGATTCTAACAGTAATATATATTTACATTTTAATAAATTAATGTTTATACAGAAAATAAAATTTTTTGATTAACAAAAAAGCAAACTATAATTTTGAATATTAAACTGAGTTTACACTAAAAACAATGACAATTAGATCAGATTAGCCACCAATAGTAGTATAGTCGTTGTAGTGCTAACAACATTGGCTGGATATGTGTTATAACTAGTGTCTTGATTTTCAACTAAAAAAATTATTTTGTCGGTTCAACGCTTATAACTGGGACTTAGTATGTCCACCGAACTTGACCAGTGGACACTATTTCCGAAATTTTATTATAACTATAAATAACTATTTGTTAGGTTAGCAACTATAAAAACTTATAAATAATTATTTCATTGATTTTGAAAAATATAAGCATTAAATTGTAAAATTAAGTACAAATATATGTAAAAACAAAAAGTAATAATTATATAAATTATATAAAATGTGTAAACTGTTATCAACTCATATTACTTTTTTAACAATAGAAATAATTAGTTTATTTATATAAATCATTTTTGTAAATATGCTGCAAACAAATGAATATATATCAGTTGAAATATTTATAAAAAAATAAATAACTATTTCAATAACTATTTGACTTTTTTAAGCAACTATTATAACAACTATTTAATAGAGTATAAAAAATTATTAATCAATACACTAATTATAACGAACCAAACAACACATTTGGTACCGGATTTAGACTTAAGTGCCAAACACTTGCTCTTCGATGGTCTGAATCCGCGCTCTTTCATTTCCCTATCATATGCCGGTAAAGTTTGATTAGGACAGTCGGGTTTATATTGAAAATTGATTGCTAACTAATATTATTGGTATATACAGTAGTACTGTATGTTTGTTTTTACCAAATATTGTATATACCGGATAGTACTGTATTAATAATACTATTTGCACGTCAAATGACTCGATTGTATTCACATTATAGGTTAAAAACTAATATCAACTATAATATGACTCTCCACACCACCTCTAACTAATACACTACTATCTAATTCCATTCACCATCATTTCCTAACCTCCCACACCCTACCCTACCCACACCCAAACTAACTGAGATATAATTTTTATGCTTTGAAAAACAATTTTAATGCTTTTATATTATACTTTAAAAACATTATACAAAACGAATCCCTCTAAAGTTAAGTAATGTCCAGATATTGTGTGGATTCTATATTCCAGTTCCCAATTGGTTACCTGTTGTCCACCATATCATACATTAAATTATTAAAACTGTTGACAATTAATCAAGGTCGATTGCAAGTTTGGACACATAAGATAAAAGTCGTTTTTTAAATAAAAAACATTTCTTTGGGTTCTAAAAAGCATTATTTATTAAAAATAAAAGTCTGGAAACACCTATAAATCAGCTCAAATCTATCTTAACATACCTGACATATACATAAACATAGCATAATATAGCAAACTTTAATAATAATAATTAATAAACATTAATATAAGCGCGTGAATATTACAAAAGATAATAGTTTTGAGTAGGTTTTACGTGTTTTCGTACTTTTATTTTTAATAAATAATTTTTTTTAAGACCCAAAGAAATGTTTTTTTTGTTGAAAAAACGACTTTTAGCTTTAGGCGACCAAAAGTCAATTTAGCCAAAAATGATTTGTTTTTATGTTAACTAAATTTGTTAAATAATTGCAGTAATTTGATTCATCCACACACTCAGTGATGTATAAAAATACTTTTTAAAAATGGTAAATAAAATTTATTTGTTGCTAACGTGAATAATTGCGTAAATTAATCCAATTGATTTAACGCGCGTGAGTCTATAGATATTAAACGTGTTATTATAACAATTATTGGCTAAAGTTCGTTATATGTAACCCATTTGTTGTTGAAATTTCACGCGCGTTGTTATAACCATTAAGTTTATGACAAATGCTATCAATTACTTTAGGTTAGGTTAGGTTAGGTTGGGGTGGGTGTAGAGGGTTAGGAAGTGGCGTATGTGGAGGGAAGGAACGGGAGGTGAGGGCTGGTATGTAAAACTTGTTAAATTGTCATTTTATTAGCGTTTAAAACTTGAACAACAAATGGGTTACATATACCGATTCTGTTCCCAATTATTAATTATATTTAGGCTGTCAATAAAATTTAGACATTTTTTGTTAAATCAAACAAACATCAAGAATTAAATTATAAAAACCTCGATTTTTTTTATTTTAAATTATTTCATATTAAAAAATTAATTAATTATATTAGATTTTTTTGTTAACTTTATATAAATAAATAACATTATTATTATTCAAAATAACATAAATAAAACAATTCGTAATAATATCAGTTTTACAGTATAAATATATATAATTTACATAACAATTAAAAATCTCATATTTGTAATCAATTATTGAGACATAAGATATTTGACATCCGGATCTACTATTGTACTGTTATCGTCGATACCAGTATTGTATGGCCGAGTGTTTGACGCACAGGAAGGCAACGAGTGTATGGACGTATCAGATGGACTACGAGATCTGTCCACTAAAATAAAAATTTAAATAAATAAATAACCGGTAATTAATAATTAATTACTATTATAGTAAAATTTTTGTAAATTTTTATTGTTTTATTTTGTGATTCAATTCATCAAAAAAATATATCGTGTAATTCATAGAAATAATTACGGTAATAGTTAATTGTTATAAGTTTATATATTTATCTATTTTTTAAAAATATAGTGTCAACAATAAAATGTAGTTTTTTTGTATATTATTTTAAAATCCTATCCTACGGTTCCTATTTTTTAAGTACTGTATTAATACTAATTATCACTTATGGGAAAATCTTTATTGTCTTAAGTGTCGACTGTTTTTCTCTATTAGCCATACCTTGTATTTGTATTTTGCATTTGTCTTTGTCGACGACAATGTACAGCGATGTATAGAGAAAGGCTAAGCCGCCCAACACTATGACAAATGGTGTCAGATATAGGGCGTACTGTAGACTCCAGAACTCTGGTGTATCCCATTTGGGGTTCTTAAAGGTATCCATCAGCTAAATGGATGATTTTAAATATATTTTATATAATGTTTACAATTAAAACAGATATATAATACATACTAATCCGATAACAAAAGGACTGCTGGCGTCGCCAAACAAATGCGAAACCAATATTTGCAACGATTGGGCAAATGATCGTCTATTGGGTGTTATCACATAGAGTAGCATATCTGCCACAAGTGACCAATTGGTGCTCAACAGTGTTATGCTGACGAATACAAAGAAAAATGCCGCCGCCTGTGATGAGTGGGCAAACGTAATTGTTATAAATATCGGTGGCACTGCGGCCAATGCACCGATGGCGCAGACAAGCGGATCGGCGCGCGGATTAAATCTCTTGTAATACTGGGAACCGCCGGCGCCCATAACCACACCTAGTATTCCGCCGATGCAGGCAATGACGCCAAATATAAGGCCAATCCTATTAAAATAATTATTTTCAGAAAATTTATGTCAAAAACAAATTATCGGACAAACCATCCGTCAGATTTTGGATTTTTATCGGCCGTATAGGCGTACGCCATAAATGTTGGCGCCCACCAACTCAGAGCACCCACAGCAAAACAGACACATGTAAAGCCAACTGTTGACCACAAATACGATGGCACTGTTAGCAGATATCGGATGTCATCCATAACTTTGGTTTGTTCGCATTGTTCGGTAATGCCTTCTGATTCGCCTCTTTTAGGTTCGCGGACAAAAAAGTAGATCATTGCCGTACACACGATACCCAAAACGGGCGTTACCCGCAAAGCGTCCTTCCAGTTGCCGGTAATTCCAGCCACTCCTGTACCGACAATATAGCCAAGTCCCGAACCAACGGGAATAGCAAAGTAGAAAATTGCCAACATTTTCGATCGCATGACCGGCGCAAACAAGTCGGCAATAATGGTCGGCGCTATTGTCGAATAGCTGGCCTCACCCACGCCTACCAGTGCGCGCAATAGGAAAAACATTGGCGTCCAGTTTTGCGGTACAAATGAACCGATAAAAGTGGTGACACTCCAAAACAGTATACCGAAAATCATTATCAATTTGCGTGAATAACGATCACCCAAATAGCCGAATAATGGGGCAAAGATCATATAGCATACGATGAATGATGTCTGCAATAGACCCGACTGGCCGTGAGATAGGGAATAGTAGGACTCGATCTTTGAAAGTACGCCCGCAACCGTAAATCTATCCATATAGTTGAGCAAATTGATGACAAACAATATGGCCACCGATATGTATGACTTGGTCGGCACCGTCATTGTGACTGTGGGGATGGTTGTCGCCGATTGGCCAGTGGTGTCAATTGGTTCGTAACTGTTGGACATACACCAGTATTGCCGATAGCACGGGTGATGAGTTTTTGTGATTTAGACAATTGGTATGACGACCACAGCTGGTCAGGAGCTGACAGTAAGACAATATAAAATGATTGGTATCAACTGTTATCGGTCAACGTATCCGACGGTCACAAACACTCATTGTTGGCCACAATCTCGCGGCTAATAATGTGATACTTAATGTATGTTTACATTGACTGACAAAAACTGTTTGCAAATAAAACATATGATTTTAGTCTCACAATAGTTAACGTCTAGTTATTTACAACATTAGTATAATATTGTAGTGAGAGTTGATTGAAGTTAAATGAAAAAAATCATTGAATACAATGATAATACAGTACAGTATAATTTTGATGTCTAAATGCTAGTAATAAATTGCCTAAACTTGATATTATTTAATTTTTGATAATTATTTTTTATAGTTATCTAGCTTATTATCAATTATTAATATCATCATCAATTCAAAGTTCATTAATTGTCAACTATTATATATTTTACACTACAGTAGTACTTTAGATATTGAATGACTGATAACTGTTTTAAGAAATATGTGTAATAATAAAATATCGATAAACTATAATATACACTAATCCAGATCAATTAAATCACTAATTGTTTATAAATAAATTATTATATAGTCAATTGAGTAATACTTAATACTATGATAATAATGTTTTTTTCTCAATTAAATTAAATTAATATATTTAATAAGTTATTTAATGTTTAATAATATATTATAAAATACGGTAAAAGTTAATAACTATTGAGTTTTTAAATGAGATAAATGTCGTAATACTTTATTAAATATGATTATAATAAAATATTATCAACAACAAAAATATATTACTATAATAGTAGATATTTTTTTAATAAAATAATGACGATTTTTAATTCATCAAAATTATCTTGGTCAATTTATCCAATATTCATCAAATAGTTTTTTTTATACTCAGACTGTACTTTATATCTATAGTTAATTGTAGAATAAATGGATAATAATAAATATCATATTATTAAAGGAAATATCAGATATATTATACCGATATAAATATTATTTAAAATTACTTATTTATATTAGTAATAAACAGTACAATATATCAAAAGTATAGTGTATTGGTATTAATTAATTTTAATAAATTATAAATTTATGACTCATTAGTAATTTGATGACACATAGGTATATACCCCAAACCCCATACCCAAACCCCATACCCAATACCCCATATCCAATACCCCATATCCAATACCCCATATCCAATACCCCTACAGTTATACGGTTACATACATTAAAAATTGTTGATTACATAATATGTCTTTATCTAATATTGCCAGCAATAGTATGGCTGTCAATATCAGTGATTGTCAATTAACTATCACCGAACTGATTGACCAATTGGTCGACAATGATGACCACAACAACAACCAACAGTTATCTCAAGTGACACCACCGCAAGTGTGCGATGACGACTGGATGAAAAACTTTATGCAAGAGTTATTCAATTTTGATTTCCAATCGGATGAATTGATCCAATTGTTTGAACAATTAGCTTATCAGGGATTTGATTACAAACAGATGATAACTCAAATGAAACGAAAAGCCGGTCAGTCAGTCAAGAATAATGGACTGTTTCGTAGACATCTGTTTCTGATGGCATTGTCTTACATGCAATGGGGTCCGTCACTCAACAGATGTATCAATAGAGCACCCGATAAGGTGGCAAAGTTTCTCAAAGATTGTCGCCATAAGTATGGACTCCAACCTAGAGTTCGTGAGAGAAATACACCGACATTGACTCGGGTGGCAATAATCAGCTCAGCAGTACTTAACAAATATGTTATGACCCAACACGCCAATAATAAACCAATAGATGCGCTAATAACACCAATGGTCAACAGTGTGACCAATTTCCCGACGGCTTTTCATAATCCGACGTTTGCTAATCTGATACCAAGAAATGAGATCAAATGTTATACGGCGTTCGTGTCGTCAATAAAAATATGGGACCGACTTTCTAATGATAGGTTGGATAAGCAAGAGTTGGCCAAAAAAGTCGAAACATATCAGAGAACTGCGTGGGAGGGCTCGCTATTTAACTCCGACAATAGAAAGGAGGCGTTCAAAGTGGCAAAACTTGATCCATCGGGCGATCAAAGACTTACTGATGAACAATGGGATTCATTGGACAAAGAGTTAAACATAATTTGGACTAATATGACCTAAACTCTTGTATATAAATTATTTTTTTAATAATTAAAATAATTTACAATTAATAATTAAATGATCATAATTTTTCATAATACTGTATAATTAATATAATTATCATAAGTTATTAATTAAAATTCTTAACAAATTGCAAAATAAGTTTCTACTAATTTCTAAAAAAATGTAATAATTTATAAAACATTAATAAAATTGATAATAAAAACAAATAAAATTTACATAAATTTATAGTAGTTTATTTAGATATGAAAATTAGCAAATTTGACAAATAATGGAAATATATGTATAAAACAAATTATTGATTAAATAATATGATTATAATATTATAGTAATTGATATAATATATGATTGTTAGACAACAATTCACGGCCATTGTTCCGAACTATGACCGCATTCATCGCATATTTTTACATCAGTTTCTTTAGTCTGCAATTTGGGATCACATTCATTGGCCATCAAATTGATAGCGGTTTGATTGTCCTCCAAACTGTCACCACTATCTTCTTCATCGTCCAATTCAAACAATTTAAGTGTCGGCTGTTGTTGTTGTTGTTGTTTGTCTGTCAGATCCAGATCTTGTGGTCCATGATATGCTAATAGACCTGATTCTGGCAATTCTTTCTTTTTTGATGGACTCTTCACATTAATGACCACTGTTTGTACTTTTGTTTTGTATTTTTTGACGACCACTTTATTTGATCGCTTCTTCTTCTTTGACAACATAAAGTATAACACAATAATAAATAGGACACAAACGGACACAAATAGTATCGATGATAACATGAGTGCAATGATACCGATCTGTGATACCATTTTTGTTGGTCAAGTGATGATCACCACTAACTGTTCAATCAGTTTATATAATGTAAATCAATTATATAACAGTTTAATGTTTGATATCTGTCCTATTACTACACAATTTAAGTAGAAGTTTGACTACAATTAATTGACAAATAATAAATAGATTTGAATTTTTAAATATACAAAATCAAAAATTATAATACAATTATATTCAACAATCAATAGACAACAATTGGCGCGTTTGCTAACTCATACAAAATTTCATAATTGACACATTGATAATAATTTAAAAATTTAATTAATTAATCTTTTCTCTCATCTATAGATTTACAAATAATTTATTTTTGTATTATTAATGTGTAATGTTTGTGTATTTAAATAAAAAAATATTGTTCAAAAATAGTGAGAGAAAACACGAGTCATTAAAGCACGCGCTAAAACAATAAATCTATAAATTTAATCTAACAATTCAACAAATAATACTTTAATTTTAATGATTATAATAAACAGTTATCTATATTCACAGATATAATATACAGTATATTATTATCAATAAATGAGACAATGAGTAGTAATATTAGTGTATCTCATGAGGGACTCAAAGTGTTGTCAAAGAGAGGTTATAAAAACTTTGCAAAATTGGATTCCGGAGGTCAGGGAAATGTGTATAAGACCAGCAAAAATGATATACAATACGCCTGTAAAGTGATTAAAGTCGACAATCAGACCAAAGACGGCAAAATGGACGACGACTCCAAACGAGAGATATCTATATTGAAAAACCTGAAGCACTGCAACTGTATTACTATTGTCGATCTGTTCCGTACCAAACATAAGGTCTACATAATGATGGACTTTATGCCGAACGGTACGATCGGGTCGTATGTACGCCATAACGATGGTATCAGCGAATGGCAGGCAAAATGTTGGTTCTGTCCGATTGCCAGAGCAGTCAGATATCTTCATCAGCATCGGGTGGCCCATCGCGACATCAAACTGGACAACATATTGCTTGACAAACACTGGAACCCTGTGCTCACGGATTTCGGTTTTAGCCGATTTGTGAACATTGGTCGCGACAATATTGTCGACCTGTCCAACACCTATTGCGGTACTCCGTCTCATAATCCGCCAGAAATTGTCAACAAAAGACATTACGATCCGTTCAAAGCTGATGTCTGGTGTCTGGGCGTCAGTCTCTATATTATGATTAATAAGGACTATCCGTTTGAGAAGAAAGATCGCCGCAAAATGTATGACCAACAGCTTAAACGACAGTACAAACTCCGTAATGAAGTCACTAATGTAATCACTGAAGACCTCAAGAATCTCATACATCAGCTTCTGGAGCCAATTCCTAAAAAGCGTATAGATATTGATAATGTGTGTCGACATCCGTGGTTTCCCATCGATTCAATTGATTCACAATATGCCCAACAAATTGACAGAAATTAATGTATCACTAGTTTTATATTATATATAAAATTATAAATATTAATATATAGTTTTATTTAAATAAAAAATATTTGTTGATAATAAATAAATATTTTTCTTTTGATAATTAAAAAAAATTGTTATACATTATTACCATTTTATGATAAAACAAATGCAACCTATATTTTGAATTAGATTACAAATTAACAGTAACTATGAATATATAAAAACTATGATATTATTTAGTATTTTTATGTTTAGATAATTAAAAAAATTAATTATCTAAAAAATCTATTGTAATAAATATAATTCTTTCTATCTAATTAATATCTAATAATTTTAATTTAATTTATTATCATATTATAATTATTTCACAGTAAAAAAAGCATTTACTAATAAATTTTAACCCCAAATAATTCATTTTTCTCGATATTATTTATTACATCACAAAAGTGACTGAAAAAATAAAAAACATTTTTTAGACTTGTAATATATACATAATATAGTATTTTAATATATATATATATATATATATTGAAATTATGCCAAAATATTTACCACAAAGAGCTACTAAAACACATCCACATTAACAACTCATCTTAAAAAGATTGGATCAGATTCTGCGCTCAAGAATGGCATCTAATTCTCTCTTTTTCTCTCATCTGAGAGGTTATCATTTGAATCAGTTTTTTAAAAATATTTAAGAGACAAAGTAGTGGTAAATATAACATACAATATAAGTTTTTTTAGTTAATTATAAGCATTGTTTTATTTACCCAACAATTTCAGACAATAAATTATATTGTTATTAATCCTATAAATAACAACAATTTTTGATAATATATATTGTCATAAATTTCATTTGAATAAAAAAGCTCATCTCCTTTTTTTATTACAATATTATTACTAAAATAATTTTTTTTGTTTTTCAAATAGTTTGTGATGATTATATAATAGACAACAAAATTTTTAATATTTTTAAGTCATGTAATATATAATTTTATTTATGATATTTAGTATTATACTATTATTTTTTAAAATTTTGTGATAAATTATGGCCAAAAAGTTTACGAAAGCCACCCGTGAATTTTTAACAATAAATCCGTCGGATATACCGGGACTGGTGATACTCGACCCGAGACAGTTCAGCAGACGAGTGCTGACCATTGATAATAAGTCAAAGGTTGTCGAATTGGCCGTAAAGGTTAAGGAGTTTAGTGAAAAATGGTTTTCYCATGTCTTGCTGTTGGCTTTCCTATTGTTATACGCCTGTATCGGTGCTTGGATTTTTGAGTCGGTCGAGGGTGGGTTTGAACAACAACAAAATGTATGTATTTGTTTGTTCACAACATTTAACTAAATGTGTAGTTAGTCTATACAGTGACTGTATTTGTTGTACAAAAAAATTAGGCCGAAATCCGCAAACTACGCGAACCCGTTACTCAATTTAAGAATAATCTGACCAAACGTTTGTGGAACGAGCGAATCAAATACCCGATGCCCGGCGATGGCTGGGAATCCATGGAAATGGATAGTCGATGGCTGGCATTCATGGAGAAACAGTTCCAATTGTTTGAGACACAGGTAACCTATACTTGCAAACGGGGTCTCGATATGGGTATAGCAAACGATGTCGAGACAAACAAATGGACATTCATGGGCGGTATGTTCTTCAGTATGACTGTCTTCACCACAATAGGTTAGTTTATAATTTAATTACTGACTAATTATTAACTTAAAAAATTAATAAATAGTAAATTAAAATACTAAATTATAAAATTAGATTAAAATATCAAGCATAAATTTGGAAACTATTAATAAATTAAATTATCAGTAATTTTTTTGGGGAAAAAAATGTTAAAATATTTTAGAAATTTGTTTGCATTTATTTATAAATTTTATTTATTTTTTATAAATATATTTTGACTTTATGATGAGTTATATCAGATAAAAAATAATTATTTAATTATTATTTCTAAGTAATTTACAAATTTACTGTTATGATAACATTTATTATTATTATTTTWGACGAAAGTTATAAACATAAATGTGTCAAAAAAATTCAATACTTATTATAAATATGTTTATTCAAAAAGATTACACATAAATTAGTTTTTTGAAATGTTGAGCAAATATTAAATAATAATAATAATAATATTTTATTAACATATTATTTTTAACGATAATAATACATTAGGCGTTGTTCACATATTACGTTCGCACTTTTTAAGAAATCTAGACCCCCTCCCCTATGTTCGCAATTGTTCGCATGTAGTCATTTAAAAAAATACGTTCGCATGTCCCTAACCGCTACCACCCCCCCCCACTACAAGAAATAAAATATTATCTAAATGCGAACGTTCTTAAAGACTATACCCTCCCCTCCCCCTCGTTCGCAAAAGTTCGCATAGCTAACCCCCCTCCCATCAAGTGCGAACGTAATATGTGAACCACGCCTTATTACAAACACAGCAATTAATCATTAATATATTATAGTTAAGTAAATATACAATACGTTATTGTAATAAATAAAGTCAGTTAAGTAGTACTTATTGTATATAAAAGTTTTGATATTAAAAGTCAATATTATTATTATTATTATTTATTTAAGCTATGAAAAGCATGATTTCCAACTAAAATTAAAACAACAATTTTAAAGAGGATTTTGTAAACGTTAGATATTTTAGATTTTGTTTTAAAAATAGACATTAATTTCTGAATTTGTCATTTAGTTAAAAAAATCGTTTCACTCATTATTAAGTGACAATGAAATTCATGAAATTGTGTGTCTATTTTAAAAATTAATATTTAATAGATATATAAAATTTCAATAACTTTGTGTATGTCATAGTTGCATGAAATACTTTTAAAAAATTAAAAAAATGTAATAGAGTCATACAGTCATACGTAATATACATTATTTTTAAATTTATTTAGTTTTTATTTATAAATAAATATTATTATTTTATTTATTAAATTAGATTATTAAATTTATAACACTTATAACATATACTAAATATAAATATATATTATACTATTGTATATAATTAAAATAAAACAACAATTATATTTATGTAAGTTAATTGTAATATATTAGTGATAATTGATTTTTTAACTTAGAAAACAAAGTTTGTTTATAAACAGTATATACATTTTTTTTGTTGATTATTTTATGCTTATTAACAAAATGTTTATTACAGTTATGATAATAAAATGTAATTTAAATTAATTGACTGTCAAAAAACTAATGAATTTTTTCACTCATTTAAATACTTGTAGTTTATTTGCTTAAGATTTTTGTTATTATTATTATTATTGTTATGTAAATTTTGTAGTTTACTGATGATGATATCAATAGGTTTTTGTAAAAAAATATGAAAAATAAATATATAATAAATAGGTCACACATTAAAACATATAACGCTATTTTTACAAGTAATTTACAATTCAGTTTAGTAATAGGGTTTTACAGTAATATTTTTGTTATAATAATTGCAATTGCAAAAATCTAATCAAAATTGAAATATTAATTTGTGACGGGTGTGGGGTTGACTTTCCCGTCATTGAAGCGAAGCTGTGATAAAAAGCCAATGTTGAGTGTTGTTGTTGATGAATGAGATGAAAATAATTAATAAATAATATTAATTAAGGCGAATGTTCATTAGGTGCCGTCACAAGTGTATATAATAACATTGAAATATAACTGAATTTTATTTAAAGTTAAAACACATTGAAATAGATAGGGAGTACACAGTGTTCCATTACAATATAATATATAGAATATAGGATAACTATATAATGAAAAGCAAGAGATGCGTGCTCTTTGATAGCAAGCGAGTAACTGATAAAATAATGGATGCTAAGCATTATTATATAGTGATTCTACTAATCAATAAATGTACTATCAAGGCTATGCTTCCAGAATATTCTATAGTTACGCAACTGTAGATACAGTGACGCAACCAGAGCATAGGGATGCTATGATTGACAGGTCTATGGGAGTTATAATGTAAAATGTAATATTTGGTTATAATTAGTAAAGTATAATTAGTTATGTGTTGTGTTTTATATAGTTGTGTTAAGTGTAAAGTCTAGAACACGAATATAACAAAAAGTCTACAAAAATATTAAAAATTACTAAATTATTGACTAAATAAGATTTACAACAAATAGAGAATTTCAATCAGTTATATATGGTAAGTATTGTATACTTATATAAATGGGAGCACTGTACTACTATATAGTAGTGTACGCATTAATAGTACAGTGTACCCCAACATATAATGTTAAGCACTGTTGACTCTCTACTGCTATAGCGTATTGAGTCAACGCCCCTGTAATGGCGGCTTACAGTGTATACATGTGTTTGTATGTATGTGTGTGTATGTGAATGTATGTAAACATTTAATTGTAAGTATGATTTTTAATTTAATTAATTAGATATATATATATTTATAAATAAAAGATTTGTGTTTCATCACATTCTCCCCTCGCTGACGAAAATTTATTCTCGTAGAATAAATTTCTTTAGTTGAGAGACGTGAGCGCGAAAGGTAGGACCAGACAAAGTGTCCGCGATGTCGTAAGTGACTTCACCGTAACGTGCGATGATGTAATACGGTCCTGTCCATCGTGGTGATGTTTTTTGTACCGTTGGATGATTAGCGGGTGTTATTCGAATGACTCGTTCACCAGGTTCATAAACAATGTGTTTATGTTTATCATCAAATCGAATTTTGCGGGTGGCTTGTGCTTGTCTTGTACGTTCATTTGCGAGTTTTCTAGCGTCATCTATTGAGATAGCGGGAGATGCAAATGTGGGAGTTTCTTCAATTCCAAATATTAGAAACTGTGGAGTAAATCCAGTGATGTCATGTGGTGTTCTGTTGTAATTTCGGATGACGTCCTTTAATAATGTATTCCATTTACGTTTCGGTTTGTCTATTAGTTCGGCTCTAAGTTTCTCAATTATGATACCGTTAGCTCGTTCAACGATACCATTAGTTTGCGGATGATATGGAGTTGAAAGTGAATGTTTAATATGATTAAGATATAAATATTCATTAAATGTCTTTGAAGTAAATGATTTGTGACAATCAGTTAATAAACGTTTAAATTGTATTCCAGAATTAATAAGATTAATAAATAGCGATATAATAGTTTCTGTAGTATTCTTGTGTGTAGGATATGCCCATATATATCGTGAGTGATGATCTATAAATACTTGAATATATTTGTGCTTTGTTTTGTCGGATGCCGGTCCCATGACAATAGTATCTAAACCAACCAATTCTAAAGGCTCTAGATCCGGTTCAGGACAAATATATTTCCCAGGAGTTGGCCTATGGTCAAGTTTAGTTAACTGACATGTGCGACATGATTCAACATATTGTTTTATGTTGTGTATTATGTTTGGCCACCAATAGTATGAAGTAATGAGTTTTACTGTCTTGGCTTTGCCAGGGTGTCCATGGTTATCATGAAATTTTTCAAATAGCTTTGTACGTAACGCTTCCGGTATAACTGCTTTATGTATACCATTGTGTTGAACTGTTGTAATACCAAATCGTATTACAGGTGATTTAACATAAGATAAATCAGTGTTTTCTTGTGCATCTTTTATTTCTTGAGTTGATAGATGTAATGCTATAGGTGCTCTTGAGAGTGCGTCAACGTGTTGTTGATTACGGCCTTCTCTATGTATGATCTTTATTGGATAGGTTGATAGCTCAACAGCCCACATATGTAATCTTTTCTTCGGTTTCTTAAGAGTAGTAAGCCATTGTAGAGCTTTATGATCAGTGATGACCTCAAACTCTCGGTTGAGATAAACTTCAAAATGTTCAATAGCTTCCTTGACCGCCAGGCATTCAAGTTCAGTAGCACTATAGTTTTGTTGTGCTGTATTGAGTTTGCGTGAAAAATACTCAATTACGTGTTCTTGATTGTCATCACCTATTTGAGTTAACGTAGCTCCGATACCAATACCTGAGGCATCAGTATATACTCGACACGGTTTATTAGTGTCAAATAAAGTTAACACTGGTGGTTTAGTTATGTCATCTGTTAATATCTTAAATGCTTTTTCCTGTTCTGGGCCCCAATGAAATGTAACACCTTTCTTTGTTAAGGCTGTAAGATGTTTAGCCTTATTAGCAAAGTTAGCAATAAAGCGTCGGTAATAACCAGTAAGTCCTAGAAATCTTCTGACTTGTCGTAGAGTAGTTGGTTTCGGAAATTCTTTAACTGCCTTAATTTTGTCTTCAGATGGTTTTACAGATTGATACGAAACAACATGTCCAAGATAAGCTACTTCATTCATAGCAAAGTGGCATTTACTTTGTTTTAATTTGATATTATGTTGTCTTAAAATGTTAAATACTTTTTCTAATAAAGTTATATGTTCATCGTGTGTCTTCGTGTATAATATAATGTCATCTAAATAATTAATTGCACCATTGTAGAGAAGAGGACCTAATATTTGTTGAATAATGCGTTGAAATGTTGCGGGTGCGTTTTTGAGACCGAATGGCATGACCAGCCATTCATAATGGTTTTCATGTGTGACAAAAGCTGTTTTGTCAACCGAATCGGAGTCCATCTCGATATGCCAGTAACCCCAGGCCACGTCAAGAGTTGTGAAATAACGAGCGCCCTGTAAGCGGTCTAACACTTCAGTGATCCTCGGCATAGGCATTTTGTCATCAATAGTAATAGCGTTAAGTCTTCTGTAGTCTATGCATAAGCGTTGTCCACCGTCTTTCTTTGGTACCATAGTAACTGGGAATGCCCATTGGCTGTCTTTGCTTTTGCGTACGAGTCCTTTGGCCTCCGCCTCTCGTATGATTTTTACAATCTCGTCGTATTCATGTTGAGGTCGGCGGTAAGGACGAAGTTGAATTGGTGGATGCGGAACCGTAATAATCTTGTGTTTGACAACTTGAATTCGTCCAATGTCTGTGTCATGTTGTGCGAAAACTTGTCTATGTCTTGCGAGTAGTTTCTTTAGCGTAATGTCTTCTTTTGTTTCTATGTTTAGTATACGAGGCTTTACTTGTTCAATGCGAGCGGTAACTTTACGAGTGCTTAGGTCTACAGTTAAACCAAATCGTTTACCAACATCAAGTCCAAGTAAGAGCGGGTACCGGAAATTAGCCAGTACGTGAAATGTAGTTAAATGTGTTTGTGATCCCATTGTGAGTTTAGTAGATACGCGACCAATACTGTTGATATTGCCGTCAACTTGTAGTATATTGATAGGGTGATGGGTATCGATAGGTAGTTTCAAATGGTTGGCCAACCGTTGAGAAATGATATTTACTGTACTACCAGTATCGATAAATGCGCGCGAGGGATATGAGTTGAGTTTGACGACAAGATCAATGAAATCGGGTATCGGTCGCATGTTTAGTTTAAAGTCTCATGCGAGGGATGGTCACTGACCATATTGTCTTGAACTGCTACTTGAGTTTTCAAATTACGGTTAATAGATGAACGAGGGGTACGAGAGTAACCAGTGCTATGGTTACGTGCGGTAGTGGTTGACATACCATACCGACGGTTCGGATTGTTTGGACAATCTCGGTGCCAATGAAATTCTACTGTTCCTAACTTTTCGCAGAATCTACACTTCGGTGCTGTACTAGTATTAGCATTCATAGTACGAGGAGTTAGCTTTGGTTTCGGTTTACCGAATCTAAATTGATTTTTCATATTAGTTTCAATTAATTGCGCCGCTTCTAACCAACGATTGGTTGTAGCACAACTTAAAGTAATAAAGTATGGTTTCCAGTGCTGCGGGAGACCATCAGTAAGCTGCTGTACTATATCGGTAACTGTAAGTCTAGTATAGCGCAATAGTCTAAGTTTGTCTCTATAGTAGTCAAGTACCGACTCATCACGTCTTAGGTAACGCCTCTGCGCGTCTAGCAATGGTGTAGACGAGTCTGCGCCAAAGCGTTGTATCATAAGACTACTTAAGAAGTTACGCGGGTTTGGTATAGTAGACCAGTTATAGGTTAGGACCTCTTCACCATACCATTCGAGTGCTTGACCAGTCAAATAATACTTGAGGTTACGTATTCGGTCTTGTTCTTCCATGTTCTCGGTGTGGTCATAATATAATTTCAACCAAGTCTGAACCCGAATTGATTTATCACTACCATTGAATTTCTCAAGTTTAGGTAGCCCATGACCAGGTGTTGTGTTGAAATGCGTTTGCGTTGATGTACCAGTAGATGGCGTAGTAGTATTTGTGTTTGCATTTACCGTTCCCGTGACGGGTGGTGTGGACAGACCATTGATGCCGTTATCGTCAGCCATTATTAAAATAATTACTTAACTATGCGTTGTTAGACGTTACTATGCGTTGCTAGGTGTTGGCTTCAAATCGATGCTCCACTCATGCGTTGAAGTGAGCAGTGAGTACACAAAATGGCGTATCAGTACAGTGTAATGAATTTAATATAAGCAGTGATACATATATATGCACAGCGCTATCGGCCACTCAATAGAGCTCTATAGTTTATGATTACTTTGCTTAGTATATTGGGAGTGCAATAGAACTATGCCTCACGTCCCTTAGACTAGCGTTTTGTCATAAACTATATGTCCGATAACATACGTGAATGTATCACTGATATACCAAATGTATGACTATACTGATTTAACCAAATTATGAAAATTACGGTTACTCACTTAACTCAAACGGATCCTGCCGACTGCGCCAAATGTGACGGGTGTGGGGTTGACTTTCCCGTCATTGAAGCGAAGCTGTGATAAAAAGCCAATGTTGAGTGTTGTTGTTGATGAATGAGATGAAAATAATTAATAAATAATATTAATTAAGGCGAATGTTCATTAGGTGCCGTCACAAGTGTATATAATAACATTGAATTAAAACTGGATTTTATTTAAAGTTAAAAATCACATTGAAATACATAGGGAGTACACGTTTCCATTACAATATAATATATAGAATATAGGATAACTATATAATGAAAAGCAAGAGATGCGTGCTCTTTGATAGCAAGCGAGTAACTGATAAARTAATGGATGCWAAGCATTATTATATAGTGATTCTACTAATCAATAAATGTACTATCAAGGCTATGCTTCCAGAATATTCTATAGTTACGCAACTGTAGATACAGTGACGCAACCAGAGCATAGGGATGCTATGATTGACAGGTCTATGGGAGTTATAATGTAAAATGTAATATTTGGTTATAATTAGTAAAGTATAATTAGTTATGTGTTGTGTTTTATATAGTTGTGTTAAGTGTAAAGTCTAGAACACGAATATAACAAAAAGTCTACAAAAATATTAAAAATTACTAAATTATTGACTAAATAAGATTTACAACAAATAGAGAATTTCAATCAGTTATATATGGTAAGTATTGTATACTTATATAAATGGGAGCACTGTACTACTATATAGTAGTGTACGCATTAATAGTACAGTGTACCCCAACATATAATGTTAAGCACTGTTGACTCTCTACTGCTATAGCGTATTGAGTCAACGCCCCTGTAATGGCGGCTTACAGTGTATACATGTGTTTGTATGTATGTGTGTGTATGTGAATGTATGTAAACATTTAATTGTAAGTATGATTTTTAATTTAATTAATTAGATATATATATATTTATAAATAAAAGATTTGTGTTTCATCACATTCTCCCCTCGCTGACGAAAATTTATTCTCGTAGAATAAATTTCTTTAGYTGAGAKACGTGAGCGCGAAAGGTWGGACCAGACAAAGTGTCCGCGATGTCATATGTGACTTCACCATACCGTGCGATGATGTAATACGGTCCTGTCCATCGTGGTGATGTCTTTTGTACCGTTGGATGATTAGCGGGTGTTATTCGGATAACACGATCTCCAAGTTCATAAACAATGTGTTTATGTTTATCGTCAAATCGAATTTTGCGAACTGCTTGTGCTTGCCGTGTACGTTCATTTGCGAGTTTTCTAGCGTCATCTATTGAGATAGCGGGAGATGCAAATGTMGGAGTTTCTTCAATTCCAAATATTAGAAACTGTGGAGWAAATCCAGTGATGTCATGTGGTGTTCTGTTGTARTTTCGTATGACGTCCTTTAATAATGTATTCCATTTACGTTTCGGTTTGTCTATTAGTTCGGCTCTAAGTTTCTCAATAATGATACCATTTGCTCGTTCAACGATACCATTAGTTTGTGGATGGTATGGAGTTGAAAGTGAATGTTTAATATGATTAAGATATAAATATTCATTAAATGTCTTTGAAGTAAATGATTTATGACAATCAGTTAATAAACGTTTAAATTGTATTCCAGAATTAATAAGATTAATAAAGAGTGATATAATAGTTTCTGTAGTATTCTTATGTGTAGGATATGCCCATATATAACGTGAGTGATGATCTATAAATACTTGAATATACTTGTGCTTTGTTTTGTCGGATGCCGGTCCCATGACAATAGTATCTAAACCAACCAATTCTAAAGGCTCTAAATCCGGTTCAGGGCAAATATATTTCCCAGGAGTTGGCCTATGGTCAAGTTTAGTTAACTGACATGTGCGACATGATTCAACATATTGTTTTATGTTGTGTATTATGTTTGGCCACCAATAGTATGAAGTAATGAGTTTTACTGTCTTGGCTTTGCCAGGGTGTCCATGGTTATCATGAAATTTTTCAAATAATTTTGTACGTAACGCTTCCGGTATAACTGCTTTATGTATACCATTGTGTTGAACTGTTGTAATACCAAATCGTATTACAGGTGATTTAACATAAGATAAATCAGTGTTTTCTTGTGCATCTTTTATTTCTTGAGTTGATAGATGTAATGCTATAGGTGCTCTTGAGAGTGCGTCCACGTGTTGTTGATTACGGCCTTCTCTATGTATGATTTTCATTGGATAGGTTGACAGCTCAACAGCCCACATATGTAATCTTTTCTTCGGTTTCTTAAGAGTAGTAAGCCATTGTAGAGCTTTATGATCAGTGATGACCTCAAACTCTCGGTTGAGATAAACTTCAAAATGTTCAATAGCTTCCTTGACCGCCAGGCATTCAAGTTCAGTAGCACTATAGTTTTGTTGTGCTGTATTGAGTTTGCGTGAAAAATACTCAATTACGTGTTCTTGATTGTCATCACATATTTGAGTTAACGTAGCTCCGATACCAATACCTGAGGCATCAGTATATACTCGACACGGTTTATTAGTGTCAAATAAAGTTAACACTGGTGGTTTAGTTATGTCATCTGTTAATATTTTAAATGCTTTTTCCTGTTCTGGGCCCCAATAAAATGTAACACCTTTCTTTGTTAATGCTGTAAGATGTTTAGCCTTATTAGCAAAGTTAGCAATAAAGCGTCGGTAATAACCAGTAAGTCCTAGAAATCTTCTGACTTGTCGTAGAGTAGTTGGTTTCGGAAATTCTTTAACTGCCTTAATTTTGTCTTCAGATGGTTTGACAGATTGATACGAAACAACATGTCCAAGATAAGCTACTTCATTCATAGCAAAGTGGCATTTACTTTGTTTTAATTTGATATTGTGTTGTCTTAAAATGTTAAATACTTTTTCCAATAATGTTATATGTTCTTCGTGTGTTTTTGTGTATAATATTATGTCATCTAAGTAATTAATTGCACCATTGTAGAGAAGAGGACCTAATATTTGTTGAATAATGCGTTGGAATGTTGCGGGTGCGTTTTTGAGACCGAATGGCATGACCAGCCATTCATAATGGTTTTCATGTGTGACAAAAGCTGTTTTGTCAACCGAATCAGAGTCCATCTCGATATGCCAGTAACCCCAGGCCACGTCAAGTGTTGTGAAATAACGAGCGCCTTGTAGGCGGTCTAACACTTCAGTGATCCTCGGCATCGGCATTTTGTCATCAATAGTAATAGCGTTAAGTCTTCTGTAGTCTATGCATAAGCGTTGTCCACCGTCTTTCTTTGGTACCATAGTAACTGGGAATGCCCATTGGCTGTCTTTGCTTTTGCGTACGAGTCCTTTGGCCTCCGCCTCTCGTATGATTTTTACAATCTCGTCGTATTCATGTTGAGGTCGGCGGTAAGGACGTAGTTGAATTGGTGGATGCGGAACCGTAATAATCTTGTGTTTGACAACTTGAATTCGTCCAATGTCTGTGTCATGTTGTGCGAAAACTTGTCTATGTCTTGCGAGTAGTTTCTTTAGCGTAATGTTTTCTTTTGTTTCTATGTTTAGTATGCGAGTCTTTACTTGTTCAATGCGAGCGGTAACTTTACGAGTGCTTAGGTCTACTGTTAAACCAAATCGTTTACCAACATCAAGTCCAAGTAAGAGCGGGTACCGGAAATTAGCCAGTACGTGAAATGTAGTTAAATGTGTTTGTGATCCCATTGTGAGTTTAGTAGATACGCGACCAATACTGTTGATATTGCCGTCAACTTGTAGTATATTGATAGGGTGATGGGTATCGATAGGTAGTTTCAAATGGTTGGCCAACCGTTGAGAAATGATATTTACTGTACTACCAGTATCGATAAATGCGCGCGCGGGATATGAGTTGACTTTGACGACAAGATTAATGAAATCGGGTATCGGTCGCATGTTTAGTTTAAAGTCTCATGCGAGGAATGGTCACTGACCACCATGTCTTGAACTGCTACTTGAGTTTTCGAATTACGGTTAATTGGAGTACGAGGGGTACGAGAGTAACCAGTGCTATGGTTACGTGCGGTAGTGGTTGACATACCATACCGACGGTTCGGATTGTTTGGACAATCTCGGTGCCAATGAAATTCTACAGTTCCTAACTTTTCGCAGAATCTACACTTCGGTGCTGTACTAGTATTAGCATTCATAGTACGAGGAGTTAGCTTTGGTTTCGGTTTACCGAATCTAAATTGATTTTTCATATTAGTTTCAATTAATTGCGCCGCTTCTAACCAGCGATTGGTTGTAGCACAGCTTAAAGTAATAAAATATGGTTTCCAGTGCTGCGGTAAACCATCGGTAAGCTGTTGTACTATATCGGTAACTGTAAGTCTAGTATAGCGCAATAGTCTAAGTTTGTCYCTATAGTAGTCAAGTACCGACTCATCACGTCTGAGGTAACGCCTCTGCGCGTCTAGCAATGGGGTAGACGAGTCTGCGCCAAAGCGTTGTATCATAAGACTACTTAAGAAGTTACGCGGGTTTGGTATAGTAGACCAGTTATAGGTTAGGACTTCTTCGCCATACCATTCGAGTGCTTGACCAGTCAAATAATACTTGAGGTTACGTATTCGGTCTTGTTCTTCCATGTTCTCGGTGTGGTCATAATATAATTTCAGCCAAGTCTGAACCCGAATTGATTTATCACTACCATTGAATTTCTCAAGTTTAGGTAGCCCATGACCAGGTGTTGTGTTGAAATGCGTTTGCGTTGATGTACCAGTAGATGGCGTAGTAGTATTTGTGTTTGCATTTACCGTTCCCGTGACGGGTGGCGTGGACAGACCATTGATGCCGTTATCGTCAGCCATTATTAAAATAATTACTTAACTATGCGTTGTTAGACGTTAATATGCGTTGCTAGGTGTTGGCTTCCAATCGATGCTCCACTCATGCGTTGAAGTGAGCAGTGAGTTCACAAAATGGCGTATCAGTACAGTGTAATGAATTTAATATAAGCAGTGATACATATATATGCACAGCGCTATCGGCCACTCAATAGAGCTCTATAGTTTATGATTACTTTGCTTAGTATATTGGGAGTGCAATAGAACTATGCCTCACGTCCCTTAGACTAGCGTTTTGTCATAAACTATATGTCCGATAACATACGTGAATGTATCACCGATATACCAAATGTATGACTATACTGATTTAACCAAATTATGAAAATTACGGTTACTCACTTAACTCAAACGGATCCTGCCGACTGCGCCAAATGTGACGGGTGTGGGGTTGACTTTCCCGTCATTGAAGCGAAGCTGTGATGAAAAGCCAATGTTGAGTGTTGTTGTTGATGAATGAGATGAAAATAATTAATAAATAATATTAATTAAGGCGAATGTTCATTAGGTGCCGTCACAAGTGTATATAATAACATTGAAATATAACTGAATTTTATTTAAAGTTAAAACACATTGAAATAGATAGGGAGTACACAGTGTTCCATTACAATATAATATATAGAATATAGGATAACTATATAATGAAAAGCAAGAGATGCGTGCTCTTTGATAGCAAGCGAGTAACTGATAAAGTAATGGATGCAAAGCATTATTATATAGTGATTCTACTAATCAATAAATGTACTGTCAAGGCTATGCTTCCAGAATATTCTATAGTTACGCAACTGTAGATACAGTGACGCAACCAGAGCATAGGAATGCTATGATTGACAGGTCTATGGGAGTTATAATGTAAAATGTAATATTTGGTTATAATTAGTAAAGTATAATTAGTTATGTGTTGTGTTTTATATAGTTGTGTTAAGTGTAAAGTCTAGAACACGAAGATAACAAAAAGTCTACAAAAATATTAAAAATTACTAAATTATTGACTAAATAAGATTTACAACAAATAGAGAATTTCAATCAGTTATATATGGTAAGTATTGTATACTTATATAAATGGGAGCACTGTACCACTATATAGTAGTGTACGCATTAATAGTACAGTGTACCCCAACATATAATGTTAAGCACTGTTGACTCTCTACTGCTATAGCGTATTGAGTCAACGCCCCTGTAATGGCGGCTTACAGTGTATACATGTGTTTGTATGTATGTGTGTGTATGTGAATGTATGTAAACATTTAATTGTAAGTATGATTTTTAATTTAATTAATTAGATATATATATATTTATAAATAAAAGATTTGTGTTTCATCACAAATTAACTAATTTTTAATTTATGTTATTTTATTATATATATATATATATATATATATATAGTAATACACAATAATATAATATATATATACTGTATATTTCACTTATTCGTGTGAATGCATAACAAACTTTTGTCGTCTCTTTTAACGAGTGATATGTAATATGTTTTAAAAATAAACAAAATTCAGTGTTAAATATAAATAGTTTATTATTATTATTACAGATTCTATAGATAAAGAATTTAATTTATAAGTGATTGTATATTTTAGTAGTTATCACTCATAATATAAAGACATAAAGGCTTAAAACTTAAAGAATATTCTTTAGTCTGAAAAACAAATAATAATGTTATTATTTAGTATTTTTAAAAATCTAATAATTCAAATGAAATTCATAATTAAATTAAGTTTTGTCTATTCAAAAACCAATTCTAGGATATGGCGATAATCCACCGAAAACCCGTACGGGTCAGGCCATCACAATGGTTTACGCTTTTGTAGGCATTCCTCTACTGTTGATGGTATTGGCAGATATGGGAAAAATATTTACCCGAGGAATCAAATTTATCTTCAAATACATACGTCGACTCTATTACAACAAAAGCCTTCGACCCATACGCCGAGTTGGCCGCAGTGTCGGTAATATGGGTCGTAGGGCTACACTAGCCGGACTACCATTTGATAAGGTTTAGCCAAAAAAATGATGTTATTTCTAAAACATAACATTAGTTATTAACTTAACATTAATTTTCAATTTATTGTAATATTAATTTTTATAGTATAAGAGCTCAGCAGTAATAGCATTAAACAAAGGTATTGCTTATGTGCCATATGTTCAACAAATTAAAGAAACCAATAATAAAACTGATGACAAACCAAGTATTCCCGTACGGGGTATCAAAAATAGTACGAAATTTGTTAGTCATCTCGAATCAAACCCGAATGGTGACAGCGATACCGGCATAACAAGAGCACCGTTTATTGTACGCACAAACCCGACGCCACCACAAACAGCGGCATCTTCACCGCCAATCACACCAATACCACCCGAAGGACTGTTCGACTACGACGATGATGAATTCAATCTACCGATCTCTTTGGCCATTATTATATTGATTATCTATCTGTTGATCGGTGCCATCATATTCTGGTCGAGCGAAAAGTGGTCACTATTACATGCCTTTTATTTTGTCTTTATTTCGATGTCCACTATCGGGTTCGGCGACTTTGTGCCAAGCAATCAGAATGTTCTGTTGGCTGCATTCATATACCTATTTTTCGGGTTGGCGTTGACCTCCATGTGCATCAATGTCGTACAAATCAAACTGAGCGCTACTTTCCAGAGGGCCAAACTATTRGTGGGCGAGTCTATCGGTTTGGATGTACAGGAGATGCTGAGACAGGAACTGGAGGCCGAAACCAGAGAGAAAGATAGGACGTCCCGCGAGCCCAGCGCTGAGGTCAGCAATGCTAGGCTTGAGGTGAGTTCAGGCGATAAAAATAAGACGAGAAAATCGTCCAAAAATCTGGAAGTTTGACATAAAATTTATTGTTAAACTTTTTTATATATATCTAAAAACTTGAGATATTTGTTATTTATTATTAAATTTAATTAGTATATTATATCATATAATTTTAACAATTATTGTTGTTTATATAATATTTGCTTAAATAAATAGCACGTATTTAATTTGTATGAATTATATCATACAGTATATTGAAGTCTACGGTATTATAAGTATTTTTGTTCATATAATGCATTATATTATTATACGTTTATAATTTAAAAATATAATAAGATGTCATTCATGTAATATTATTATTAATTTATAATATTTAAAATCAGTATTAAATTAATGTATGTATAATTCTATGAAAACTTTGTTATAAAATTTGTTATTTTTTCTAAAATATTATACATTGCATAATATAAATGCAATAAAGTATTATGTAATGCATAGCCAATAATAAAACATAAAATAGCATTACATCAGAGTCTCTGTATTACAAGTTGTTTGCTATTTTTGGAAACGTTTATAAAACGGCAATTTAAAAGTTAAATTAATAATTAATATTGAATTATATTATAAAAGTTAAAATCCTAAGTACTATTTTGAATTATCATACATGTGATATCACAGATATATGTTATTTTAAGAGATTATAATACATTGAAATTTAAAGATTACACACAAAAATATTTTATAAACAAACAAACAAAAACACAAAAATAAATCACATGTTGCATGTGATTAAAAATAATATATAAATATAGAGAATATATATAATTATATATATATAAACCAGTTAAATGCAGTCATAAGACATGTTTAGTAAATATATATATATTTGATATTAGATTTTTATTTATAATAAATAAATTTTATTTAATATTTGTTATAAATATATGTTTAAAAATAATAAAATATTTGTAATTTTATTTGTTATTTTAATAAGTTAATAATATTAACTATTGTATTGTTATACAAATAGTTTTACTAAAAAGTGTTTTATATAAAAAATTGAAAATTTTTAATAAAGTGAATATCACAACAAATGATTGTATTTCTATGAAAATCACTGATTATAGTGACTGTTATACAACAACACGTGTCRATAACAGTAACACAAATCATTAGTATTGGATTATTGTTAAAATACTAATACTWAACAGCAATTAAATAGACATCAATTGATTCATTCATCTAAAACTATGGCATCAAATCAAAATAAAAGCAACTCTTCATTTGGAAATGCTTTCCAAAGCTTTCTCGCAAACTCAAAGCAATCCAGACCTCAACCACCGACTCCACCACAACCAACACCACCACCAGCAGTARTAACAACAACAACAACAACAACAACAACAACAACAACAACAACAACAGGACTACCACTWCAAACACAAACAATTATGGAAAATACGCCTAAATTTGATCAAAATTTGGTTAACAAAATGTATGGCATTACTATTAAAGATAAGTCTATTTGCATTCAATTGGGAAAATTAAAATGTCTTATATGTGATATATCATTCAATATAAATGATGTAAAACATATTCATTATATATATGATAAACATGTTGACAGTTTACAACATAAAAGTAATCTAAATTTAAATGCTAATAAAAGAAAGTCTAGTGAAGCTTTGAACAAATTAGTTCCCAAAACTCAAAAAGAATTTATAATTCAATTATGTATTACATTAGTTGCCGCAAATATCCCTTATTATAAATTACAATTTGATAGTTTTAAAAATTTTTTGACTGAATACACACAGTATAAAGTACCAGATCAATCAACAATTAAAAAAAATTTACCAATTGCATATAATACTGTGTTTGAGAAAATGAAATCAATTATTGGTAATAATTTTATTTATTTAATGTTTGATGAAACAACAGATAAAAATGCAAGAATTGTATTTAATGTAATAATTGGAATATTAGATGGAAAATTACATAAACCAATGCTATTGTCTACTGAATTTTTAAAAGCAACTAAAGCTATAAATATAGTTAATGCCTTAAATAATGCATTAAGTAAATTATATGGTAATCAAATACCTTTAGATAGAATAAAATTATGCATTACTGATCAAGCAATGAATATGATTGCTGCTGTAAAAATGTTTAAAAATACTCACACAAAAATTAAACATGTGACATGTTTAGCACATTGTCTCAGTCGAGTTTGTGATAAAATAAGAGAAGATAATATTACTGCTGATAACTTTATATCAAATATGAAAAAACTTTTAAGTTTTTCGCCTAAAAGACGAAATGAATTTAAAACCATATGTCCAAATATACCGTTACCTAAACATCCAATATTGACGAGATGGGGATCATGGTTAAATGCTACATTTTATTATGTAAAATATTTTGATGATATTTTAAATTATATTAATCAGTTGAAGCCAACAACTGAGTTAATAAAAAATTTAAAACACAGTATGGAAAACCCTTTACTTAAAACACAACTCAATGATTTGAAACAATATAATAATATTGTTGATTATATTACATTATTACAATCTGATGAGACAACAGTAACCGAACAAATTAAATTAATTAAAGACTTGAAAAACACTTTAAAAGACAACGCATTAGTTAAACTTACTAATAGTTTGGCTAAAAATCCGGATTTCAAATATTTTTCCGAAAATCCTGATATAATATTTAACTACGCACGTTTAACATCATCAATTTGTGAACGTTCGTTTTCTATATATAATGACATTTTTTCGCCAAAAAGAAGAAATTTTTGTGAAAAAAATATTGCAATGTATTTATTTGTAAATTTTAATAACTTTTTGTAAAAAAATAAAAAAAAAAATTATTTATTTTTTGTGTGTAGTTTTTTAAAATCAACGTTATTATTGACGTTTATCCAATGCTATCCCGTCCCAATCACATCAGTGTGAATTATTTTATGGCAATTTAAATTTTTAAATAATTGTTCAAATTTTTTCCCCATAAAAATCAATAAAACTTTATTTCACATTAAATTAAATCACTAACAAAAAACAATGACAAGAGTTGAATGTAAATCCAACAATGTTTTCGTGTACTCGACGGACAACCAGCTCATCGGCTACGGCGGTATCTCCCGTACGAGTCCGCTGTCAAACTTTTATAAGACCAGCTTCATGTACGGTGGCCACCAATACACGTACGCCGAGTGTGCAATTATGTATGAGAAGGCCGTTACGTTTAACGACACGAAGACAGCCGAACTGATCCTCAAGTGTACACAACCGGCGGCCGCCAAACGACTCGGTCGTCGGATAAAACCTTTTGACCCGAAAACTTGGATTGAAGTGCGCAACGAAAAAGTACCGAAAATACTATACGAAAAATTTACGCAAAATGCAGAGCTCAAGGAGTGGCTAATATCTACTGGAAGTGCTGTCTTAGCCGAGATTTCTACGGAAAATAAAGACGGAAGCATGAGATATAGCGATAAGGTTTGGGGTATAGGTATCGGACCGTCGCATAAGGATATTGACAAACCCATGCAATGGCATAAATACGGCAACAACTTCTTGGGCAAGACATTGATGAAAGTAAGACAAATGATTGTCGACGATGTGACAGATTAATTGAATTTTATATATTTGTAATAATCACAGATAAACTTATGGTAATTAAATTTTTCAAATATAATTTACTGGTAATTTACATTTGTAATTTACATTTGTAATTTACTTAAATTACAAAACTTATACAATCATGATGATAAGATTGTATCACTTAATCACTATAAAGTTATTATTTTATTGATAGTTGTGTATTGCTGTTATATTATATTATTAAATACATTATATACTATACATGTAGTCTTACTGTACAATACTATTTTGAGTAATTAATAATTATTACAATAATTGTTACAATTAAAGTATACGATATATGAGAATAATTTTTTTCTGTACGGTATTTATATGGAAAAAATTGTTATCAATTGTCATATGAAGTCATAGAGTGCACAATACTATATGGTCAGAGATAACCGTATTTATTATAATTATTAATCGATAAATTTAATAACTGTATGGGTAATGTTGAAATATACTGTTTATAAATATCATATATCATATCATATTTTATTTTATTTCAGTGTTAACATTAACATTAAAAACTAATGTAATATTTTTTATACACTAATACAGTATATAATATAAAATTAACTTTTTGACAATTATTGTCTATTAAGTTTTTATCTATTATTAAGAATATAAAACATATATTATACATGTATATTGTATTTTAGTTTATTTTATAAAAAATATATATTAAAATTTGTTTAATTACATTTTGCAAGTGTTTTCTATTATTAAGTGCTTTTTATGTTGATAAGATAAACAGTTTTATTTTATTTTTTGTATTTATAATTTATCAATGTACATTTAATATACAGTTGTTAGCCCGTTGTATGAATGGCCAACAATTAACAACAAGTAGTTAAAAATTGAATAATAGTTTATTAATATTTAACGTACATAATGTTGTATATTTGAATAACTGGTTGTTACTGATTATAACAATGAAAAAGCATAAGTATATATAGATATAAAAAGCGGATTAATGAGTGATAATTATGAGTAGCCATCTGTCGGCTATCATTCCCCCGCTGGCAAAGACCAGGGCGGTGGCCAACGAGATTTTCGGTGAAAGTTAAGTGACCATCGACGACGATGTACTGTTGCAATTCGTGTCTTATCTGCCAATGTATCGATGAGTCCATTGGTTGGTTGTCGTACCAATTGGTTGGTAATTGGTTTGTTTATTGGTTTTCGGTTTTCGTGTCGACCTTCAGTTGTTTTGTTATCGATCGGTCAGTGCTTTGATTGATTTTCTGTGCGATTGCGATGTCTGTTGCAGACATGACATGATCTGACATGACATGTAATGTCATAATCGCTGTATGGCCACCAGTATCGAGAAGCAATTTTGTGTATCGACTGTCTGATACTGGTGTGATTGTTGTTGTCATGAGCTTCGCGTAGCACTGATGGTATAAGTGATGGCGGGACGACGAGTCTTTCTTTTCCATTGTATTGAACAGTTGTGAGTCCATCTCTGTGCTTGAGTTTCTTAATATCGTATTTGTTGATTTCTTGTTGACGACTAGCGATGTCTTTGATATCCTGTCTTGAAAGTGAGTGAAGACTGTTTGGCAGTACTTTGTTTTTCAGACAATTGTTTGACCGATTGTGACGGTGACTCCAACGGAGTGACGACTGATGAGTACTCGATTGTAGAGACTTCGGCGACTTGTTTGACATTATTTTTCGCTGTAATAATGTGATGTGAATTGTTCGGTGCCTGGACTTGTATGCAATACGAACTGTTGTCTTCTATGTTGTCATCAGTGGTGAGTGTCGTTTCGCATGTGTCGATGGATTCGCCGAATCGCTTCGTTTTAGCGGACTCTATGCCTAGAGCGACCTCAAGGCATTCTTGTAATGCTTAGGACGAAGAGAACCGAGATGATAACGATAGGTTTCGATCATACCATTGGTTAACACGGCTATTGTGTTGTCGTCAGAGAGACCGGCTCTTTGTGTCAACCTTCTCGTGTCATTGTAATATGAAGTGACTGATTCGTGGCGTTGAAGTGCGTCGATCAACGGGTTATTGGTTTGTCGACCAAACTGATTGATCATTAATTCACGACAGCGTTGCCATGACATTGTGTGTCCGTGGGTACCAATTTCTCTGGCGACCGATGAGAGTGCATCACCTGAGAGATGTCGAGCTAAGACGACTAGCTTTTGTTTATCTTCAGTGATGTCGGCGGTAAGGAAGGAGAAGACGTCGAGCCATTCTTCTATAGTTACAGATGAGTCGGAACCCGAATATTTGTCGCATAATAATTCGGTATAGTATGTGTTGTGATGAGTAGCGGCGATTGCGTCACTGAAATCAAAGCGAGTGTTTGCTGAAAATGGCGCCGGTTGTGAGCGAGTTTGATATGCGCTTCCGCTTCCGTTACATGTGTTCGACAATTGCGGTAAGACTGGACTGTTGGTTGTGCGCAACTGCGAGACCCGTTCGGTGAGAACGGTTTCGGTGTCTCTGTAGCTTAAGTCTGTGACCGTTGTATGACCACTGTTACGCGAATCGGTTGTGACAGCGCGATATGCTTCGGCTATGAGTCTGTTGACCATTGTTTGAGCACCACGTCTTCGTGTGCGGCTTCTGGTGTTGTATGTGACCGGCATGTCCGATGATTTCAGGTGAGTAAGGTTGAAGGTGATCCTGTGTGTGATCCTGCCGACTGCGCCAAAATTGTTAGCCCGTTGTATGAATGGCCAACAATTAACAACAAGTAGTTAAAAATTGAATAATAGTTTATTAATATTTAACGTACATAATGTTGTATATTTGAATAACTGGTTGTTACTGATTATAACAATGAAAAAGCATAAGTATATATAGATATAAAAAGCGGATTAATGAGTGATAATTATGAGTAGCCATTTGTCGGCTATCAAAGTATTAGTTAAAAATTTTAACTAAAAATTGTGTAAAAATTAAAAAAGCAATGTATAATGATAAATTTTTAATATTATTAATACACAATATGGTTATTGTGTAAAAGTAAATACAGTTTTATATATTATATTTTTTCTAAGTAAATATTATTAAAATTCATTGTATTGAAAATAGATTTGAGAAATAAAATCAATTATTGATATAATAAATTTGATTTTTATAACAAAAATAATGTCACCACCAAAAAAAGTTGATCTAATTTGTGTTATTTGTAGTGACAATGGAATCGGTAATTATAATATATAATTTAATTGTTAACTAAAAAATTATTTAAACTAAATATTTTAATAACAAACAACAAATAGGCAGAAATTTTGGTGTTATTACATGCGAGTCGTGTAAAGTATTTTTTCGACGCAATGCTATTAAAACTAAGGTATAATATTTAAATTGTACATGATAGATTATTTGAAAAATCATTATTATTATTATTATTATTATAATCAATATTACAATTTAGCAATATATTTGCCTGGATGATGATACCTGTATTATTGACAAACAAACTAGAAATACATGCAAAAAGTGTCGACTAAATAAATGTTATAAATTAGGAATGAAACGGGTAATTGAACACTAAATAAATTTTTATATATATATATTTATTAATCACCTTGGTAATAATAATATTATTGAATAATTAATTAGTTTTAGAATTATATTCCACAAAAAAATAACAAAAAAAAACAAACTAATAATTYCATACTAATAATAATACGCTTATTTTGAATAGCAATTAATAAGAAAAACCGATAAAATAGTTACAAAAAAATCTTTAAATGAATCGACTATTAGCTCGACAACTGATTCAACGACTAGTGATAGCAATGATCACATTATTGAAACCAATGGATATAAATTATTTAATAATAATAATAATAATTTTGATGATCTAATAATTGATGATACCTTCGATGATGACTATCAAGAGTGTGATAAAGATATAAAAATCATGTGGAATATGGCTGTCAAGTCATACACATATAATCCTGTATTTAAACAGTTAACCGATTTGAGTCAATTCAATGAATTTGAATGCTATAAACTAACGGAACTGATGACAGCTACTAAAGTGTTGAATTATATGCACTTTAAGATCAATGATGTCTTAGTGATAGCTGATATGTGTACACTAATGCGATTTTGTGTCCAAAAGATTGAATTGAATACCAAAGACCTGATTATGTTTGCCAAGAAGTTATCGGCTTTTGATAGTCTCTGTCTCGACGACCAGATTTCGCTTATGAAATACGGATGTCTTGAGATTATTATTCTTCGCGATACTCATGTCTTTGACTACAACAATGAATGCAGTTATGGTGTTGTGGTATATATATATATATATAACAGTATATTATGTAAAATGTTTTGTAGTTTTAATTAAGATTATTTGTTGTTGTTATTGTTGTAAACAGGGTAATAAAAAAGCAATTTGTTGGCGTCTGAATGTTACAAAAACGGAAAAAAGAAATTTATACGAAAATTATCGAAATTTTTATTACAAAATAATTCCTCATTTGGTTTGTGATCTATATATTTTGGATCTATTATCAGCCATAATCCTATTTAATCCGAATCGACCTAATCTTAAACATCGAGATGTCATAAAGTGAGACATTTTGTTAATAATTTTTTAAACAGTTATTTTAATATTTTTATTAAGCTTTTAATTTGAATTATTTGTTTTTTATTAATAATATAGGGTTACCCAACAAATGTATATATATTTGTTACAGCGATACGTTTTATTAAAATTCAAGTCGGGATGTCTTTCCGAGACCAATGTGTCGAAGTTGATGAACGCCATGATTGACCTACAGATGATCAGCGAAATCAAGATAAGAAATGGCGCCGAAATATATCAGCAACTGTTTGGTCCGTTTCTTCAAGAGATTCTCTTCAATGTTAATGCAAAATAAATATTTTATTTTAAGACATTTAAGTTTTTTTTATTATTTATTAATATTTAAGAAATTTTATTTTCATTATGTATTTTGTGAAATACGATATAAATTTATATACACTCTATTAATCAATTAAACTATAATTAAATAATGTATATAAACTTATTTTTTAAATAACTATTAATAACTACAAATCATTGATTATGCTATATATTTAATATAATATAATATAATATTAAGATAATATTTGAATAATAAATCTTAAAATAGCAATCAATATATTTACAACAGTTATGTCTATTATGTGTCGCCTGTTATGGTTATACCTCTTATATATCTCACAAATACAAAAACACATACATCTTATAATAGGAATTCATATACAGATATAAGAATTCAATCGATAATATTTACAAAATTATTTTCATGTTATGTTAAATACCATAAAAACATTTAATAATTACTATTTTTGTTTGAATATAATAATAATAATAATCTCTTTAAAAAATATAATTGAATTGTAAAAAGACAGTACAAAGTCACAAAAATATGTCAAAAGTAGTTCAAGTGGTCACCTATTTGAGGGACAGAATCACACTTTGGGCGCACAAAACCACACGAGAGACCAACGAAGACGAAGAATCATCTGATGACGAATCGGACGATGGATACGAGTTTCAGGAAGAGGGTCGCGGTTTGCGTACAGAACGTATACTGCGGGCCATTATTCATATACCGGTGCGTTGGTTCCAGAATGTCTATCACGCAAAACAACTGGAGCGCAGCCTAAACAAAGAACACCCGGAATGTCCAGTAAAAGTCAAAGTTGTGGACAAACTGGTGGGCAACGAGTTTGTGGAAAATACTTTCGACTACGGACTCATCATTGTTCCCGTTATGTTTTTGGTCAGTTTTACACTGTGGGCCGTTTCCCGATGGACAGCCCGCTGGCTATTCGAACCGTTAGCACTGGTA
Source organism: Oppia nitens (assembly GCF_028296485.1). Lineage (NCBI taxonomy): Eukaryota > Metazoa > Arthropoda > Arachnida > Sarcoptiformes > Oppiidae > Oppia > Oppia nitens. Next base: position 289,179 of record NW_026533204.1, read on the forward strand.
ATGATCATACTGTCAGTCATACTGTTTGTAGCATTTGGTCTAATGTTTGTCTTCGCCGCCTTTTTCGGCTATGAGTTTGAGTATGTGGACGCACGGAGTTACCCGAAACGCAAACGCAATCCGATGGACTCGTATAGTAAACTGGCCTAACATTTGTTGGCAATGATTACATCGATTTTTTTATTCGAGATTTTATTTATGACCAGAATTTCGAGATCAGAATTCTTGCGAACAATTATTTTATAGAAAGTTATTATTTGAGGAAAGGTCTGCTCTTCCATATTATGGATCTATTGAAACATTATTTGTATAATTAATATTAATATTAATATTATATTAATACAACAATTAAAAGTTTTTTGTGTTTTAATTGTAAATATAATCAAAATTAATTGTATGTAATGATTTAACAAGCTATCCAATGTAAATCATTATTATTAATATTATAAAAAGTAGATTAATAAAATATATATTAGTTAATATTGTTTTTCAATTTAAATAGTAATTTCTTAATTATCAAATCATTATCTATCAAAATGTTTTCATACTATAATTACCTGAACAATATAATCTATAACAAATTTATTTGGCATAAGTTATTTTTATAGTTTTATAGTTTATTAATGACCAGTAAAACTTAAACATTAAAATAATATTCTTTTAAAGTTTAAGTTTTAAATTAAGAAATAATATTGAAAACATTGAAATAATTTTTAATTAAATATAATTACATCATATAATTATATCATATTGATTGAAATTATATTAATTAATTTAGATTAATTAATAAAGTACTGTATAATATTTTTATTACAATAAATAAATATAATAATTAGCAATATAAATAATATTAATATAACTATTGAACAGTATTAATAGCAATCTCATAATTTTAATAATATTTATTATAATTATTATTATCAAAGTTATAAAACAATTTATTTAATCAATAATAATATGATAAGTAATTTCATACATGAATTGAATTCAATCAATGCTTTACTTTATTGATGTTTTGCCCCAAAAATAAATGTCAATAATAACAATACAAATGCAATTCAAAAACGACTTTTGAAAAAATCAGAAAATATTTTCATTGATTCATACGTTACGGTATCGGCAATAGTGGACAACCAACCGATTAATCGACCAATCAATAGGATAGCAACGCAATGACAATGACTTTGAATCAGTCGATGCACGCGCGCAATATTTACCGACAGCGGCCAAACTTTGCCGAAATGGCCAAATCGTTTCCGTCGTTTGCTCCGTACGTGCGGACAGATCTGAGAGGCCGGTCGAGTGTTGACTACGATGACTGTCGCGCACTACGAGAGCTAACAAAAACGCTACTAAAGAAAGACTTTGATCTTGACGTTGATATACCTGAAGACCGACTTATACCGACTGTTCCGCAGCGACTAAATTATCTGCTGTTTGTCGAAGATTTGGTCACTAAATTGAAAAGTTTTGGAACAGCCATCGCTTCTCCTGACACTCGACTTCCCACAGAAGTGATCGGTCTCGATGTCGGCACCGGCTGTTGCGCTATCTTTCCGCTGATTGGATGTACGCTCAACAAAGATTGGCATTTTGTGGCCGTCGATGTGGACCAGCTTTCTATACAATCGGCGACATATAATGTCAGCAGAAATGGTTTAAATGACAGAATTAATGGTTTGTAAAACTTGTGTCTATTTTTTAAACCTTGAATTATTGGTTAATATATTTTTTTACTAATTATTTAGTCATTGAATGCGACGAAGAAAACAGTTTTGAGCCAATCGTCCAACAGATGACTAGTAAAGGCAAGAGAATAAACTTTTTGATGACTAATCCGCCGTTTTTTGGCCACAAATACGAGAATGAGTTTGACACGAGTGGTGGCGATAAAACAGATCTCCAGATGGACGATGAAGTCAAGTCTACGAAAGATAGTTCCAAGTTTGCAACAAAAGCCCAACAGATATGCCATTTCAGACATAAATCTACGGCCAACACATCCATTACAATTGAATCAGTTGTCGACGGCGGCGAAGTTGAGTTCGTGTTGAAGATAATCGAAAGGAGTTTAAGATTAAGAGACAAAGTGATGATCTATACGACAATGTTGGGCAAGAAAAGTAGTCAAAAACAATTGAAGTATATTATTAATAAACACATCCAAAATGGTGACATTCAAAGTGCGGTCTATACCGAATTTTGTCAGGGAGTTACCAAACGGTGGGGCATTGCGTGGACACTAGTATTGGGACTTAATCTACGGGAAGTTCCGGTCATAAAAATGCCTAAACAGAAAAAAACTCCATTAATTTACTATTTTCCACCACTGATGGAAACTGTTGAATATACAATGGAAGCGATTGGTGATAAAATTGAATCACTTCTTAAAGACGATATTAAATTGGAAACATTTACAGTCGAACGAAATAAGAAGAAAATCAAATTTCTGATCAAATCGGATGTCAATGTCTGGAGTCATCAGCGAAAGAAAAGGAGAGAAGCAAAGCGTCGAATCGAAAGCGATTCGTTAACTGATAAGTCTTCGCAAACCGTAATGAATGATGTTTGCAACCCTCACAACAAAAATGATTTATTAATGGTTGGCAATGGAAGGACAGAGATTATGTCACCTAAAAAACGGTGTTTAAGTGATATGGAATGCGATGATAACGATGACAACGAGATGAATGACCATCAAATAGATGTTAAGAAAAATAAGACAATAGTTAAAGAACTTTTGGGACACAAAAAGTATTTATTGGACGCAAGTCTTGTTATCAAACGAGACAAACAATCAATTCTTATGGAAATGCAGACCAAAGAGTTGGCCACAAGTAAAGAATCTACTCATCAACTCTTTCTATATTTCAAGAATATTCTTATATAAAAAACAGTCTGATATTTGTCATTACCGGTAATATTCATTAACTGTAATTACCAATTGATTTGTCATTTAAATAATTACCGTTTATTTATGTCAACCAAAATCAATACAATTGTTATTAATTCATTATAATTTGTTAATTGTTTGAAAAAAAATCACTATTTCTATATACAGTGTACTTTATATACATTTCATAATCAAGTAAATAAAACATTTAATTTAATAAATGTTTAAATTACCGGTATTTTAATTTTTATTATAACTCTCTCTCTCTCTCTCTTAACTTATTTGAATTCACTTTATTTATGAGCAAAAAAACGTTATTATTGTATACAAAGAGATATTGCAATAGAAATAAATATTGCAATTGTTTTTCAAAATTTGTTTTTATCGTTGTTTTCATTGAGTTTTGATTACTATTATATAAAGTTGTTTTGTGACCGGAAAGTGGTACCGAAAGCCGTAGTAGTAACGCAACCACTGGTTACACACACGTGCGGTAAATAGTGAAATGACACAATCAGACAACTCTTTGACCGCCGTTGGCGTCGACAAAGAAAACACTGATTATTCGTCGCTCAGATTCAGTGATATTTTATTCACGGATAGCGATGGTCTTGGCCTGAGGTTTGCTATGCGGCCGTGTCATCAACGACGAGCCGTACGGACACTTGTGGAACGCGGCGGCGGACATATGGTGTCGAACACGGGCTACGCTTCCGATAGTATTAATTTGGTTACCGTTGACGCCAACATCAGTGACCACCACCAGACCGATAGCCAATACTATTATATGACTTATGTATTGGACTCGTGTAAGGCCAACGAGTTGTTGGCTATAAACACCTACGAAGTGTTGCCGACCGCAGATGAAAGTGATCATAACGTAATTGAAAATATATTAACAAATGAAGTGCCGCCGAAGCCATCTTCATCATCACTGCCGCCGACGATGACTAGCGAAGAAACAGAAGAGTCTGGAAATAAAGTCGACGACAATGTTGTGGACAACGATAGCTATGACGAAGAGTTTGCAGACGTTGACGAAGTGATTGCGCCTGAAAAACAGTTATCAGCGGCAAAAACATTCTTCAATTCCTATTTGGCTTATATTCAAAGTGGAGAGACATCAACACCAGATCGTCTGATCCAAATCAAGAGTGCACTGAAAGCCAATGCTGACCATCAAAATAAAGAGAAGCAAAATAAAAATCCATTGAAAGTCAAACATACTTTCGGATCAAAGATCTTACGGAAGACTCGAAACGATAGACTAAAACAAACGAGTCCTTCGCAAGAATCTGGTTATCGTGTCAGCGATATATCGTCCGGTGAATTATCAGACAAAGAGCTAAGTGATAGTGACAGCAGTGTTGTCACCGCTACGAGTCGTACACAACAAAAGACTACTACAGTTATTAATATGAAACAAAAGACAAACAAACCGATTGTCACACAAATAAAGTTACCGTTGAATCCAATGAAAACTAATTCATTGTATACACTGTCAGAAGATGAGGCTATTCTCGAGTTTATTATTAAGTCTAATCGTTTGGATGAACTTCGAGGAAAAGTTCTTTGGGAAGAAGCGGAAACAAATGATGTCTGTATCGGCAGAAGTTGGCAGTCGATGAAAGAGCGGTTCAAAAAGAAAATAATGCCTGAAATCGATGAATACGATATACTCAGTAAAAAAGATAGACAACGACTGAAAACTAATTACTACTCAGAAAAGGTTAGTGACTCGAAACTGCCGCCAGTGGTCGGCGCTTATTCAGAGGCTGAGGACAAACATATATTGAATCAGATAATCAGTAAAAGAGGATTCGATGTCGTCAAAGGAAATAAGTTTTGGAGAGATTTTGTGGATGACTTTAATAGAAAAACTAGTGGTCAGTCCCGTACCTGGCAATCACTGAAGGAACGGTATCTGAAAAGGGTTGGACCCAATCTATATAAATATCAAATAAAACCAGAGATTGCAACAAAAATGTTAAACTCATTGCCAAACTTATCTGATTCGGAGAAGAGCCAAATATTAAAGAAATGCCAAATGGCAATAAAAAAAAGTATGGATCAGCCATTGGATCCCAAAAAGACTACAAAGAAACGTAAAGATGATGATAGCAGTGGTGGTAGTGTTAGTGCAGATCGTCCGTCATCTGCCAAACGCCAGCCCAAAGAAAGTTTGCCGAAAGAATCTGTTGTGACAACAGCTGCCACTACTGTTGAGGATAATAGTAGTGATGTTAGAGACAAAACTGTTAGGAAAATCATAACTCGTTCTCAAAGACGAATGAAATAATAGTTTATATATTTTTTTGTTTTAATATCCAATTATTATAAAATTGTATTTGTTATCAATAATCATAAGTACCGTAATATATCTACTGTATATCAATGTTTGTATAAAAAACCAATTGTTGTAAATGTTATCAATATTTAAAAATAAATAATCAATAATATTCAAAAATAATATAAAACAATATTTTTGCCTGTTTTATGCTATATATTGAGAAATATTTACCTTTTATGTATTTACTTTTTAAAATTTATTGAAATTAATTTTTAATTAAGAAAAATAAAAAGGTATACTTTTTAAAAAATTTAATTTTAAAGTAAATAAAATATAGATTTATAATAAAATATTTTTTAATTATATATACAAATAATTTTGTGTAATAAATGAATTTCTCTCTCTCTCTCTCTCTCTCTCTCTCTCTCTGTCTGTCTCGAAGTTTATGGTAATATAATATTAATAATATATTCAAAAATTAAAACTAATTTTGTTTATTCAGTGATCCAATGTTATTTTTTTAAGCTTATGTGCCAAATAGTACACGAGTTCAAATCCATTGGTAGTATAAATAAATTTTATTATTTAATTATGTTTTATTTCTTAAATTAAAAATTATAATTATTAACAAAAATAATTACCGTAATCATAAATTATTTAAAACATCTATAAAACTTTTGTTAAATTTATAGATATAAATTTGTACTTTTGTACTAACAGTTGTGTTTAATATTTTCTAATAACAAAAAATTATATACAATTGTTTTCTCTGCTGATTACAGGAATCTCTTGATTAGAAAATTGTGTAAAAAATAAATATTTATCTACTTTTTCATAATTTTGTGTTGTTGTGTGCGAACCGGTTCACTACACCTACAGTTCGGTAGCTGACAGCACGGCTGAAGCCATGGCCGCCAAACCGATTGCCAAAAATCAAACTGTGAAGGAACCCGATCTACTGTATGGTCGTGCGCTTCGATAGCTCTGGCGATTTCCTTCACTATGAGACTATGTCTTTCATTTGACAATACGTCCAGTGGATAGTCTTCGTAGGGATCGTTGGCCAGATTGAAAACTAATGGCGGATCGTAGAGAACAACGTGAGGTTCAAAGCACATACACATAAACTGACACTTGTATTCACCGGTCGACCGGAACTTTGGTCGATAAAAATACAGTTTCCAAATGTGATCCCTGTCCTCCATATAGCGAACACCGTGCAGATAAGTACCACAATAATGAAACAGAAATTTGTGTKGACTCGCATCAGTTGCTGTTTTTGGCTGCAAAAGCAATGACAGAATATTTTTGCCATCAATTATACGATCACTTGGCACAGGAATGTTAGTTATTTTATGAATTGTTGTATAAATATCCATTTGACTCGTTGGCACCGATATGACTGTTTTTGCTGGTATTTTGTTTGGCCACATGATGGCCGTTGGCACCCGAATGCCGCCTTCCATAGCGCCGTGACCTTTACCGCCTGTTTTTTGAAAATTAATAATTTAAAAACCATTGGTCACAATATACAGTGTATATACCGAACCTTTAAATAAACCATTATAACCGCCTTCCTTTTCACCATCAATGCCGACCTCTTCAAGATGTCCACCATTGTCACTACTAAAATAGACAAACGTATTGTCACGCAAATTGTTATTCTTGAGAAAGTCCAATATTCTTCCGACTCCGGAATCCATTTCGAGGACACAGTCGCCATACTTTCCGTAACCACTTTTGCCTTTGAATGGATTGCTGGGAAAGTGAGCTTTAAAATAATGATTTATTCAACAAAATTAGTATTTTTTAATAATTAAAAATAACGTATACCTGAGTGAACTTTTACAAAGTTTAAGACTACAAGAAACGGTTTGTTTTGCACCGTTTGGTTCACAATGAACTCCTGGGCCTCATTGACCAACCGGTCGGTAATGCCTTCCAATTGAATGGGCTGTTCAATGACTTGTGTGCCGCGCATGAGAACCGAATTAATTGTTTTAATGCTTTTCTGGACAACCAGTGCCAGCATTGGCACAATGATTAAGAATATGATTATAAGTAGTGATAGTTTGTGATATTTTTTGGCAAATGTGATGAATGCAAGTGTTAGACCTATTGCTGCTATAGTAGCTAACAATGCAGTGAATTGTGGAAAGTATGACTTGACGACCGAAGCGCCATCATTGCCAAAATCCTTGAGATTAGTCAATGGGAGACCATAAAAATGGTCAAAACCGTGATTTAGCGGATGATGACAGGCATCGCCTAAGGCGTCGCAGTCGTTACCCAAATGCCATTTACCGATCAAAGCGGTTCCATAATTGTTTTGCTGAAGTGTTTTAGCAAATGTTGTTTCATTGGTTGGCAGACCTCCTTTGGCCGCAACAAATAGAAATACCCGATTTCTGGCCGCTGAAGCCATACCTTTACAGAAAAACAAATGTTTTGTCAAATAACCTGTGGTGTGTGTGTGATATACCTGTGCGTATGGGATACCTTCCCGTCAGGAATGCACTCCGACTGGGCGTACAAACAGATGCGGCAGTCAAGTGATGGGTAAGAAGTGCTCCTTCATTGCCAATGCGGTCAATGTTTGCAGTATTAAGTGATGTGTTGCCAAAAGAGCTGACATCGCCAATACCCAAGTCATCGGCAATTAATATAACAAAATTAGGTTTCGCATTATCATCACTTGTTTCACCACAGATATCAACACTCAATTGGCAAATAATTACCACAAACAGGAAAACCTTTATATGAAAAAAAATTGGGAAACAATTTAAATCATTTATTTATTTGTTTTTCTTATCTAAATATTAAAAACATTTATTATGATAATAATAATAACTACTGTATAAACAAACACATAATTAAATTAAGATTTAGTATTGTTTAAAAAATGAAGTGAATCTATATATCAATCAACATAAAGAATGTCATTAAAACAATCAATTATTTCTTAGGTCGGATCTCTTGCAAGAATTTCATGTGTTTCTGCATAATATCCTTGACGTCGTCTTTGGCCGGTCTCTGTATCTTATCGTCAAACTCGTGGCCGACTGTCCAAAGTGTTTCGATGTCATAGTTATCGCGAGTCGATTTCATAAACAGATGCATTACTATGTTCTTCATATCAACCACTTTCCAGTCGTCACTGGGTTTGCCACCAAAGTCAACAAACGGATCAGTCGGATGTTTCTTCATTTTGTAGACTTTGTTAAAGTATTCAATAAATGCCTAATCAGATGAACAACAAAACTGTAAGTAAAAACACAAAAACCATTTTCCAAGAGTCAAGAGTTTAATACATTTAAATGTCGTTTTGATTTGGCGTTGGATAAGACCATGTATTGACAGTAATTGAGTTCTTCAGGCACTTCTATGACAGCAATTTCAGTCATGTTTTCGTTGCGCAACAATTGAACCAAATCGTGAATATCAAAGACACCATTGACTCCTCTMTGAAGATTTGGCTCTACTTTCTTCAACTTTTTAGGCTTTTGTCTAAACAAATATAATTCATTTTGTTGTTGTTGTAGTTCTGCTTCAAACTCTGGAACAGTCACTTCCGAGCTATCATTCTTGTTGTTGTTGCGAATGTCATCAATGAATGATTCTTCTGATACGTCGTAAATCACTTCCGTGTCATCGTCTCTATACTCCTTAAACTTTGATTTTGTCGATGCCATCAACTCTCTGCCATCGTTTGTTGTCAATGACACTGTTTCTTCACTATTGTTGTTAATATCATCCAATGATGTTGTGGTCGATGATGTCTTGCTTGACATCAATCGTATGTGATTTAAACGATTATTACAAAACTCATTATTTAATGTCTGAATTTTGTTGAAGACATGCAGTCTATTGGTGACCTGTTTGGCTGATATAGTCAGCCACCGATGGACACAATAACACCGATTAATGTTACTTACGTTGTAATAATATGCTGTTGTTGTTGATGACAATAGAGGCGATCGGATCCATACTTTGAGCGATGATAATGACATGACTTGTTTGATGAGACCATTTGATTGCATAATACATACAAACACTTACTTTTCAATACATACTGTATATATGTTTCACATGTTTTTGTAAACACAATGATTGCAATGCATTACCAAAACTAATGTTAGTTTTTTGCAAACATAAAGTTTGCGATCAAATTATAAGTTAAGTTAATATTTTGTATAAGTTTTTGTATAACTTATTTTTTTATATAAATTTTAATTTTAATTAATATTTAATATATCTATAAATTATTTATTGAATTAAAGGATTATTTTTGTCCAGTTTTTAATATGCAATATTTGTAATTTACATTATTTTAATTAATATTTAATTAATATAACTTAGTAAAAATTATTATATTTTATAGTAAAGTTAAATATATTTATTTTTGGTTTTTTTTTGTAAATTACATTCAATAAATTCAAGTATTAATAGTTTTGTTAATTTATAATTCTTTTAAAAGATTTTTTAAAATTTAGATTAAGACTAATTTCTAAATTAAGACTAATTATTATAAATATATATCAATTAATGTTTTTTAAAAGAATTTTAGTAATATTTTTATTAGTTGAGGATTTTATAAAAGCAAAAAAACTAAACGTTACGAAAATCTTGATTTTTACAACAAATACTTAATCAATAAGTTATTGAAAAAATTGAACACAAATTTTTTAAAACAAATCATATAACAAAGTTGAAGAGAAAGATAAATTTTTTAATCATATTTAGTGACCATCAAAGTGATAGACCATAAAAATGACATACCATCACCATTACCTCATAAGTCATAAGATTCTTTATTAGACTTTGTTTTGTGGGGCAGCGGGTTCTGATTTCTGTATGATTTGTCCTCCTTTGGGCTGTTGTTGTTGTTGAGCCATAGTATTGGCCACATGTGCGGCACCAAAACATGCAGCACCGGTACAGCACATGACGACGAGGACTACGCCACAGATGCAGGCAATAACCAAGACAATCGTGAAGATGACCAAACCGATGAAAATATTGGAAGATGTGTCAAATGCCTTTTCAAAGAAACCTTTAGCCACTTCCTCGTGAGATTGGGTTGTCGGGTCAGCATAACTGTAATCATATCATATAAAAGTTGTTTAACTAATTAGTAATAAGTTTATCTATTAATGGGAACTATTAGGTCAAAGAATTATCTATTATTATCAAATACTTCATTGAAATCAACTGAACGATAATAACAAACAATACAATCAATCGGTTCATTGATTTTCGGCCAATACTAGTAGTAATAGTAGCGGTAGTGATGGTCATTGTAATTGTGTAGTGATTGAACTCAAATAAATTGATATAATTTTTAACAACTTTGAGGACTAATTTGAAAGTTATGTATATACCGTTTGATTGATAAATGTGTATAATATTTGATTATTATAAGTTTAAATTTGAAATTGAATATAAACTGCAAAAAATCAATAAATTTTTTGAATTACTAATACATTCAGGGCTTCGGTTACCTTTGGGGGCTTCGCTTTTAACATTATTGTCGCCTTCAATACAACACTGTATTAAATGCATTGATTTAACATCACACACACAAAACACCCACCTACTCCCCAAACTAACCCAAATATAAGGAATTATCAATGCTTTTATATGATATTTAAAAAATAATGTAAAAAGCGAATCCACAAAGGTAACTAAAGCCCTGATTATATTAATAATTCAAAAAATTTATTGATTTATTATAATTTGTATTCAAATTCAAATTTAAACATATAATATACACATTTATCAATAGTTTAGTATTAATTTAAATTTCACGTAAAAACAAAGTTTATTATAAAAAAAACGCGCGAGACTTATGCGCAATCAAAAAAATGATGTAATTCTAGAATATTGTTTATCTATTAATACAGATAAATAGATTTCAAAAATAAATGATTTATTTTAATAATTGAATAATAACTAAAACAATGAAAACATTGGTTGTCATAATTTTGTTTGTCATCATCATTGGACTCAATGGCATATCGGATGCCAAACAATTAAAACTAGTGTTTGCGGTACTATATTATCATTTCACCTGATATTTTATATAAAGTTTAAAATAAAAATCATTTTTTTCCAAAGATTTTTAGACACGGCGACAGAACACCAGTGGCAACATATCCGACAGATCCGTATACTGATGAATCAAAATACTGGCCCGACGGCTACGGTCAATTGATCCAGGTGCGTCCAGGTTAGGTAGTATAAATTATTGTATTAGTTAATCTCTGGTTAAACATAACAGAGTGGAAAACAGCGCATGTATTCATTGGGCAAATATATGCGCAAACGGTATAAAAGTTTTTTGGGTCAATCTATCCGTGAGGTATGGATCAGGAGTTCCCAACGGGACAGATGTCTTAACAGTGCTTTATTGGTTATGGCCGGACTCTATCCCCCTACTGGTCGTTGGAAATGGGGCAGAGATTTGGGAAATGTTTGGCAACCGGTACCGGTAAATACAGTTGAATTTGCCAAAGATAGTGTACGTATCGGGTATTATAAAAAATGTGTTTTAAAAAAACTAATTGATTTTCATCACGAAATTAGATGTTAAATCCCGATTCCGACTGTCCCGTTGCTAAGAGAGAAGAATATATAATTAGTAAATCAAAAGATGTCCAAAATTTATTCAAAAAACATAAGGTTTGGTTATTATTATGCTTTTAAATAATTTAATAATAATTTTGTAACTTAATTGTGAATTCAGAGATTAGTGAATTATATTGCAACCAAAACGGGTCTCAAATTCAAAGATCACGGTACAGGACGGGATCTCTACAATAACTTACAGATAGTACAGACACACAACCATATGTTACCCAATTGGACTAACAGTGAAGTGATGGAGTGTCTCAAAGAGTTTCATGAAATGTCATTTTTGTTTGACTCGTCCACACAATTGATTAGAAAATTAAGAGCCGGTATTTGTAAAACACTCTTAAAGCAAATAAAACAAATAAATATATTTCAATAATTTTCAGGACAACTGTTAAAAGATATTAGGTATCGGTTGAAACAATTTATTGCCAGCAAAGAGAAGTTTAAACACAAATTGTTTATATACTCAACTGTAAGTTATATTTATTTAATGATTAATTAAATTGATGTTTTTTGTTGATATTTGATGATTAATTGAATTGTTGTTTAAACTGACGATAAAACCTATTTTTTGTTGACCAGCACGACACCCAACTATCGGTATTCTTGAGGTCACTCGACATCTACAACAATATGTCTCCACCATATGGTTTGATATCTAATTGTAGGATAAATTTATAATAGTTTAATCTGTTTTTTCAATTGATTTTATCATAAGGATCGACCATTTTTATAGAATTATACGATTTGCAGACAAAGACTTCTAAAAAAAAGTCAGTCTTTGAACTGGAAGTTCATTATCTAAATGATACCAAATCGGAGAAGCCGTATGAACTGCCGGTGAAAATGTGTCAAAAAGCAAATAAAACAATCTGTGAATTGAATAACTTTTTCTCCGTAACTAAGAATCTAATTGTCAACAATTGGGAACAGGAGTGTCAGGAAAGCTATTTGTCGTCGATTTTTAAGTTTGAACTTTAAAGTGTTTATTTTTATGTTTATTTTTTTGTAGTGATTTCAAATAAATTGTTTTATTTTTTTAACTAAAAATATGATAATGATATTTCACTCATCGGTAATAAATTATTGCACTAAAATATTGCAGTTAAAATATATTTAAAAATATTTTTTCAAATAATAATTGCCGGTAACATAATTATTAGAAATAAATCTTTATAATTGTATAGCAAATAACTACTGGTAATTAAAATTACAAATAAAAGCCAATTCGTAAAACAATTTGGCTTTAATATCATCTCAATAATCAGTTTCATATAAATTAAATTTTTATTAACACTTATTTTAAATATACAAAAAATTTGATAATAATTTATAATATTTATCAATACAATTAACAAATTTTTATTTAAGTAAAATCAAAGATCGATATAATCGCAAACATYTCTCATTTGAATACACCGTTGGATCCAATTTTCATCGACAATATGAAACTTTCGTTCATTTTTTCTGTTAATTTTCTTGAAATATTCTCTTCGTTTGGTGTTTAATATGACGACATGCGATGGCATTGTCGCTAAACTCTGGACAACTGTCGCCCCATAAAATCGTAATACCGATTGCCAGTACTTGATATAAATATCTTGACAATTAAAGTGGTTGTTGTTATGTTGGTTATCAACATAAATGGTAACTGTTCTCAAGAAACTTGATTGCCGCTCATCGGGCCAATACTCAAACTCAATGTCGGCAATCTCTTTATTGGACAATGGCTTCAAATCAATGTTCACTATCTTATCGAACAACTCTCGGAGCTCTAACTCATATATCGGTTCGGTATAGGAATCGCCATATTTATCAAATGATTCACTCATTTTGTTTTTAGTATCATTGGTCTGATTCCACAAATCACTCGGAATCCAATTCAACAGTTTATTTTCAGAAACACATCTATCGATCCATTGATGTCTAACAATATCATATTTACCGCACTTCACGTGCCTTTTGACAGCAATTGTATCACAATTATCAGCTATAATACAAAATGTTTTGTTTACCGCCGGACTAGCAGTCACTGTACCACCGTTTTCAATGATAATTCTTTCATATTTTTGTTTTAGTGGCGCATCTTTGAAGGGAATGACACAAAACTCTTTGTCAGCAAACAGATCACGTCTGACACTAACATCTGAACAGTCGGCCAATTGGTAAAGACTAGAAATGGTTGGCCTATCTATAACTCGTTTGCGTTTCTTTTCTGGTTCATCATTAACCTCGTAGTCCAATGTATTGGCCAGAGATCCGCGGGCTCTCATCTGCTCCATATCGGCGACACTCATACACTGATGCCATTCCTTGTCGTCTCTAATCTTCATAACTCGCGGAAACCGAAAAGTAATGTTCGGATAATCGCCGTTCGAGTCCATAATCTCTGCGGCCTTGACCTGCAAGATAACCGAGTTCTTAGGCTCGATCCAGACATCGGGTTTCATTCGGCCGAATTCAAAAATCTGTGGACACTTTTTCCTGTCTAATGTTTTCCAATGATCTTTGAATCGGTTCTGCAGTTTTCTCAACTCTTCATTAGTATAGCCGGTTCCGACGCGACATACACTCAAAAATTTCGACGGAGTATCTGAATCTGAATCGCTATTATTTTTAACTCCGAGTAAAAAGTGTGAAACACCTCCGCGATCGCCATAACAGCCACCAATAATCAACAGATCCAACTCATCCATCAATCCGTCGATATAATCGGGCTTCAGTTTAAGCCAACCGCCGCCGTGACGCTTGTTTAGCTTATAAACTGATTCACTTAACTTAATAATAATACCTTCTTCTTGTCTATCGATGGCCGCATTCATTGAATCAATGATTTCCTCTTTAGTCTCACAAAGTCGCCGTTCACCAATCGTAAGTCTTGTGTTTATCGGTTTAATAATACTTTCTAATAATCTAATCCTTTCGGCCAACGGGTTTCCAGTCATTACTTTGCCGTTAAGATACAAGACATCGAAAACAACATAATACGGATGTTTATCACCGGTGCCATCAGTCAGACGTTTGACATCAAAATTAGGTTCAGTTTGTAGTAGCAATCGATCAGTACTTATTTGATAAGCCATCATTTCGCCATCCAATATACAATCGACAACACTGTCATCGAATCCATGGACAATATACGGCGTTAGCGATTGATTGAAAGCATCGGAAAAATCATTACAATTACGGCTAAAATACTTAAACGTTTGACGAGATTTGTGTAATTGAAATCTCTGGCCATCGTATTTGAGTTCAATAAAGAACAGCTTATCATTGATTAAGCGATTGATTGTCTTGAGTTTAACTCTTTCGGAGAGCATCGGCGAAAAAGGTGAAAACAATTGTATACATTTGACACTCAATGGTACAGTCGGATCAGATAAGTCGGTGCAGACTTTCTGCAAGTTGTGAATGGTATCGAAATATTCAATAGCGTCGGGATGATAGGCATTCATTATGGAAGTATCGCCGATACCGAGACTCATGTCTTTCAGTATAATCCGTACCAACCATTTGTTTTCCAATGCTGTCATATTGTTGATCAATTTGGTCAACACTTCGTCAGCATCGGAGGCACGGTTTTCTTCGAACGAACGGGCAATTCGGTCCAACTCTCTGTTCACTTCCTCGAGAGTAATACTGCCATCAATAACACGCGATCTTCGGGTCATTACTTCGTACAAAACATTGGCAAAGTCTTTCAACGAATTATTCGGGTCTTTATTGAATGTCATCAACTTCTTGGCGTCGTCTGACTCGCGATTCAAACTCAATATTTTTATATATTTTTGTCTCAGTTTATCCACTTTCAGACCGTATGCACTGCGACCTGAATTCTGGTCAACACCGGCTGTAGACGATTGGCTTCTAATGCTATTATCAGCGGTGATAGAAACAGCTTCATCAGCGGCGGCTATACTGTACGTCTTGACGTCCTTATGCGGACACATCAACCGTAGGGCTGAATAGAAACAGTCGTCGGGATGTGTAGACTGTCGGCGCCACCAATCGATAAACTTCTTGAGAATCGMTTTCTTATCGTTCTTTGATTTTTTCGATTCAATTTTGTCGCACACTTTGCAAAAGTCGACAAACTTCGTCGTCGAGGCCACCGATGACTGACCATTAGTGGCCAAAACTACTGCTGAAGACGACGACATTATAACTGTGAACTTGTCTTATAAAAAGCGATCAATTGATGAATAGAGACAATAATAGGACACAAAAATTGATGTCTTGTTTTCATAACATAACAGAAGTGGTGTTTGTTTTCTGTTTCATAATATGTATGCAATGCGTGTCACGTGTTATAAGTTGCGCCCAATCCGTAGCGCACGCGTCACGCGTGACATCACTAGTGATTGCATATGATTTTTAAAAGACATACCAATCATATCATATATCATATAATAGTTGATCCCGATTTGGACACATGAAGCCCACCGCACGAAACAAACCCAAATCCAAGACGAGTACAGTTAAGACTGTCGCTAATAGTGGTGTTAAACGTAAGCGAAAGTCCACCGAAATTGTTGTCTCTGATGTCCACTCGCGTGGACACATCAAAGCCAAACGTTCCGCGAAACCTATGAATAGACTATCGGCTGATTTCTTCAACAATAAATCGTGTGTCGATTTGGCAAAAGCACTGTTAGGACAAATACTGTGCCGACGGCTGTCACCAAACGGCCAAACGCTTAAAGCAACTATTGTCGAAACTGAAGCCTATTTGGGTGCCGAAGACAAGGCCAGCGCCACATACAATGGCCGCCGCACTGAACATTTGGAACCGCTTTACATGACTCGCGGTACGTGTTTCGTGTACATGACTTATGGTATGTATCACTGTATGAACTTGTCTGCTGATGGCAATGGCAATGCTGTACTCCTAAGAGCTGTCCAACCGATTGACGGTTTGGATCAAATGCAGAGTTTGAGAGCCAAATGTCGTAAGACTGGTACTGATACACCCTATAAGCAGACATTGTTAGCCAATGGGCCCTCCAAGTTATGTATGGCAATGGACATCGATCGACACAATATCAACAAAGTTAATATTACCGACAGTGAACTTATTTGGCTGGAAACCGGTTCTACCGTTTCCGATGACGACATTGTTTGCACCAAACGGATAGGTATTGATAGGGCTAAGGAATGGGCTAATAAACCGTTGAGGTTTTACATCAAAGATAATGAATATATTAGTAAAAAGTAATTCAAAAAAATGGTTTTTTATTGGTATTACATAATAAAATTAATTTTGATATAAAAAAATCAATTATAAGTTGTTATTAACTAATATTTGTTTTTAAACCTTAATTTTGTTTGTGTGTTGTTTTTTCTTATGTTTGGATTTAGTTTTATTATTATTATTATTATTCTTCAATTTATTGGCCCAACAATAGGGAAACGTAGCCGTAGTTCTCAGATAATGACTGCCCAAACTTCTAGACAATACGCTTAGATAGCCCATAATGGCCACACCTATAGAGTCGCTACAGGTGCCCGATATGAATTCGTGCCATGAATTGCACTTGAATGCATACATTGAACAATTAATCTGACCCCTAAGCGATGACTCCATATAATAGAGTGCCATATTATGGTCGCATGTGATCGAAACGGGCTGTTTTTGGCACCGGGGCTGTTGAGTGCCATTATTCGGGTAAAAATCCATGTGTGCAAACGGCCCGATATAACCGACCTTTCCTTTGAGTATATTGCTACCGGCGCTCGTATGTATGGCGTCCACAAAATAGGCGTCCGCTTTGGTCAGATGAGCGCCAGGAAAACCTTCGAATAGTGGTCCGGCCGCGTCCAGTGCTATAATTGGGGTTAAATGTCAATTAAAATTCAAATAACTTAATACTGTCTAGTAATGAGCACCTGTAATGCGGCCGAACTTCCAGTTGAACTTATTTTGTGAGTATTTTCCCGCAAACCCGGCCACATGTGCTCCCAAACTGAAGCCAATTAAATGTACACTAAAAGGATTGGTGCGGCCAATCATAGTCAACACATTAACAAAGTGTGCGATTTGTCGGCCAATCAATTGTGTATTGATGGCTGCATCGGCGTACCAGGGTGCCTGTGCGCCGCGACCCCAGTCCACAATTATTACTACCGGTGTGAATGAGTACTCTAACAGAGAATCCTTTAGGGTCACAATTTCAGTTTTGTTTGCATCGTTGGCAAACCCATGGATCAGTACCACCAGTGACGGTTCCTGTGCCACATATAACATCTGATATTGTAGTTTGGGATTGATTTCGACACCAATTTTAGGCGACGCCCGCATAAAAGCAAAAAATCTGGTCTGGATTTTTTCTGGTGTGGCCGGCAATGTGCCGATGTGTTTCATGGGTCCGTTACGAACAAAACACTCCAACTCTTCATAGCAAACATAACTGGGAATCTCTGGTGTCGTTTCATATGTCTGTGCCCTCAGATGTTGATGCAAACGATTATTGGTCATAACTGCTGCATCAATGGCTGCAACAATATCGTCGTTGTTGTTGATATCATCGGCAATAACCTGAAATATAATAGCAATTATTGTTGACTTATATAATGTACAAATTAGTAGTAATATTCTACAAATATTTGTGTATAATTTCATTGAATGTTTTTTAACAATAAAAAAATTACAGAATATTCTCTATTAAAACATTACTTTATATAATATGTGTATTGTATATTAACTATTTCTAATTGAGTAATTTAAATAATATTGTTTTTAAATCATTATAACAATATTTATTATATATATTTTTAATTTTGTAAATAATACAAAACAGTATAAAAATCGTTTAGAAAATAGGTGACACAAGTTTTTTTTAGATAATAACTTCATATATTTGAACTGAAACTGCATATAAATATTACTTTACATAATAACCACTTATTTATAAAATATTAAAATACCTGTATTTATAATTAATGTAAATATTAATATTTTTGTTATAATTTAATCTACCATACCTTCCTGTGCTAATAAACTTATGCCCTTTACTACAATTTTTTTGATAAATTTATCTTTTGTAGTTTTTGTAAAATTAAAATTTTAAAATGTAACAAGGCTATGAGCCATCCTGTATATATTAATACAATATAGTACTTTAGTTATAAATGTATGAGTTAGCAAAAAAAACATTATTGCAAATACTGTACATAAAATATTTTTATTACTAATTATTTTCTAGAAAAAACCTAGTCTCACCTTTTTATAAGCAATTTTTAGTATAATAGTTCCTTTAGTATAGTAGTAGACTAATGATAATACTAATAATAAATTGTGTATTTTTTTAAAAAAGTAATAAAAATTAATTGAAAACATATGAATGAAACTTAAATGTTTAAATAATTTGTCGTTAGTTTATTGTAGATACAAGTGTTTCTCACATTTGTTAAACAAAAAAAAATCAATTAAAACTTAGATCAGATTTGATTTCAATGAGTTAAACAACAACTAGTATTAGGTAATCATTATTGATAAATAAAAATATAATATCACATAAAAAGTGATAATCTTTATTTTATTAAATATTGTTTATAATTTTGTTTATAAATAATTATAAATAATTACCTGTAATATAAATTTTACAAATTTTTTCATTTATAGGCCAATAGTTTAATGTTTGGATATGTTATAAAATTTATGATATCTTTTTTTATTGCTAACTGTCCATCAATATTGCTAACAAACAACATAAAACATATGCACTATAATCATCATCAATGGTTTAATCACTGATAATCAAAACTTTAGAGATCTTTAATCGTTATTATCATCGTTACAATCACTACTGTCGACACTTGTGTTGTTGTGGTCATCATCATTGTGACGATTAATCATACGTTCACTAATTGTCAAACCGATCATCTGATCCTTTAACTGTTGTAAACACTCGTCTTTGACATAGGGATAGGACAACGCATCCATTGTTTTCATTGTACTTCTATTGACATCTTTTTTATGGTCCAATTCTTCCGATGTTATCTCCGATTGGCAACTAATGTCGACTGCATTTTCTTTGTCGTCGCTATCATCTGGTTTTTTGCCGTACAAATGAATGTTTCCAAGAGCTGTCACAGTGTCTGTTGTCCGCAAATACACTGCTTCTTCGCTGATCTGTTGGCGCAAGTAATTGCTGACCGCCAGACACGACGGACTGCAAAACTTTTCCAATTCTTCTTTTCTGTAAACCTTATTCTTGTTTGTATCAATTTTGTACACTTGTTTAGCACCAAATCGTGACTTTCGTTGGCGACCAGTGGCCGCCCGAATAGTCGAGAGACTGTTACGGCACATCGGATAACCGCACTGATCGCACAGTGACCTCTCAGTACAAATGTCGTCATAGTGGCCGCGTGTAATGTAACGGCACCCGTTCAGCAAACGTGACTCATCAATAGTGGCCGATTTTTGGACATCATCATCGGTGGCCAGCATTGACTCGACAATGGCCAGACATCGCCGCTGATACTCGTTTTCGGGCCTAACTTTCGGTAGGGATTTGTCTGTTGTCGGTATTGTTTCGTCACTTTTTGTCACAGCTGTAGTGGTCTCCGTAGTAGTGGCCATGTATTTGATGGTCGCTTAATCGGCAATTAGTTTATAAATTTTTAAAAAATTAATTAAAAAAAATTGTCACAAAAAAAGTTATTTTTGTTTCGTAATTATAATACTATTTTTAAATCAAATATTTTGTTTTATTTATGATATCGTATATCACATGTGTATTATTGTATGACTTATATAACACTTATATAATAAACATTGTGTTTGAGTGTAACGTTATGTACGAAAAGTTTTCCACAAAAACCAAAACAAAAACATTTTGTTTATTAAATGTTAAGTAAAATAATATTAGAAAACAAAATAAAAACAATGAAACAGTTGTTAAAACATAAATTGTGTTATTCAGGTGATTGACCACTGATTGACCACTGATTGACCACTGATTGACCACTGATTGACCACTGATTGTCCGCTTAGTAGATGACTATCGGTTTGTCCCGAAACCAAACACGTAATTAGGTTGTAAATTACCCGATAGCAAACGGAAACAGCTTTTGGAAGCGCTTTAAGACATGGAATATTCGCCGATCAACTCGTGTGTGGCCGATATCGGCTCCAACATTGGCGCCGATCGGCAAACGGGTGTTTCGTGCGTAACGTTTGACACACACGAAGAGCTGCTATGGATGGGTAACGCTTCCGGCCATTTGACTTCATATTATTCATACACACTCGACAAGTATACCTCCTTTCATGTCGACCACAACAACGACATCCGCGATGTACTGACACCAGTGTCGGGCGTACTGGCGCTGACCAAAGACTCGCTACGACTGTCCAAACGGCGTGGACTGACAATCTTCACGCACAAGTCCGAGTTGTTGATGCGCGACATGCAATGCATGACTTTGTTGCCATCGGGCTTATTACTGATGGCCGGCCACCAGGAAAAGCTTATTGAACTGGACATCGAGCGGGTAAAACATGTACGGGTGACCGATATTGCAGAAAGCGGTTGCGTTATTATGAAACAGCACCCGCAGTTCGTGTGTTTGGCCGATCCTAATGGAAAGGTATTTGTATTTGTTTGAAGATATTCTTAAGATTACATATCATTTTGATGATCACCCGATAGATCACTCTTCGAGACACTGTTTCGCTTAAAATCCAACAGGAATTCCAGTCACACTCTATGTTGTCCTCTATCGATGTTTGCGGCAATTACTTGATTACTTGTGGCTTCTCGGAACGTCATGGCAACTATATAGCTGACCACTTCCTCATGTTGTACGACTTGCGCCAAATGAAGGCCGTGGCGCCCATACCGATGCCCAACTTTTCGCCGTATTTAATCAAATTTTTGCCCAAATTTGCGGCCAAATGCTGTGTAGTGTCCCAAACGGGTCAGTTTAATGTATTTGACGTCGGCGACTACTCCCAGCGCTATATTCATAGTATACAACTACCACCTACCGGTGCCTCCATAACCAGTCTTGATGTGTCCAGTACTGGCCAGGCATTGGCTTTCGGTGACGATCATAACTTTATATATTTGTACGGCGCGTGCGGCGAAGTGGACTTCAATATGAATAGTAAACAGACTGAATTTGCCGATCCTATAGAACCGGTACGTCCCGTTCCTATTACCGATCTCTGTACACCCGTATCGGAAATATCTCCATTTCCTTATTGGGCTGTAAATGACAAACTTTTGTCAGATTTGCCTCCCGATATGTGCCGAAAAACATATCGACCCGTTCCAGCCATTGATCCCGACATCTTGCGCACCATACGAATGGTCGGTTCCATTGGCTACGCACCAAATCAGGGCAAATCGCGACTACAAATGCGGACAGCCGTTACCGCAGACTCGGCTAACGGGTCGAAACGAAGTCAGTATAACAGTAAAGATTGAATTAATTTGTTTGCATTAAAATGTTTTGTTTTTTATTTTATATTTGACTTCCATTACCATCACCGAGAAGATAGTCCCGAAGACAACGAAATGCCGCATCGATACTACTTTCTGGAGCCCAACTACGACAAGATTGACAAAGACGAGTATGACTTTAGCCGCTATAATCACTCGCCGTTTGTCGGCCTCGATTCCACATTACCGAACTCGTACTCCAATAACATGATTCAGGCGCTGTACTTCATACGGCCTCTCTGTGCCGGTATTATGGGTCACGTATGCAAAAAGGAGTACTGTTTGGTCTGCGAATTGGGTTTTCTATTTCATATGTTAGACATATCGCCCAAACACACCCCCTGTATGGCCAATAACCTATTGCGTGCCTTCCGGACAATGCCTGAAGCTTCGGCACTGAATCTTATATTTCCCGACGACGAAACCATACGCAAGACTATTAACTACGTAAAACTCTCCCAACAGTGGCTGCGGTTCATATTGAGTCAGTTGGACTCTGAGGAAACCAAAAGTTCAAACGACGTGTTCGAGATATCGGGTGATGACCAGCAATCGAATGGCAACAAAAGTGATACAAAAACCTTATCGTCAGGTAGTGACCAACAAAGTACAACAACACAATCATTATCGTCATCTTCATCATCGTTTATCAACGACTTGTTTGCGTTATCATTATTACGTATTTATCAATGCAAATGTGATCACCAATGGGAACAGCCGCACAAGTCGTTTCCCATAACCTTAAGCTATCCGACCGACAATCTCAAGTGTACTGAATTTGTTGATCTACTCAAACACAGTGTACTAACCGAACAGACCATACAAACCTATTGCGAAAAGTGCGCCAAATATCAGCACGTCGTCGAACGGCGCGAAGCCAAGTCTATTCCACACATATTGGCCATCAATACTGGTCTGGACAACGAACAGGCTGTCCGATTCTGGAAGAATCAAGTGGACAGTATGTCAACGAATAATGATAGCACCAGATATGTGCCCACTAGTGTCCAGGAAATGCCAACACCAAAGAAGGCGTGTCGTTACGGAAACAATTGTAACAGAAGTGACTGCAAATTTTCGCACGAAAAGAACAAAGAGTCGACTAAAGATATTGTCTCTTGGATTCCATTGTCATTCGGTATAACTGTTGATGAAAATGACAAAATAGATTTCACGACGAGTTCGAAGACTAGTGAAACCGATTGTTTTATAGAGTATGAACTCATGTCTGTCACATCTGTAGTCAAGAAAAACGAGGCGCACATCAGTAACATTGTTAGCGCCATCCGAGTGGACAAAGAATACTTTGAACACCGATCAGCTACTGATGAATATCACAACAATTGGTTTCTATTTAATCATTATTCGATTAATCCCATAACTGTCGAAGAAGTTGTCTCCAATGATCTCCACTGGAAAGTGCCTTCAGTTTTGATTTATGTACGAAAAGATTTGAATCAATTGCATAGCAATTTGTTGGCGATGAACAATGCCGTAACTGAAGATGTTTTCGGCGAAGATCTGAATCTGGCGTCAAAAGCTCGACGCGGATCCATTTCGTTCACCCCGTTGACCATCGATGAGATGCCAAAGAAGGGTGATTTTGTTGCCATGGATGCCGAGTTTGTGACACTCAATCAGGAGGAGACCGAATTGCGAGCCGACGGGACTCGCAGTACAATAAAACCATCGCAGAAATCAGTTGCTCGTATATCGTGTGTACGCGGAAGTGGACCACTGGAAGGACAGCCATTTATTGATGACTATATCACCACTCAAGACCAAGTGGCCGATTATTTGACAAAATTTTCCGGTATACAACCGGGCGATCTGGAGGTTGGCATCTCATCCAAACATTTGACAACATTGAAGTCAACTTATATGAAACTTAGATTCCTGGTCGATACGGGTGTCATATTTGTCGGTCACGGTTTGCGTAACGATTTTCGTGTCATAAATCTGGTCGTACCGCCCGAACAGGTCATCGATACGGTATTCCTGTTTCAGTCGCCCAACTTTAAGCGTATGGTATCGTTGCGGTTCCTGGCCTGGCATTTCCTCGACATAACCATCCAATCGGAAACGCATGATTCGATTGAAGACGCAAAGACAGCTCTGTTGCTCTACAAGAAGTATTTAGAGCTGAAGGCACTCAATTGTACAGATGAGGCCATTGAAAATCTGTATGATGTCGGCCGTAATTCCGGGTGGCGGGTGCCCGGCAATGATGATTAGGGCATAATGTGATGATTGACTGACTGACTACTGTTTAAAATTGCATTATTTATGCAACTGATGTTGCATTTTGTGTGCGCATAAAATTTCTTTATGGAAATTACTTTCGTGAAAATTATTTTATTTTCAACTAATCATAAAACATTGAATAAAAAATTTAATTTATGTATTTACTATTAATTCATTGTTTAAATGGTTGTATTTTTTTATTGGAAAGTTATAAATACATAACTATTTATCATTATATGTATTGATTATATCGTATATGTATTTATTTATTATATTCATTTAAATTCTGTAAATCAAGTTTCAACAAGTTTTATATATTATATAAAAAAAATCAAAATAAATGTTTCAAAAATTATTTTGTTCTAACCCTATGACCCTTTGTTATCCTGTAATTGTTTATTAAATTGATGTATTGAATAAGTTTGTTGTTTAATATGTTTGAATTGCGGAATATTTACGGGTATCTCTTTGAGACCAATCATAACACCCGCTGATTGACTCATAACAAACTTTTCGAGTATATAGCGATTGAATGCCGACAACTGGGGTCTCAGTTCATCTACTGGTATCCACTGGCAATCATCCAACTCGTAGTTACATTTGCTTATTTCTAGACTACCCGACCCTTTCATCACAGAACCTAATGGTTTCAGATGACAAACCATGTAAATATCGCTACAGTCAAAGGCCAGCTTATGGATGTGTCGAAAGGCTATAACAGATTCAAACTGACAATCAATGCCTGTCTCTTCTCTGACCTCACGGATTGCTGTTTCACCAAATTCTTCGCCCTGAATAGAGTAACCGCCGGGAAATTTCCACATTTTAATTCCGAGATTATGTCTCTCTTTGACCACTAAAACCCGATTGTCTTTGTCGATGACTAATCCTCCTAAAAATAATTGCAAAAATTTGTGTTATTATAAATTTTTTAAAAATAAGATTATAATTTTTTTTTAAATTACCGACGCCTATGTTAGTGAAGGCATAGTCGGGCACATTCTTGGGCTCCGATGGCGACAACCACTTGTTCATCGATACATACTCTGTCTTTGTGTGATGAAAGACATAACCAAACTAATAGATATTTATATATATATATATATAAATAGATATAATAATAAATCTAATAACTCTTTGTATAAACAAATATATGACTAAACTTTAGCTAAAACGGGTAGAAAATGTGTCAATTGTAGGCCGACCTCGAACCATGAGCACCGGTATTTTTTTACCCAATCATCGAGTGCTTCTATAATAATAATAATAATAATATACTAATAATGAATATACTCTCTAATACTCATCTAATAGTCAATTATATGTCATTATTTGTTAAGTATATCTGACAAACCTTTTAGTGATAATTCAAACTCATCGACAGTAATATCTTTAAACTGTTTGACATCTTTGAGATTGACATGAAATCCTTGATATCTGTCGACTTCGCCGTTGAATATCATTGTCGATGTGGTTCTCAAACTATTTTGTGATGATTTAAATCTTAACAATAAATAGTATGTTTTATATGATTTATTAAACAAGGAATACATAAAAAATTATACATAAATATTATGTATTATAAACACGAGATTATTATATTAAAAAATATATTCTGATATATCATAATAAAACTTTTCAATAAAAATTATTAATCGCATAATGTATTAATTAATTAATTAATTGAATGCGAAAATAATTTTTGTAAACTCAGTTTAAAATACATAATTATATGAATTTTTAGTACTTAAAATGCACTTTAATATTTTAATACCATTTAAAACTATTTGTTTGATTTTAATGTAAACATTTTTGGTTAAATTATTAGATAATAATTTAATTGAACTGATTGGCTTAGCCATGTCACTCATACAAATATCACGTTTATATGTAGCTATATATCACATACAAACGTGCCGAATTTTAGACAATCAACATTACATTTGAATGACCCTTGTTTTACACGTCTAGATGGACTGATACTAATACATACATACAGTATACACCATTAACATAAATATAATATAAATAATACACCAAAAAATATATAATAAATTATTTTATTTAATGATTAAGATGTCAAATTAAATAGCATAAAAAAGTTACATATAGTTGAAAAAATATACAATTAGTGTGAACTGAGCGGTTCTAACAACTAATTACAGTTTGCAATTTAACCGCTTAGTTCACTAGTCGACGACATCCAATATCTAATATATCCATTACTTGATATATCGTTGAGTAGTCAATACGGCATGAGATATATTTAGTACTGTAATAACAATTAAAACAATTAGTGAGTACTTATACATATAATGTATATTAATAGCATAAATGCCTAACAGTTTGAACCGCTCAGTTCACTGTAGTAGACGACCCGATGTCTAACATATCCATTGCTTGATACAACATGAGAAAACTATTTAGTACTGTCATAACAATTAAAACAACAATTAGTGGGTGTTTATATGTATTTGCTATTAATGGTTAAAAATATCTCACATATCTCACCATTATATGTACAACAATAGCGTGAATGGCTAACAGTTTGAACCGCTCAGTTCACTGTAGTAGACGACATCCAATGTAACCAAAACAAAACTTGATAATAGTATACGGCATGAGATATCTATTTAGTACTGTTATAACAATTAAAACAACAATTAGTGAGCATTTTATACTTATGATACAGTACTTGATAATGTATACCACTTGTTAATGACTGCACACGTTGTCAACACTGTCAGCCATATTACATATGAACCGCTCAGTTGAATGTTATAATATATGACACTAGATGTCACTACATGTAATTATGTGTTTTATAACTAAAAATTACATTTCTACGTACCAAGATCATTCATACGTATATTTTCTGCTATCAGTGGTAACATACCTGGGGTGGATGTTATTATAAAGTGTTCACTTAAGTATAAGTTTACGTGTACACGTAAGTTATGTGAGAGCCGCGTTACCGTAAAGTTCGCGGACTCCACTTAAACGCAAACTATTCACGCAGTTTAGCGCATGTGTTTTTAAATAATTATTTTTAAAAAGTTGTAAAACTATGGACACAAAAACATCTCTAAGAGCGCCCAATTGGACATTAAAAGAAATTGAAGCTCTCATCGATGGATACCGACAAAAAGCCAATATCATCGACGGAAAGGTAAGTCGTATAGTGGTTAGTACCTTGCGTTGTGACCGCTAATATTTTTTATTTATAGTTTAATCCATCGCTTACAATGGCCAAAAAACAAGCGGCATATCAAGAGTTGGTCAACGAGATTAATGCCGTAGGATTTGCTGGTCGTCGGGATTTAAAACAAGTCAAGAAAAAACTTGAAGACCAGAAGACCAAAACCCGAGCAAAAGCCGCCAAAATTAAAAAATATAAAGCGGCTACTGGGGGTGGTCCTCCATGTGATACAAGCCTCGAACCACACGAAGAGGTACTTCTATCACTAATGAACCCTGAATTAGTTTCGGGAATAATGGATACTGGGACAGACAGTTCCGTTATCGAAACTAATTCAGAGTCATTAGAGATAGTTGTATCTCATATGGTTGATGAGGCAATTGTGTCACAATCGGAGACTTGTGACCAAAAGACACCGAAATCTCTTGGAATTAAACGAAAAAAGTTATTCCAAGAGAATATCGGCAGTCAAAAGGTCACATCAACACATGCCGAAGAATTGCTCAATATTGAGCAACAAAAAGTTGAGTTGAGCCGCAAAATGTTGGCAATTAAACGGCTCAAACTCCAAGTCCTAATCAAGGACTTGCAAACAAAAGGTTTAGATTTAGCCGAACAAGAAAAACAATTAAATAATTTATTTAATTAATTAATTATAAAACTATTTTTATTATTGATATTTTTTGTATTATATTTAATTAAAAAAATTTAAAACTATTTTTTATTTAATTTATTTAATTAGTAATAATAATAATAATAATAATAATAATAATAATAATAATAATAATAATAATAATAATAATAATAATAATAATAATAATAAATAACTAAAAATAAGACAGTAAATTAGCCCTTATTTCTAAACCGCGATTAGCGGTTCCACTATTGTAGGGCAAGTCATCATTAGTTGTGTCATCTTCATGACCAACTGCTTGTTCTCCATAAAAATGCATTTTTTGTGCTATATTATGGAGAACAAAACAGGCAATGATGACATTAACAGCCCTCTTTGGCCGGAACATCATTTTCCCTGCCGTCCAATCAAGACAGCGGAACCGCATTTTGAGCACACCAAAAGCCCGCTCTACCACATTGCGGGTTTTGGTGTGCGCCAGGTTATAATTAACCTGTGATGGCGTCGTTGGGTTGGTAAACGGCGTCATCAAATGCGGCTCAAGAGGGTATCCAGAGTCGCCCAACAACCAACCAATATCCGGGACTTGATCTAACTTTTGTTTGAGTCCACAGTTTCTCCATATAAAGGAGTCGTGGACTCGTCCCGGATAATTGGCCACAAGGTCTGTAAACCGGAGAGTGGAGTCGACCACTGCCTGTACGTTAATCGAATGAAATCCTTTTCGATTAACGTACGACGGTTCCACTTCTCCCGGTGGGGCCAATATCGGGATATGGGTGCCGTCTATGGCACCAATTATTCCCGGAAAACCGTTGAGGGAATAAAAACCTTGTTTTATTTCCCTCAATTCATTAGTTTCCGGGAACTTAATGTAGTCCCGAAAACGTTTGGCCAAACCTTCGGCCACATTATGGACCACAAGTGACATTGATTTAGTGCTAATGCCTATCGTGTCACCTGTGGCCCGAAAAAATGCGCCCTGCGCAAAAAAACGGAGCGCCGCGCAAACCTGCACCACAACGGGCAGTGATTGCGACCGCTTTGTTGGCCGCTGAAGTTCTTCGTTGAGGAGCACACATATATTGTGTACTCCTTGGCGATCGAGACGATATCTTTGGACACATTCTATGTCTGACATCGTCTCGAGAGGATTTTGGCGGTCGCGGAACCTTCGTGGTCTCCTGTCCATGTGATCACCGATGTCTTCATCGATGGCATCCAATAAAATAAATGACATTTTAATGTCTTCCGCTTGACAGTCGGGGATACTAACCACTATACTTAAATTAGGTATGTGTATCATATACTTTAAATATTTATTTATATGACACACTCATGTGTTTTCATAACACACTTTTCACTTTAAAACTAGTTTTTATCACTTAAGCTTTACCTTAACTTATGCGCAAACTTACTTTAGGCGTTGATAACACGCCCGCCTGTGCTTTTGG
The DNA here is from genome assembly GCF_028296485.1 of Oppia nitens. NCBI lineage: Eukaryota > Metazoa > Arthropoda > Arachnida > Sarcoptiformes > Oppiidae > Oppia > Oppia nitens. Next base: position 318,980 of record NW_026533204.1, read on the forward strand.
ACATATTATCTGTATAGCCTACTACARGGAAAGGGAGCGATTTTTAAAAGTTATTGGAAAATATACAAATTGATTACAAAAAATAATTTAATATTCATTTACTAAAATTATTAAATATTATTTAAAAAGCATACAATTATACAACAAAAAATCTATATATATACTAAAAATTCTAATAGACTACAGTATATACTGCACTGTAATTTTAATTATTATATTTTTCTCTAGGTTAATTAATAATAATAATAATATAATATTAATAATAGGTTCGGGTAATCAATGAAAATAGTCTGAGACGGGTAATTACCGACTTTTTGAATGTATGAATAATTGTAATTTTTAAATAACACAATTGACATATAATTTATTTTATTAGACAAAAACTAATTACAGTAATATATATTTTTAATATATGTATGTCTTCTTTCAACCATTATTTCAATATATATATTATACTCTTCGGACTATTGCTGTCCGATTGTCCGTCAAAAGAGTTGTTGTTTTGATTCGTGATTTTCAGATTCATTGCCAGAATCATTGTCTTCTTCATGCGAATCATTGTTTACAGACTCATCTGATTGATTGTTGTCCACCGAAATGTTTTCAACAACTCTTTCATCTGCATTATTATCTATGACTCGGACTTCTCTCACTTGGAGTGTTACACTAATGTTGGTTACTCTGCCATTGAGTGCAGTTGTCACCTGATCTGATCCATATAATCGTCATTAATTATCTCATTGAGAGCACTGATATCTACTGTAGATCCAGTTTCGATAGTCGTATGTAAAGCTGTGGACTCTGCTCTCAATTTGTTGAATCTTTCATTTGTTTGTCGCCTACTGTCGTTTTGGTCATAGTATTGATCTCATTGTTAATAGTATTAAATGTATATATAGTTCTGTTTCTTTGTTGGATATTATGATTTCGGACAGAATTGACGACATGAAGTAAAAGAATTTGTGACAAATGTTTGGTGTGTTAACAACAATCGGTGTCCAATCTGTCGGCAAACCTATAGAAATATCGGAACAGCTTCGGCATATGTAACCCATTTGTTGTTGAAATTTTAAACGCATTAAAAATGACAATTTAACAATCTTTAGATACCAACTCTGATTTCCCGTTCCTCCCYTCCCACACACACCACTCCCTAACCATCTTTACTCACCATAACCTAACCTAAASTAATAAAATAGCATAAACTTGTCATAACTTAATGGTTATAACAGCGCGCGTGAAATTTCAACAACAAATGGGTTACATATTCAGATTTTTTATCGCTGTTTCTCTTATGAAAAACTTATTAAATTATGATTTTAATAGCGTTTAAAACTTGAACAACAAATGCGTTATACCATACAGTATACCAAAACTGTTTCGTTCGTTAACAATGTGTTGCACTTCAATGACATATTCTGCTACCGGTTGGCTATCATATTGATTATCAGATAATATATTGTAAATGATATTTCGGTTTCAGTTACCTTAGGGGGGCTTCGCTTTTAATATCGTTTTATATGTTATACCATTATATTGATAATACCCTTATATTTGGATTAGTTTGGGGGTTAGGAAGTGGTGATGGGATGGAGTGGGGTTAGGATGTGGTGAAAGTTAGTGTGGTTTGCTATGTTTTAAAGTATTTGTTTTTTAATTGAATTAAATAATAAAACTAAAGGAATAAATGTATTTTATAAGGACTCACCTAACCTAACCTTACTAAACTAACCTAAACTAAACTGTAATATAAGTAAATATCAACAATGTGAGTCCTTATAAAATACATTTATACCAAACTAAAATTTTATATATGTATAACTGCATAAAAATAATACTTTTTTTGATGGCTGTCTATAATATATCTATAATATATATTTTAAGCCGAATAAATTTAGTTGATTTCACGCGCTAATACTGTAGTTAAATCAATGCATTTAGTGTCAATCAATGCAGTGTTTTATTGAAGGCGATAATAATGTTAAAAGCGAAGTCCTCTAATGTAACCGAAGCCACCTTAGAGGCAGTTGTTAACAGACCAACGATGAAGACATTCATAGCAGAACTCATGCATACAGGTGTCAGTTAGCCAACGGTTGGACAAAAGTGTCCGACAAATAGGACATGGCTTCGGTTATCTTTGGGTGCTTCGCTATTATACATTATTTGTCGCATTCAATAAAACACTATTAAATGYATTGATTTAACTATTAGCGCGTGAAATGAACTAAACTTATTCAATTAAAAAAACAAATACTAATATAAATACATTAAAACATAGCAAACCATCCAAACTTTCAACACATCCTAACCCCACTTCATCCCATACCATCACCACTTCCTCACCTCACACACCCCACCCAACCTAACCCCAAACTAACCCAAATATAAGGGTATTATCAATATAATAGTATAGCATATAAAACCAATATTAAAAGCGAAGCCCCCCTAAGGTAACTAAAGCCAAGGACATCTCTTGGTATCTTTGGTCAGATCAACAATTTCTTTGACCTTTACATTATTATTGTTGTTTTTATCATCGGATGGACTCTTTTTGGACATAACTCCAATRTTTTGTTGTCTGCTTTATACAATTAAACAGATCAATACTAAATTCCTTAACCAATTGATTTTTATTTTAAAAATATTTTTTTTTATTTGTTAATTGTTATCAATTTACTATTAAATTCAATATTCAATATAATGTACTTTTTATATTTAAGTWTAAAATTGAAAATAAAATAATTTTAGTTTTAATTGTTKCCAATAACTCGAAAAACATCATTGAGAGCGAAYAGGTCCGTCTCGTACATCCAGAAGCTATATAGGCTATATAGATATATTGTATATGATATACGGTTAATAAAGCACTGTTAGGTAGACAATGAATAGATCCTATTTCAAACGTCCCAATCCGTACAATATAGCTAATAGACAAAGCAGACGACAACCAAAATCATCATCACATCAAAAGAACAAATCATCATCCAGTTGGTGGTGGACTTCTAGTACTGCTAATCCAATCAAATCAGTTGATCCATATGTAGATTTGTTGAACAGATTTGGCTCGTGGGGTAAGGTAGGCACACAATATACCCAACAGATACCATCGGGACAGGCACTGCCCGCTACAGAGTTAAAGCAGTGCACTGATAAAGGTATTACATTTATACGTATACTCGGCGCCGGAGGTTTTGGTACAGTATGGAAGTGTCGTCTATCTCAACCACTGTCCGACAGAACCGGTAAGACTGACTATACACAGTATGAAATGGCCGTCAAAATACTATCGATTGATAAATTCAAACGCAATCGTACGCCACAACAGGCCGTCAAACAAATGATGGAAGAGTATGATCTGCACAGAAGTCTGGACCACGAAAACCTTGTGCACTCAGAGGATGCCTTCCATGTTATGGATCAGACAACACAGTTCCCATATGTCCGACACCTGCACTTCATGGAGTTGTGTACCAATTGTCTGAGATCTTTACTAAATCAGAGTGAACTTTCTGAATCTCACGCCAAACAATGGTTCAAACAGGTCTCGATGGGACTCCAGTATCTGCACAATAGGGGCATTGCGCACATGGATATCAAGACGGCTAACATCCTATTCAAATTCCATTCGACTACTAATACCACTACATACAAGCTATCTGATTATGGCCTATCGGTAACAAATAATCAAATTGGCTATTTTGCAGGTACCCGTACGTTTGCTGCACCGGAACTATTCACAGCTACTAGGGCGGCACCGGTAGACACATTTAAGTGCGACATTTACAGTCTTGGATTGACTATTTGTGAAACCTTGATCGGCAAAAATCGTCAAAGTGAAGCCATGGCAGCTATTAAAAAGGTAAAAAATCCCAATCAGATGCTTCAAATAACCAGTAGACGTGCCAGTCCTAAACTACCAGTTAAAACATACAAGTTTGTCAATATGGTCTATTGGATGCTTACCGACGACCCAAACCTACGGCCTACCATCGATCAAGTAATTAATTGTCAATGGTTTCRGGAATCACCGTAAGCAGGTAAGCAATGGTAGGTAGGAATGCTAAGTAGGAATGGTAGGTATTATTATTATTTTTATTATGCATGTTTTTTTTAGTTCAGTAAATGTAATTTATATTTTTATTAATGTTATTATTTTTTAAATAGTTATTTTATGTGTTAGTTTTGAATTAACTTTATAACAATAAGTGTGAACAACGAAATTTGTATGTATTGAACAATTTACAAAAAACAAACATTAAATAGATTTTAAGTTTCAGTGGTAGGGATGAAAAGTAAAGTATAGATTACATGTTTATATTATATAAATCTAATCTAAACTTCCTGTATCTCAAATAATACTGTATATTTTCATTGAAAATCTTGATAAACTGCATATTAATGTAAGTATTGATGTATTTTATAATATATTTCAATTAATTCAATTTTTATAGTATTTTATAGTTTATTGCCATTAAATGAATCACTGAATCTCAAAACTGTGACAAATAAATGTCAAAACAAATTATACTGGTAATAAAAATTTATTTGTATTATAAATATATTAAATTTAAATATAAAAAAAATTTCAAATGTTATATACACAGAGTAAGTGCTAAATTCAATGAATCTTACTACAGTATAATTATAAGATTATTATTTAAAAAAAGCGATAAATAATTTAATGTAAAATAATAAATATACAATAATAATATTCAATAAACTGAATAATTTAAAATACATACTAAAAAAATAAGTACTAAAAACTTTAATAAATTTATTCAAACTCTATACTAAATCTATACTATTTGTCGGCTGAACTGAAAACCGAAAGAAAGAGAGGACACGAATCAACATATTATTTCTGTGTTGTTGTTGTTGTTGTTGTTGTTGATTACCACCACTAATATCACTGACAGTCAATTGTTGTTGATTTTGTGATTTAATCCGTTTGATGACAACTCTTCTGGTGTTTGTACAGTCTATGTATGACTTAATGTGATGATCGATACAGACGAAGAAGAGCCAAATGGAGACAATASTGAATAACAACAGCATTATTATGAATATACCGATATTTATGACAACAGTTACCATAAGTGTAGTCTTTTGCCACGTTATGCAACTCAACAAATATTGTGAACGAATAAATAATGGTATGATTGTGGCAAACGATAGGATGTCCAACAATAGGAACCGGAGATTACGGAAATGGCAGATCCAGTCGATAAAACATCCGTAAACCAACTTAACATCCATTTGAGTGCCGCATAACTCGCATCGATCAATATGACTGACAAGAAACCACTTTTCCATACATTTGTGGTGAACACTACCGACAGATCCGCGACAATCACAAAATGATTTTAAACGACCCGCAGATTTGTCTTCAAAACAGATGCGACAAAACGGCACTTCTTTTTCAGTASTGTTGGCCACAGTTTTGTTGATTGTTTTCATATGGATTTCTTCACACATTTTCACTGATACTACTAATTAAAATCTACTAATCAGTGAACAAATTGTTTTTATTTATTTATATTTGTCAGACAAATCATTCGTAATATATTTGTATTTTGTTACCGAATATAATACACAACAATATTRATAAATGAACAGTAATTGATTTAATTATAATTATTTGTTAAACAATACTATTGACGCTAAATATAAATCTCGAGATATTCATTAAAAAAATATTTATTAAAGTAATGATTATTAATTATAAAGGTTTGCAAAAAAAKTGYTGTTTTAACTAATATAAACTAACACRAGATTTATTTATTTAATAATGATTATGAAAAACTTGTAATTAATAATATAATGATTWTTTAATTGATTTTATAGTATGGTTGACCAGATAATAATCGGACAATATTTTTAACATTGAATAACATCTAATCTAATAATTTATAAAAGAAATCGGCCTAACCAAAGTTTAAGCCCGTACGAGAAAATTAATTTTTTTCAACAGAAAACAATTAATTAGGTCCTAATAAACATATATTGATCAAAAATATTGCGCGGAAAAACCTAAAACCTAACTAAAATTAAATCTAAATACCTGAGCTCACATAACAAAATAATACACTAATTATAACAAAAATTAATATAAATAAACATAAAGCGCGTGAATATTGTTATCAATGTCTATACCTGTATAATAAACAATATTATTATCTATACGACTATAAAAGTTAAAAATGTTTGTATGTATGTATGAATTTATCTGTCAATGTCCTCGCAACCTAATCTAATATTCAATACTAATTTAACCAAACCTATACAGTACTGGGTTACCGAATCAGTGTTTGTAATGTTACCTAACCTGGTGTTCGATCCGCAACCTTAACCTAATAATAATGGTATTACACAAATGTTAACTTAACCTAACCTAATATATTAGTGTTCGCTCCGTTACCTAACCTGGTGTTCGATCCGCAACCTTAACCTAATAATAATGGTATTACACAAATGTTAACTTAACCTAACCTAATATATTAGTGTTCGCTCCGTTACCTAACCTGGTGTTCGATCCGCAACCTTAACCTAATTATAATGGTATTACACAAATGTTAACTTAACCTAACCTAATGTATTAGTGTTTGCTCCGTTACCTAACCTGGTGTTCGATCCGCAACCTAACCTAATTTTCAAAGTAAACCTAATCTAATTTATACAGTACTGGGTTACCGAATCAGTGTTTGTAATATAACCTGACATTCATATATTGGATTTATGTTTTTAAATCATATTATTCAATTAATTTATAAATTTTATAAAATTAGATGGTTATGTTCCGCGTGGACAACTAGTTGTTTTTAAAAGTATTATAAAGAAATGACAACAATACTATTTTATTAGCAAAGTTATAAATGTTAATTTTATTCACGCGCTTATGTTTATTAATATTAATTTTTGTTATAATTAGTATATAATTATATTATGAGAGCTCAGGTATTTAGGTTAGGTTTTAGTTGGGTTTTAGGTGTTTCCGCGCAATAATTTTGATGGATATATGTTTTTTATGTCTTAATTAAATATTTTCTGTTGAAAAAACTAAATTTTCTTTTACGGGCTTAAACTTTGTTTTAACCAAGAAATCACATAAAAATAAGTAAAATATTAAAAGAAAATTTTGTTTATATTCATCTATAAATTCATTAATTAATATCACATTCAACAACAACAACAACAAAACCAATGGCAGTGGGAGGAGGACTCAAATGACTGAACCGTATGATCCCAAACCGTGCGACATATATTCACTCGGGTTATGCGTATGCGACACACTTGGYGGCCATCTTARCCACTATCAGATCCAACGCACTGTCTTAGGTATACTCAATCCACAGRTACTTCAGGRCTTTGTTCGGGCGAYGGGTATGAAAGTCGACAGTTTTGATTTTATTCAACTATTGARAGGTATGTCAGATATGGACCCAGAGATAAGGCTTACTATTGATCAGGTAATAGATGACCAATGGTTTAGAAATTGATGGACAGATAAAAAGGTTCGKTAGGTCTTTGTATTTAAGTTATACATTTAATTGCAATAAAATTGTGTTAAAAATAATTATTGTTTTAAATATCTATAAAAAAATCAATACATAAAAAACTTTTATAATATTTATAAAACTTAATAAATGCCAGAATAATAAAAAATAGTAATAAATATTATTTATTGCCATCTATTGAGTTACTAATAATAGTTTTAATAATGTTRTCAAACATTACATTAAWTCAAWCATAACTTTATTTAATAAATGACTGCAAATGGATGTCTACTATTGATCTGTGGCYTACCGGCCATCGGTAAGTCTCGACTGGCCAATAGTCTGGTCCACCGATCGATTACTATCGGGTCAAACGTGTATYACTCGCCCGACAACAACAACAACTTCTTYACGTTTAAGATATCAGTGGACGACTTGATGTCAGTTAAGGATCAGTCCTTTCATATACATCTGAACGGCATTTGGCGGCAATTCAGACGTMATATAGTGATTGCAACCAAACTTTTTGTCCGTAAATTGACACAAAATGATCAACTCTTGACCCATGAAGACACTGAAGATGTTATGACACTGTTAGACATCATTTACGAGTGCAACCAAACTGTTATCAATCAATGGCGAAGACAAACAACTTCAGCGGACAATAAAAAATTTGTTATTATTATTGACGACAATCTTTACTACAAGAGTATGCGTTACGAGTGGTACCAGACATGCAAAGAGCTATCATTGGGTTTCGCTATAATTATGATCAACACTTCACTGGAATTGTCACTCAATAGTAACCGACTTAGAGATGAAGACAAACGATTGCCCGACGATGTTATCGTACGAATGTCTGAACGCTTTGAATGTCCGCAACCGTCGGCCGAACCGTTCGAACAGAAAACTTATTTTCTTAGAGCTGACACAACTATTGATCACAAAATCGACGACTCATTGATTGAATTCATTACCGATGCGATCGGCGAACCAGTTGTMGATCAGACTATTCGATTGCCAATAGAGGAACAGTTGAGACAAAGGCTTAATACAGAGTCAAGAATAATGTTATTCACAAAATTGATTGTCTTCTGCGACAACTCGTCGGAGAATTGGTGAACAAATCATCGGATAAGAAGAGTTGTGCAAAAGTGTTGAACTCATCGAAGAAGTGTTTGTTACACGACTTAAAACAATCGCCGAGTTTTTTATCACAAACTATTGCCAAACAATTGGTCTCTGATTGTGATGATTGCAGTGTCAATGGTCTGCACTTTAGTGATGATATCAGACAGTGTTTTACTAAACTTTTATTAGATATCTATTGACAGTATTGTACAGAAAACTARTAAATACATAGATATAATCAAATTTATATTTTAATTATSAATAAWTTTTTAACCCTTGACCCGAGACWTGKAWTATTTTRTATTTGTATATATAACCTCAAGATCTATCTACCCCTACTCCTTCCCCCAAATCCCATTTTTTGTCTTTTTAATCATATAATAAAAATATAATTTGCTTCACACTATGTCRTGAAAATTTTATCAAATTTGTTCATTTAATATGATGTTATTATTTATTTTTAATTACAAATTTATATTAACRTGSGAACATATAATTTTATGCCAAAAAAGTTTGTTTMTGGCAATRCTTTATAGTATTSTGATCTGGGTTATTTACTATTATGATTGGYMAGATAATTACATTAASACCMGTTAAGAGATTATTTTATATTATATTATTACTAATTATTATAATTTATTAGATTATTTTTTAATATTATAAACCACGAGATAAATTGAAATAAAAAACAAACTTTTAWAAAAATATCATTAATTAGTGAATTATTATAATTGATGCAAACTATGTATAATTGTTTTAATAGTRWATTGATATAAAACTTTGATTAATGATTTCTATAATATCTAAAYTATTAATGTTATCAATAAATCATAATTATTTGAYACAAAGACAATTAAAATATTGTTTTATTGATTGTTACCAACAATTGTATCGACATTACAAGTATGTAAAGACATGTTATACAACATCAGTAATGGTTAACAACAGYGATGCTGTTATAGACAAACAACTAATCAGTAAATTAATGGACAGTTTTGTTTGTATATGTATTGCTGGCGTYGATTGTCGGCACAGTTATCGCGGTAGCGGTTGTATTGTCAGTGTCGACGATCTGACAGCTAATGTTGTCACTAACTATCATTTGGTCGAAACTGTCAACAAAATTGTCGATATTATCGGTAACGGATGGTCATTATTGGGACGGGTAGTCTATGTCGACCCGAAACTGGATTTAGCACTCATTAAGTTTACAAATAATAATAAAAATTTGATAACTAATTATCAAATCTTGCAATCGTTTCCATCATTTGGCGATCATATGCTATCACTTGGCTATGCAACCAATGACTATAATTTGTGTACTGGTATTATTATAAGTCCCGCCAGTGTCTATCTAACCGATCATAATATGTCATACTTTTATTCGTGTTCACCGGGAATGGTATACATTGAACACTGTGTGCCAATATATTCGGGGTTTTCTGGCGGACCACTAATCGATGTATCAAATGGACAGTTGTGTTGTATGAACTGTATTGTCGAAAACGGTTCGCAAAGATTTGCCATTTCAGGCGATTATATCAATAGTAAGTTTTAAATATTAAAACCAAAAAATGTAGTTTTAATTTATTAAAAAAATACTAAATATAGAATTTCTGGAAAATGCCCACTTATTTCGAGAAAGTCAACAATTAAGACGACTCTCTGAGCACCGGGCGATCAGATTAGGTATGCATTTCAAGTGGCAATCACGCGGCTGTTATATAGTGACTAAGTTTCTCAATTTTGATGAAACGTATGTAAAAAATATATATATTATTTTGTAGTTATTTTTTAATATTTTATTTGCCCATTAAATTTATTATAAAACATAAAAAATTAATACTTAACTCATGTTTTTTAGATCTAATTTGTTTGATACGGATATCATTCATTCAATCAATGATCAATGTATTAGATCTATGGATCACTTTGTGTATGAAATCAACAAATATGACAATCAAACTATTGATATATCATTTATACCAACACTTTTTGGAAACAAAAAACTTATTATAGATTCAACCATTACTTTAGTGTCAACTCAGTTAACATTTGTTTAATTTTATTATTAGATAAATAATTTATAAATTTGTAAATTTCTTGAAATATTAGTAAATTAATAATATAAATAAAATAAAAATATTGTTATTTTCTATAAACAAAAGTTATATATAATTTATTACTTTAAATGTTTAACTATGTATAGTGAACCCATATAACTATAATTAAATTTACATATTTTTAATTAAAATTAGTGACCGAATAATCATTAGTTAACGACTAACGGCATTAGTAATAATATTGTGATTATAACAATTGCAACAACGATAAAAAAATTAATTTTCTAATTGCTCTATAAATATAACATTATTTGTATAATTTTTCTAAAAGATAAGACAAAAAATAAAATTTAAAAAAATAAAATATATTAAAGAGTGTTTCACTCGTATAAAACCAATAGATTAGTTTTAATTGGTTATACATATGTACTAATGTATGCACAAAAAATTACATAAATGTCTATTAAATCCATTTCAATAATGAAAAACATTGATAGAAAAAGTATTGATTTCTTATACGTCTCGCGACTGGTTTTATACGAATGAAAAGCTATTTTTAGTTAAATCGCGCGATGCGGACAAACCATTGTTACGGTTATGACATATGAACACATCAACAGATATAGAAATATTTGAAAAGTTTTATTATCTAAAAATTTCATTAAAATATCTCAATCCTATCAAAAGTTATTACTAAATAATCTATTGGTTTTATACGAGTGAAACACTCTTTAATATATAGTATTTTATTTTTTGTTTTATCTTTTAGAAAAATTATACAAATAATGTTATATTTATAGAGTAATTAGAAAATTAATTTTGTTGTCGTTGTTGCAATTGTTGTAATCACAATATTATTACTAATGCCGTTAGTCGTTAACTAATGATTATTCGGTCACTAATTTTAATTAAAAATATGTAAATTTAATTATAGTTATATGGGTTCGGAATAATCTAAGGTACAGCATATGATACCCTATGATTGTTATGTGTTTTTATATGACAGAAAGCATAAGATAACTTTGAATAAATTATTAGTAAATTTCTAGAAAAGGTTTCAATAGTTTTTAATTAATATATCATATATTAAATAAATAATTATTATTTTTTAAATATTCAATATAGTATCCAAGAATATATTTGTAATTAATATTGTACGTCAATAATAATCAACTAACATATGTAATATTATTTATTATGATTAATTTAATTTTTTAAAATTTATTTATATATAATTTTTATATGATTGTAGCGCTAAATAAATGTGAACATAATGACAGTGTCAACATGGACAATTTGTTAAATACATTGAATTGTATCAGCAACAATTTGCAGCAGGTGTATTCAAAATTTTATCAATTGCTAATTAAACCCAATCATCACTGTACGGATCAATTGGTAATTATGGTCAATATGATACCACATGATGACCTACTGTACGTCAATTTATCAAACATATTAACAATTGTATCAAAAAATCATAATTAAGTTTTATTTATTATTATTATTATTATATTAGAACTAATCGGATTAATAACATAGATATTATATTTTATAAACTATCCAAAAGTAAATAGAAAATTACTGTATTATAAATACATTGTAATAAAAATTATTATAACACTATAAAAATTTTATTATTCTGTTAAATTAGGGACAGTTATTATGTGCACATAAACTGTTTAAAAAGTTTATATTAAATATACTATATATAGAAATTGATATCTTTATCCTATTGATRTACAACTAATATTATATAAATTATAGATAAATAATGTATTAATTTAATTTTACAACAATTTWAAAAAAATCAYTTATCTCTAATAGTTAAATTAAATTAATATTTATTTGGAAATATATTYAATATTAATTTGTATAACAACTACAACAGTGTAACGTTGTGTTTGAATACTARAACACATATAAATGTAATATGTATTTAGCTATCAATGTTGTGATTATTATTATTACTGTATTATTCAACACATTATGTAATGTTTTTTTAATAATAATAATACAAAATAATAATACAATGATTTCAAGTATTTTTTCCTCTGTGTTAATGAAAATGAAAATACATAATCATTAATGTATTACTACTACAKGTATATTCTACAGTAGTTTTAAACATTTTTTTTAATGAAAAAGACATTTAAATAAATTAAATAATAAAACAACAGTAAATTATTTAAYAAATTATAATTAACAACATTTTAAACATATAATACTGTTTAATATATCATAGATTTTTTGACACAAATATTTTTTTTGTTCAAATGTTTACAATTTTGAAACGGATTTCAATATTATTGTACATTAAAAACACATAAAAACAGTAATAATAATAATAAACAACACATTCATTGATTGATTGCAAAAATATGTGTTTTATTATACATTGTTTTACATGAAAACGCAAACTATAAGTAAATATCTAATCAAATGATTTGAATTTGTTTTTTGTTTGATTCAAATCATATGTTTTGATTATTTTTGTGTGAGATATGAATGACAACACAAACAGCGGTTATTTATCCACCAATTGGTCGCCGACTGCAACGCCCGACAACAACAGCAGTAGTAGTAGTAGTGGTGGTAGTAGTGGTCACAGTCATCGTCGACGATATCAACACCGACGGGACGACAATRTGGACGACGATCGACTGCTGGATGATAACAGTGACGAACGACATCAACAGCGGATGGCCGCCCGATCGCTGTCGCAGACCCGAAAGGGACCGCATTTTGACAGCCAAGACATTATGTGTCGCAAGGGCTGTGGCTTTTACGGCAATCCCGAGTGGCGCGGACTTTGTTCAAAATGTTTTCGGGCAGAACAACGAAAAGTAGACGCGAAAACACCCGACCAAAAGACCGACAATAATAGTCGGTCGTCTTATGCCTCGTCAGTGATGTCGCCGATAAACAAATGGATTTCACCTGAAATGCTATCACTTTCGGCCTCTTTTTCATCGTCAAAGTCATCATCGAAACCTTCGTCGACAAACAGTTCGACACAATCCACRCCATCGACCACATCGTCGTCAACATCGCCATCATTACCGACGTTTACGAAGTTCGAGGAGAAGAAGAGACAACAGTCGGACAAGAAGAGTAAGACATTGAAATCGATATTCAAAAGAGCGGCCACTTTTCGCGAGTCTAAGAGTAGTACACCGTCGACGCCTTCATCAGCCACTCAGGCTCTTCAGTCGTGGACCGATCGCCAATTGTTTTCGTTTGATACGCTTTCGCTCGGCGAAGAAGTTGTGGCCAAATTTTTACGCGAAGCCGCCATCCATGACATCAAACGACAGATCAGCCGCATTGTAGATAAGATTAACAAAATACAGAATAAGGTGACTATCGAAGAAATGTCTGAAACCATACACGACTTTTACCAGTCGATGAACACACGGTTCACGAGTAACCCGTTTTATCGGGAAGCTAGCGGTGAACAGATTGACCAGTTAGTTGACTTTACCGAACGCTATCTGATGCAACAATTGTACCAAATGTTGTTCACACGGATTCAACACGAAGAAGAGGAACGCGATTTGGCGCTTCAAAAACGGATTCGTTCGCTGAACTGGATTATGGCACAGCATTTGGATGTCGACATCAATTTACGTCATCCACAGATCAAAGATCTTGTCGACAAAGCAATAACCGAAGCCATTGAGATGGACTCGAAACAGGTTCCGCTGGAAAAGTTGGAYTGCATTATGAACTGTAGTAAAACTATTTTTAAATTACTTCAAGTCAACTCACAGGAACCGGTCAGTGCTGACCAATTTCTGCCGGCACTGGTGTTCATTGTTATCAAAGCTAATCCGCCATTGCTTCAGTCCAACATCAAACTGATCACCCGATTCAGTACACCATCGCGATTGATGTCCGGTGAGGCCGGCTATTATTTTACTAACCTGTGCTGTGCCACGTCGTTCATTGAGAACTTGACCGCCGATTCTCTAAATATGGGCGACCAAGAGTTTCAGAGTTATATGACTGGTGAGGCACAACCGCCCGGTGCTTATCAACARTCGACATTTTTGTGCGAAGCATTCCGTATAATGGACTCCAATAAGGCATTGATTGCCGATCTCAAGGATAGACAAACGAAATCGGAAGCGCAACTGAAAGAGCTTTCCGAGAGTATCAATGAGTTTAGAGACGATATGTTAAGAAAAACGTCAAAATATCTTAAGCCAATTGTTCCCAACGTGTATTCATTGCCGGCCGAATTGGACATTTGCTTAATTCCCGAACATTTTAAGGGATGTGTTATACATTCGGACGGAATTCTCATTGATTTGTTGGACAACAGCGATGTGTCCGCCGATAAATATAGTACTAATTTAGAGGCCAGTGATTCAATTACTAACAGTGAGCCTACTAATGGTGGTGACRGCAGTGGTCGTCAACGAAATAGTGCTCAAATAGCACTGGAAAGTCAATTATCAATAGATGAACACCAATTGCCGCCACCGTTGGCGCCACAAATAATTCAAAGTCATAAATAAATAATTAATTAAAAACAATTTAATAATTATTAATACAAAAAATAATTATAATTATAAATAACTAGTTTCCTAAACAGATAATTTAGTCAAATTTTTTAATTAATTTGTATTTATAAACTATACATTTAATTAATTTTATTTTTTTTAGTTATTATTAAACTTATATCACATTATTGTTATTGTTAATTGTGTTGATGTTATTGTTAATTGCGCTCAAATTAAATGGGTTATCAATACTGTATATTTTTTAGTCTAGATTTTAGTCTCATATTAATGTATTTTTTTAGTTAATTTTACAACTAATACAGAAACAAAAAAATAATTATTAAATTTAATTTAACTTAATTTAAAAAATAGTTAATTTATTATATTTTGGAAAAAATGTTTATTAAAAAAATCATTAGATTTTAAATACCAAAAATTATTGTATAATTCGCTGCTTTTTCTCCCCCGACAAACAAATCGCACATAAGGTTAACATTTAAAACAAATTTTTTAAATAGTAATAAAATTATTTTTTTGGTTACAAATTCATTTATCAAATTAATTTAAATTAACTTAATTATTAAATATATATAAATTATTAATTAAAAAAACAATCTATATTTTAATAGCTTCGACCAAATAGCGTAAAATTTTGTGGTTTACTTTTACAGTTAGGATGAATACAAGACATATCATCGGTCACGGGCTGCGGCTGATCCAGTGGTATGCACAACGATTTGGCGCCCATCAGCGGTCCCGAAGAGTCCGTTTGGTCTTCTTTGGCCGAGTCTTTCTTGATCTGATCCTCACAATCAGATGCCCCGCAAAATGGTGACATTATTATGAACTTCAGGTCCAGTTTTTCGATAAACTGTTGCCAGTCTTGGGTGACAATCATATGAGAGTCGCGATCCTGTTTGGCATTTTGATAGAGTGAGTCTTGTATATTATCCAACAATATCTTACAATCGTTGACAGCGTCGGTAAATTTATAAGTAATTTTGTCGCCATTGTCCCGCCGGACGGCTACGTACTCGCCTTTTTGCATATCTTTCGGTCCGAATTCAATACGAATGGGAACTCCTTTCAGCTCCCAGTGATTGAACTTCCAACCGGGTGAATAATGGTCAGACAAATCACTTTTGACGCGCATATCGGCGCTCCTCAAAATCTTTTCCAATTGTTTGCAACCCTCTAGCAGTCTATTCTTGTCCTCATCAGTTGTATTAGCAGTAATACCGCATGGGACAATAACTATCTGTATTTTGGCCACTCGCGGCGGCATTACCAGACCCTTGTCGTCGCCGTGAATCATCACCACTGCGCCGATAGATCGTGTTGACAGACCCCACGAATTTTGGAAGGCGTGTCGCTTTTTGCCCAACTCTTGCGGATCTTCGAAGACAATCTCAAACATTTTGCTAAAGTTTTGGCCCAAATAGTGCGAAGTGGCGCCTTGAATGCCGCGGCCATTGGTTCCAACATAGGCCTCGCATGTGGTAGTCATATCGCCGCCGGCAAATTTTTCTTTTTCAGTTTTCTTGCCCTTCACAACAGGTATGGCCAATAGATATTCATAGACTTGGGCGTAATAGTCGAGTATTTGGTAGACTTCTTCGAGTGCCTCCTCTCTGGTGGCAAATGCTGAGTGACCCTCTTGCCAGAGAAACTCACGGGTGCGTAGAAATGGTGTCGGCTGTTTGAATTCCCATCTAACCACAGAACACCATTGATTCAGTCTAATAGGCAAATCACGGTGCGATTGAACCCATTTAGCGTACGAGGGATACATTACCGTCTCGGAAGTGGGACGTATAGCAATTGGTTCAGCCAATTCGGACTGTCCTGATTTAGTAACCCAGGCAACCTCCGGAGCAAAGTCAGCGATATGTGTTTTTTCGGTTTCGAGCGCCGATTTCGATATAAACATTGGAAAATAGCAGTTCTCGACACCCAATCCTTTAATACGTGTATCAAAAAAGGATTGAATGGTTTCCCAGATAGAGTAGGCCCAGGGTCTCAGTATATAACAGCCGCTCACATCGTAGTACTCAATCATCTCCCCCTTTGTAATTACTTCGGTATACCAGTCGGCAGTGTTCTCACTCTTTTTGTTTTCAATACCTAAACGGGTCTGCTTTTTGCCGGCACCACCCAYTGCTCCAGACTTTGGTTCTTCTTTTTTGGCCTTATTTTCAGACTTCTTGTTAGACTTATCACTCTTTTTTGCCGAACCACCACCGCTGCCACTGTTCTCCTTACCCGCTCCTCGAGGAGCAGCTGTTGGACCGGCAGATTTTGAGACCCAATCGGCACCGGTAGTTTTTTTGTAGTCTGCCTTGAGTTCCAATAGTTTTTTGACTGCACCATCAATAGCAGTTTTGTCCGCCTTTTCGGTTTTCAATTGTCGAACAGTGTCGGCCTGTTTTTGTAGCAAATCGTCCAATTCTTTGTGCGGATTATTATTATCACTACTTGTTTTACTTGTATTCGTAATATTTAATTGACTCAATTGTATATCCGGTTTCCATTCAACTCCAGACTTAGTTTTAAACTCAGTTTTCAATGACAACAATAGGTTAACCTTTTCGGTAATCTGTTCTTTGCTGGCTTTATCTGATTTCAATTGACGAACAGAATCTCCGCAATCTTTAATGTCTTTTAGAATTTTCTCTAAATCTGTTGCAGAAGTGGTTAATTTAGTCGACGATGTTTCCAATTGTTTAGCCAACTCTTGTGTCCTCTTTTTCCATTCTTGTACTATTTTTGGAAAAACATTCAAATCGGTAGAGCCGTCGGGAATGGAGATCAACACAATGGGTGACGAATCATTTGCAGGCGAATCGCATATGAAGAATCCTTTTCGCTGGATCTGAACTATGTCCCCCTTTTTCAGATCATTGAGTCCAATGTCACCAAAAGCCTGAACCTCGACTTTGGTATCYTTGTTAACAAAATTTTTGAAATCATCGTCCGGTTTGAGTACAGCTTTAGTAATAATATGTTCATAATATGTGAGCGTTGCGGGAATGGTAGCGGTCTTCTCAATCCACGTCACTTTCAATGTTTTCTTAAAGTCTTTATTATCTAAATTAAGTTTAGCCTCAATTCCGGTAACTAATCCAGTGTTAGAATCCTTGTTGACGGCGGTAATCGAAATGTTTCCCCAATTAATAAAAGTCACATTTTCGTCGGCTTTGATCAGTTGAGCGTCCGTCTGGTCAATGAGTATTTGTTGGCCAACTTTAACATTACGTTTGCCGAGCTCAGCATTTTTCGGGTGAAGCGAGGCTTCAATGGTGCCATCCGTTGCATCGATAATCGTGACAACCACCGCGTCTTTCAATTCAACTGCTGAATATCGGGGCGCAATCGGATCAATCACTTTCTTATTGAAGGCCCAAATCTTATCCCAATCCATGTATACTACGGCTCGGGACGAGCCCTGAGATAAAATGAATTGAATGAGTCCATCAACAGTCAAACCACGTCGGAAAACACCGCGAACGGTAGGCATTCGGGGGTCATCCCAGCCCTCAACGATGCCCTGTTCGACAAAAAAGGTTAATTTGCGTTTGGAAAACACCGAGTGTGTCATATTTAGTCGTGAATAAGCCGATATAAGTGGCTTTCGGAGGCCGAGTGCATCGATAAACCAGTAGAACTGGGCGTCTCTGTCCAGATATTCGCTGGTCCGTAACGAATGTGTTACTCCCTCTATACTGTCCACTATAGGACACGCAAAGTCGTACGTTGGATACACTTTGTATGTGTTTCCAGTGCGCGGATGCGCTTGACTTTTGCACCGATAAATGGCCGGATCGCGTAGACAACCATTATCGGATGACATATCCAGTTTGGCCCGAACACAACACTTCTGGCCGTATTCGGTACCGTTTTTCATTTCCTGCCACATCTCGAGGTTCTTGTCGGCCGTATTGTTACGATTGCGTGATTCCACGCGATTCTCGCGCTCCGTTTTCATCACATCGGGTGCCGTGTCGTCCACATAGGCCTTACCGGCGCGAATCATGTCTTCGCACTTCTGCATTATGAGCTCAAAGTGATCCGAAGTGTAGCTGAAGTGGTCGTACTTGACATTCAACATCTCTACGTCTTTGAGGATCACCTAAAGATAAAAAAAGTGATAACAATATTAGTCAACAATTTTCACCACTAGTTGTCTGTCTGTCTGTCACTTACTTTCTCGAAGTCTTCCTTTTCCTTCTCTGGATTGGTGTCATCGAAACGCATAATCAGTTTTCCATCGTATTTGTTCCGATAGTGATAGTTAAGAAGTGCAGCTTTTGCGTGTCCAATATGCAAGAAACCGCTGGCCTCGGGCGGGAACCGTACCACCACTTGGCCTTGTTTGGCATCGGGTAGTTCCGTATACTTGCCTTCGTCTTTTTGGTCACCGCTTGCGGTCGACTTATTGGCCGATTTACTAGACTTTTGACTTTTCGATGACGACATCTGTTCGTGACTTTTGTTACCGCCTTTTGTCATAACTTTTCTGTTGAATTGTCACTCAATTTAAATCAATCGATGCCTTAAAACGTGGCTTTAAATGCTATTCAATATGTGTTGTAAAATCTACTATAAAAATGTAATAACAAATAGACATTACATAATAACATTGGAGTCGTTCATAAATAACGTACAAAATTTTTATTTATTTATTTGAAGGATGTTTGCTATTAGTTTAGTATTSAGGGGGAACTTAGTAATTAACCCCTCTATACAACGTTATTGATTTGTATTATGTACATGTACATTATTTGTGTGGTCAAAAAATGATCATGTTACCTAATTGTAATACAATTTGCATCATTGTATTTATTATTTTATATATTTTTATTTATAATAGTTATTGTTTGATTTTCGATTTTTTAACATTACAACATTTAGTTTATTATATTTATTTTAAATTGACGTTTAGTTGAAAATAATTGATCATGGTTAGTATTTATTTATTTATAATTACATATTAAGTAATATAAATTTATATGTATTTACACTGTATTTACAAAAAGCTAGCTCATAAATTTAAATAAATTATTACTGAAATATTATGTGTTTATAATAATCATATGAAAAAATTGTTAAACTTTTTTTAAAAATTATAAATACATAATACTATTAAAATAAATAATTTATTGAATATATAAAATTGTTAATAAGTATATCATTTAGCATAACAATATTATCTAAGGAAAGTAAAAATATATACAAATTTTTAAAAAATAGTAAAACATGTTTAAAAACAAATTAATTAAATAGAAACTATACATATTTTTCCATACATATATATACATATTTAAATATATGACTAATTTGTATGACAATTGCACATACATTTACCACTAGAGCTGGCATTACTGGCTCTTCGACTACCTGTGCCGACACTAGACTGAGACTCCTTTAAATATAATTAAGATAAATATATAAGAAATTAATAAATAATAAAAATGTTTAACAATACCACTGAATTAGCAGATAATAAGTGCCATAGAATTTGTGATGAAAGACCAGAATCACTGAAAAATACATAAATAATAATTTCATTAAAATTTAATAAAATATAGTTTATATTAAAAAATTATTATTAATTAATTATAATTACTTATTTTTACGATAACACTCGCTATGAACTGTCGATGACTTTAATGTATCTAATTTGTTGGCCATCGATGACAATGTCTTTAACTGTATTGAATCGCAACATATCTTTTGTTGCATATCTTGAAACTCCTTCCGGAGGCAAACCATTTGATTCTGAAGTACAGACAACTTGTCTTCAGTTGTCTCCAAACGCTGTAACGTATCGTTTAATAGGTTTTCCTGAGTTGTCTGATATGATAATACCTTATTTTTTGATAAAATAATAAGTATTACATTCAATAATTTCAAAATTCCATAATTGCTAACAATATATATTTACTTTTATGGCATTAAATAATGTTTGAATAAAACTTTTATATAAGTCACCAAAAATTGTCAATAAAATGAAGTCAACAATTGAGATATAAATATAAAATATGCGAATAATTAATGGTTTAAATATTAAAGTCATTGTTGTTATAATTATTAGTATAGTATAATAGTGTTAAATTTTATATCACTTATTAGTAAATGAGAAAATGTTTTCAAAATTTAGATATTTTACAGGTATTTTAAATGAACAATATTTAAGTAATAATAATTTTAGATGAAACCATTAGTAAACTACTGTATGAAACCTAATATACAAATAACTACAGTATGTTTTGTTTATTTTCATATTTAATTGATATTTACTTATTATTATTAAAATTATTAATATAAATTTACTCTATAGGCTATTTATTTTGTATATAACCGTCTAAGTTTGCTATAATTTTATAATAGATAGCCAATCATCTGTAATGTAAATGATTTTAAAAATAGTCATTTAGTATTAGACACACTTGATTAACAGGGTCTGTCTCCCCCTTAATCCAAATAAACCAGTTTAACTAATGTACCGGTATATCCACTCAAGTATGTAACTAACACATACACATGTTTAAATGAAATTGATGTTTTCATCAAATTATTATTATTTGACATTTCAAAAAATTAATTTTTATTTACTCAATTGATTTTTTTWWAAAATTTTTGTTTAATATTGAATATACAATTTTTAATTTATTTAACTTATAATATTTAAAAACATAATATTTTTTAATTAAATATTTTGTTTAAAATTTTAGAATAATTTTATTAAATTTAGTTTATTATAATTATAACATAAGTTAAATTTAAAGAAATTTATTGCAACGATTTTACAGATAACATAATAAACAAAATAGTAAGATAACTTTTTATATAATATTTTTTATATAATCTAATTATGTTTATCAATTGTTTTTGTTTTATTTAACCGCATATTATATGCTAATAATTATGTAATAATATCTAATAATAAATACTAATGCAATAAAACTATTGATAGTTAAGGAAATCCTGAAAATAATGATAATATTTACACTGAATAAAGATTTTATTCAAAATAATTATTTTGAAAACAAATGTTTAATTATAAGGAAATTTTCATTAAGTATATGAAAACATATTTGTTTTACAACAAAAAAAAAGTTTTTTCTTTTAAAATAACATATTTACAACAAATACATATGTTATAATTTATCATGAGAGAATAATTTTAATTTATCATTATAAATATATATATACTTTTAAAACTATCTATCAATTTAGCGCATATATTGTATATATTTACATATTTTAATTGAATATATTGTATAAACATTTGTTATACTTATTGGTAATAATTGCAAAGTCATAATAGAAATGTCTAAATTATTGATCAATACTATATAAATAATTTTACAATTAATATATGATATTATAATTAATAATTAATTTTTAAATTATATTTTTTCTAATATAAAAAAGAAATGACCGAAGAGGTAATCAAATGTCGGACTCCCGGAAAAGTTATACTTCATGGAGAACACGCTGTGGTCTATGGAAAGGTATGTTTCAAATGATAATTACATAACATTTGAGTAATTGACATATTTTTCGATACATTTTGTTTAGACTGCAGTTGCCGTAAGTGTCGATTTGGATACAAAAATATCGACAAAAGTGTTGAAGACATCGACAACAACTGTCAAACTTGATATAAACTTTAACTTTAAACAATGCAATGAGTGGTCAATCAATGAGTTGTCACAAATCCGATTGATTGACGACAAAAGTCGCAACAAAGTTATGGATTTTAACGACTCATTTCTGCAAATTGTGTCCAAACTTGTTGATCAAAGTCTACCACAAAATGTCTATAATTCTGTTAATTCATTTCTCGTCTTATATTTGGCAATAAGTGACAGCTATTGTGATTCAAAGCGGTTACCAATGGAAATGATTGTCTCAACATCTTTGCCTATTGGTGCCGGTCTCGGGTCATCTTCATCATATACGGTAGGCCTAACAGCATCTCTGATGAAGGCTTACGGTGTGGTCATAGATCTATCACTGGTTAGTGAGTGGGGCTATCAAATGGACAAACTATTTCACGGACGGCCATCGGGTATTGATAATTCAATTTGTACTTTTGGCGGTGCATTACAGTTCAAAAGTGGCAAAATTGTCGAACAATTAGCTCATATTGAGACATCACTGCCGGTAATTCTGGTCAATACCGGAGTTCCTCGAAATACAAAAGCACAGGTGGAAAAGTTGCGCCGAAAATATGACAAATATACTAATATTGTTGAACCGATATTAGAAGCAATCGATGCCATTTCTATTAGCGCCTGGGATCTCATCAAACAAAACAATCATTTACAAGATTTTGCGGTCAGTAAGACAACTAACTGCCCAAACAACCTAATGGTTATAACAATCAATAATTTAATTACAGAATCTCTTTGAACTTAATCAACATTTGCTAAACTGTTGCGATGTCGGCCACCCGGCCATCGACAAGATAGTCGATTGCGCCAATAAACTCGGATTATCGGCCAAAATGACCGGCGCTGGTGGTGGCGGAACAGTAATCATATTCAACACATTGAAAGGTGTGATCACAAAGAAAAAACTTTTAATATTAGTATTCAATACATAACAAATAAAAACTTTTTTTTGATTTGATTTATATTACAGAAACACATGAAATCGACAACCTATACAAAGATTTGGATGCAATGGGTTTGCAATATTGGAGCGTTAGGTTGGGTGCGGCCGGAGTATCATTCGAGTGACGCCTCCCCGTCCTCGATCTCGCGCAACAAAAGGACGTGTAGCTGCGATTTAGGTGTACTGTTAACCAACTGGTCGATTGGCCGATAGTTTCCTGGATCGGCCATAAACACCTAAGATTACAATATAATTCAATTATTTTTTCATAATTATAAATACATTATTTTTCAAATCAAATACCATTTCCAGTTGACCGTCATCTTTGAGTTCTTCCGATTCAACACTAGCAGCAAATTCTGTTAGTTTTTGTTTGTTTTTCTTGTGTGTGATTACCCGTAGCTTCATCTGTGCCCTCTCTATGGGCATAACTGTCTTCAACTGTGGAATCAGTTCGACGGCCTGTTGTTTACTGTTGCGATTGGGTTTAACAGAAAAGTGCAACTGTTTCATACATTTCTCAATCATATTGACACTATATGGCCGTTTGGTCTCCGGATTGACACACTTGTCGGCCACAACTGTGGCTATCTCTTTGAATGTACCCTCCAATTGATGACTTCTTTCCTTTTCGCTGATCTGTAGCTCACCTTTCGCTAGGATCTGATAACAAATAATCATATAAAATGACTAAACAATAAAATTATATAAAAAACAGACCTCAAGACAAGCCTTCATGTGGTCATCGGTGCCAAAAGCCTTCAGAAGATCTTCTTTCTTAGCCGTCTGTCCTTTGGATACGTTTGTAAACACCATCGGTGTCTGCAGTACTTCGTCGATGTCTTTCTCGCTGTTGATTAAAAAAACAGACAATAAACCTTTCAATCAATCAATCATAATAACAAGTGGTAATTGATCCCATTTTTGTCATCAGTTAGTTAGTTGAGGTAATAATAATAATAATAATAATATTTATACACTTTTTGCCGATAAGAGACCACTTTATTCTTATAGCAGGCAATTTCAAATCGTTGGCCACACTTTTTCATGCGAACAATGGCCACATTAGTCAGCCGTTGCTGATTTGTCGGTGTTTTTATCGACATTATTGTCGTTGCTTTTGACGGATCAGTTGTTGTGGTTATTGTTATTATCGTTGAGATGTCGTATCTTTCATAGACTATACATATATTATATCACGTGTTAAGTAATGTATTAATAATGTAAATGCAATCCAATGTAATAATAGTATTAATAGTATTATTGTTGCTGTTATTCACTTATTGCAAGCAATACATAGTTTTTAGAGATTTGCGCAAACTTTGAAAAACTATTATTAAAGTTACGTAAAATATAATTTAAATGTATTTATTGATGTATAAAAATTTATTTAAACCAATTAATTAATATTGCTTTTATTAAAAGTTAATTAAATACTCTAATAATAATAATATTAAAATTTAAATAAATTTTTCTTTAATAAGTTATTCATTTGTTAACATTGATATGTACTGTATTAAGTTTATTATGATTTAAGATTTTATTATTAATAATAATGATTAAAAGTTTTTAATAGTTTAAATATAATTAAAACTTTATATATAGATAATGTTTAGCAATACAGTACAATACTAAAAGTCCAATGTTAATGATGTAAATGATGTTCAAAATGTAATAATAATAATAAAAAATTACCGGTAATACAGGTTTAAAGTTTAAATAACTGATTAGATATAAGTAACTGATAAGCGATTCATTATTAAGTTATTTCCAGAAATACTAAAAAAATAACTGATTTTTCCGTTAAATATATAAAACTATGACATAAAATATTTTGAGTAAAATTTTTAAACGCTTACTCTTTTATWTTATTTATTAATTTATAAAACTTTATATATTTAGTTTATATTTTCCAAAAGATTTTATAAAATAAAATATTAGTTTATTTAAATAAAATTAATATTATACTGTAGTTTATATGTAAGTGATTCCCAGTTAGTATTGAAATTATGGATCTATTATATGGCAAACATAAAGAAAATTTTGGATTTGGCGGACAAAACACGTAATTATAGAAATTAATAATATATTTAATTTAATAAATAAATTAATTAATAATAATTTATTGTTTAAGATCTGAACGTTTAAGACCATTACGGCTCAAATGTCGGCAATTAATGAAAACAATAAATTTAACAAATGATACGCTTTTGAAAATGACATCAAATGCTAACAATAACAACACTGATGACAATCAGGAAGACGAGTACAAACATCTCAAGAGTTATATATCAATACTCGTTAAGATCGGTTCCAAACGGTTCTCTCAATTCAAGACATTGAGAAATAAGATATCGTTTTTGATGAAAGAGTTGGAACGCCTGCCGGAGACTAACTTCGAGAAAGAGGTGACCAATGAAGACATGTCTAGATTTATACTATCAGTTGATAATCTCGTGAAAGTTGAAAATCTTTGCGAAGAACTTGAAGACACTTATGAACAAAACAAATTGAAAAGAAAACGTATGGATCAGAAGTTGTATCATCTATGGGATCAATTGGAAGTTAACGCAGTTTACAGACAACACTTTTTAATTGCCGCAAAAGGATGTCGGCCGTCGGCACTTATGGCCATTGATAAAGAGATTAACAAATTTAAGTCATTAATGACTAACAAAACAAATAAAGAAAAAATTGAAGAAATGCGTCAAAAATTATCAAATTTGTATATAAAAAGCTATATATCTGATGAACAAAGAAGTCGATTCCAGACGTTTATGGAGTCCGAAGAATATACATACGAGTTATGCGATTATCACGAGTTAGAGCTCCAGAAGTATCAGCAGTACTATGAAGACAATCGACAGACATTTGAAACGTTGTATGAATGGCACCAATTGGTCAGTCGATTGTCTGAACTTCAAGACAGAGGACGAGATATCAAACGATTTCATAATCGCGGCGGTGCTCTGTTGGCTGAAGAAAGAGAGAAATCAACTATTATTAAGAAAATACCGATTATTGAGAATATGGTATTGAAATTAAATGAACAACAAGTTGTCAAATGTCGGCAACAGATCAAAGTCTATGATATTCCTGTAAAAAATTATTTTGAAAATCATAAGAGAAATGCAATGGAAATGAATAAACTAAAGAAATGAATGTATTTTATAAAAGTAAAATTTATACAATATTTAGTATCACATATCAGTTTTTAAAAAATTATTTATTGTTCACATTTTTTAATCAAAATTTTATTTGATGTATAAATAAATTTCGCAAAAAATAATAAGATTTAACTATAAAATAAAATAGATTAATTAAAAATATATTTAAAAAAATTTAAAAATTATAGTAAAAATATATTTTTAAAAATTTAAAAATTATAGTTAAAATATATAAATATATAATTGTTAATTTGCTTATAATTAAGAATTTTTTGTTTTGTATGTTTAGAAGTATGCTATTAATTATTATTATATTATTAATTAAATATTTATTATAACTATTTGTTTTGTTAAATACTAAAATTAAAAATGTTATTATATTATGCAGGGTTGCTAAAGGGGGGGATACACGTCTTACCGCCCCCTGAGATCGAGAAATTTTGGCTTTTAGCCCCCCCTGGCCTGATGCCAAAAAGTTAGGGGGCCGCCTACCAATTTTCGGCGCCGAAAATTTTTTTCAACTATGTAAAATTTTATATTAAACAAAAAAATAAATATTAAATTAGTTTTAATATAAATTAATAGCTTATGTATAGAAAATAAATAGATAAAAATACTTAATTACATCAATTTAACATTATTTACACATTATTTAAATTAAGAAAACTAAGAATAATAATTAAATAAATATCTAATAACATGTTTATATGATTTTCATTGAATATATAAGGTTTGCTAACTAAGCAAGAATTTTACAAATTTTTATCAAATGAAATAATTATTATATTTTCAATTTTTATTAAAATTTTTTATATTACTTTTTAAGGATTTCTATTTTTCTGGGAAATTTTAAATTATTATTGAGCACTGGTAAATTTTGAAGACAGGTAGGTAGATACTATGTATGTATAAAACTGTATTAAAATTTAATTTTCAAATTCAATAATTATTGAAATATTAAAATATAGAGAATTTAATTAAACAAATATAAAAATATCAAAGTTGTATAAAACTGTATTAAATTTTAATTTTCAAATTCAATAATTATTGAAATATTAAAATATAGAGAATTTAATTAAACAAATATAAAAATATCAAAGTTGTTTAAAACTGTATTAAATTTTAATTTTCAAATTCAATAATTATTGAAATATTAAAATATAGAGAATTTAATTAAACAAATATAAAAATATCAAAGTTGTATAAAACTGTATTAAATTTTAATTTTCAAATTCAATAATTATTGAAATATTAAAATATAGAGAATTTAATTAAACAAATATAAAAATATCAAAGTTGTATAAAACTGTATTAAATTTTAATTTTCAAATTCAATAATTATTGAAATATTAAAATATAGAGAATTTAATTAAACAAATATAAAAATATCAAAGTTGTTTAAAACTGTATTAAATTTTAATTTTCAAATTCAATAATTATTGAAATATTAAAATATAGAGAATTTAATTAAACAAATATAAAAATATCAAAGTTGTTTAAAACTGTATTAAATTTTAATTTTCAAATTCAATAATTATTGAAATATTAAAATATAGAGAATTTAATTAAACAAATATAAAAATATCAAAGTTGTATAAAACTGTATTAAATTTTAATTTTCAAATTCAATAATTATTGAAATATTAAAATATAGAGAATTTAATTAAACAAATATAAAAATATCAAAGTTGTATAAAACTGTATTAAATTTTAATTTTCAAATTCAATAATTATTGAAATATTAAAATATAGAGAATTTAATTAAACAAATATAAAAATATCAAAGTTGTTTAAAACTGTATTAAATTTTAATTTTCAAATTCAATAATTATTGAAATATTAAAATATAGAGAATTTAATTAAACAAATATAAAAATATCAAAGTTGTTTAAAACTGTATTAAATTTTAATTTTCAAATTCAATAATTATTGAAATATTAAAATATAGAGAATTTAATTAAACAAATATAAAAATATCAAAGTTGTTTAAAACTGTATTAAATTTTAATTTTCAAATTCAATAATTATTGAAATATTAAAATATAGAGAATTTAATTAAACAAATATAAAAATATCAAAGTTGTTTAAAACTGTATTAAATTTTAATTTTCAAATTCAATAATTATTGAAATATTAAAATATAGAGAATTTAATTAAACAAATATAAAAATATCAAAGTTGTTTAAAACTGTATTAAATTTTAATTTTCAAATTCAATAATTATTGAAATATTAAAATATAGACAATTTAATTAAACAAATATAAAAATATCAAAGTTGTATAAAACTGTATTAAATTTTAATTTTCAAATTCAATAATTATTGAAATATTAAAATATAGAGAATTTAATTAAACAAATATAAAAATATCAAAGTTGTATAAAACTGTATTAAATTTTAATTTTCAAATTCAATAATTATTGAAATATTAAAATATAGAGAATTTAATTAAACAAATATAAAAATATCAAAGTTGTTTAAAACTGTATTAAATTTTAATTTTCAAATTCAATAATTATTGAAATATTAAAATATAGAGAATTTAATTAAACAAATATAAAAATATCAAAGTTGTATAAAACTGTATTAAATTTTAATTTTCAAATTCAATAGTTATTGAAATATTAAAATATAGAGAATTTAATTAAACAAATATAAAAATATCAAAGTTGTTTAAAACTGTATTAAATTTTAATTTTCAAATTCAATAATTATTGAAATATTAAAATATAGAGAATTTAATTAAACAAATATAAAAATATCAAAGTTGTTTAAAACTGTATTAAATTTTAATTTTCAAATTCAATAATTATTGAAATATTAAAATATAGAGAATTTAATTAAACAAATATAAAAATATCAAAGTTGTTTAAAACTGTATTAAATTTTAATTTTCAAATTCAATAATTATTGAAATATTAAAATATAGACAATTTAATTAAACAAATATAAAAATATCAAAGTTGTTTAAAACTTATTAATTATTGTCAATTGATTTTAATTAAAGTTATATTTAAATAAATTATTTATAATTTTTTAAACTTATAAATATGTTGTATTGTATTTTTGTAGCTATAATTGTGGGAATCGGTATACTATTTATAATAAACTGTAAGCGCGTATTGTTTCACGTGTTTTGAGCTAACAATTGATACATATTTTATTACGTGGAGATAACTAGACATTAATAATTTATAAACCATTTAATAATCAGTTAAATGGATAATAATAACGATTTAATTAAATATAAATCTCAAGTGAAGGACAATGCTATTAGTATTGTCTTAAATAGTTTTCCCAAAAAATTGGTCGAATTAAAGACAATTATTGATGAAAACAAACTCTTTGGCTGTGATTTTGATGTCAAAGATGTTGTCATTGAAGTCTCTGAAGACATTTCAACAAATTTGATGACAATTGAAAAAATAATTTCAAATAATATTGTCTTTAATATTAAGTCGAATTCACTTTTGAAAGAAATGGTTGATATATTAAGACCACAATTGATTGAATTATCACAATATTGTCAATCGGTTTGTGTTGGCATCAATTTGATGACACCAACCATTGAAGATGGAAACAACTTCGGTGTTGAAGAACAACAGAAAGTTGTCGAAGCGTTCACTGCTGTCGACAATGATCTACAACGACG
Organism: Oppia nitens; assembly: GCF_028296485.1. Taxonomy (NCBI): domain Eukaryota; kingdom Metazoa; phylum Arthropoda; class Arachnida; order Sarcoptiformes; family Oppiidae; genus Oppia; species Oppia nitens. The sequence continues at coordinate 349,621 of NW_026533204.1, forward strand.
TCAATATGATTTAACCGGCTATTATCAGTCTCGGACGGATCTGATGGCTAAAGCCGTTAAATATCCTAATTTTGAGGACAGTTGGGATGCAATCATTGAAAGAGACAAACACTTTCACAATTATTGTAGATTATCCTTAATATCTGTTTTCAATCATTACCTCAATCTTCACGATTTGGTTGAAAAAAATTTGAAAAAAAATCAAAATCTCAGAACTGCTTCTGACATCAATATGTATTAATAATAATATTGATTAACATAATCAAGACTATGATAACTAACTTATGGTTTGGATAATCAAAAACAATTCATTGATATTTGATTTTTTAAACTAAAAATTTACAAACTATCAAATTCATGTTATACTGTATAAATTAATTTAGAAATTTTTCATTTTATTTTATTGTTATTAAACAAAAAAAAATTAATGATAATATATTTTACAAACATTTGCATTTTTATATTTAAAATTCAACATTGAAYAAATTATATAATAATTTATTTGTTATAATAATTTTWAAAAAATTAACTAAAAAATAAGTGCTTTACATTGAAAAACGATAGACAAATATTTATTTAAAATAAAACAATTTTTAAATACAATAATAATATTGAATTATATATAWTTAAAAAATTGATTATTTGTTTTAAATGAATTAAATTAGAAATACACCGGATTTATCATCAAATATGTTAAAAATAAAAATAAAACATTTTGTTTGTAATTTATTTTTGTACAATAATTATAATAATTACTAATTTTATTATTTATCTATTTATACTTTATATATGTAATTATCAATATATTGATATTTACTATAATTTAATTGAGAATCATTAGGTACTGGTTTGTTGAGTGTTATTAATTTAATACTAAATATTGACTTTATTTATATTTATATATATTATATATATATATAGTATATACTATATATTTATTAAAAATTATTTATAAATAATTTTAATATTTGTAATAATAATAATAATCTCAACAAATTGTAATATTTAATAATTAATTAATTAAGTAGATAGTCGCAGGTGTGATACATAAATTAATAATACAATTATAATTTATATAAAAATTATTTATTATTATTTTTTTATGTATAGTTAATAACTCTAAAAAGTAATTATTTATTACTTGATTGATTGACTGATAAATTATTTGCTATTTAAACATTATTATTTTTACACTGACTTTCATTATTATTAGTTTTTTCATAATTATTTTTAGTGATAAATCACATTATATACATATACACACACATACATATATACTGTATAACTTGTAATATATTATCAGTAATTTTTTGTTTAAAAAAATTTACATTTCAAATTATATGAGATTTATTTATAATTTAAACTCCCATTTGTCATAAAACTTCAGAAACTGGATGAATAAAAAAAATATTAAAATGATTATAATAATGATAGTAATTCAAAATAAAATAACAAAATAAAACAAATATAAAAATTTTTGATGTAAATAATGATATTCTATAATGTATATGATATTTTTAGTGAAAAATCTTAAAATTAAAAAAAATAATAAAAATATAATCAACTTATAAACGATGATTGCATAGAAAAATGTATTTGTCATTGATTTATATATATATATATATATACTATTTGTTATTTAAGTGATTTAATTGATGATAAATTTCAATTGTTATTTATATCAGATTGAAATTTTATTAATATTTATTTTGGTATTATTAGTATAGTTGTCATTGATATTATTAAGTCATATGTATTAATTTGTTTTTTAATGAAAGTAAAAAAAGTGTGTGCAAATATTCAATTATATTTGAACTATGGTTCAGTATATCTTTTACGGTACTGACCATCCAAATACAGGTGCAAAATGTTTTCATTGGTAACACTGGTATATGTTTTTTGTTGCAAAAATAAATTCACAAAATAAAGTATAAAACAAACAATTTTTTAAACGAGTCATAGAAAAGGGTCAGTCATATGAAAATTGTCGGTCAATTATATGCCCCCCAGTGATGATGATGTGAAGCCGCAGTGGGAACAGCAGGTGTGGGCTGGGCTGTCATCGGTGGTCCACCGCCGGTGCCATTCTTGTAGAGATGATAAGCAGCGGCATAGCTATCAACTAACGGATGGTAATGGTGTGCGTGCGGATGATATGTGGGCGCCACCACCTGTGGCTTCAGTATGGGTGGCGTTTCTCGTATGACACTTATGTGACGCAACAAACTCGAAGCCGAACTGATGGCCTCTGAACTTGTGGTACCGATAGTGGTCACAGAGCCGGGTGGCACTGGTTGTGGAACAGTCTGGCAGACATTGGGAGGTGATGGCGACTTCCAGGGCCGCACTGGACTAGAATTAAATCTCCGACGTTTGGCACTTTCGCTGTGATGCACATCGACTGGCGAACCGGGCGAACCGTTTTGCTGGTGCACCGACACAACCGATACCGGTGCTGGTAGTGGYGGTGGTGGCAGCGATGATCGTTGACTACTATGTGGCGACATATGTGTATTATTGTGGTCAACACATGGAGGTTGACTATGACTTAAATGTTGAGTACTGTTAGCATCGGGCGATGGCGTCGATGACACCGATCGTTTCATTGTCTGATTGTTTCGTTTGTTGGCAAAACCGGTAGGCGATGTGGGAGTAATTGAGCCGCCGGTTAGTTGAATCGTATCCATTACTATATTGTTGTACTCGACAGCACTGGTCAATCAAAAATAGAAAATACATAACTATTAGTTATTTATCGAAAAACATAAAATAAAATGATAGGATCTGATACCTCAAGACATAGTTAACACAAATAATACTCTGTTCGTGATCTTCGGAACCACCATTTGATCCGTTATTTGTCGACGACGTCGTCGGTGTCGGCGTAGCCGCCGCTGCCTTTGCACTGGCAGTAGTGCTAGTATTGGTTGATATGAGTGTAGCACATGATTGCATCCACGTAAAGCCACCCGTTTTATTGATAAACCGGTAATAATTGGTCATAACTTGTCCCTTATGTATCACTATTTAAATTAATARYACARTTATATTAGTATACAAAATAAAACTAATTATAACTATTTAATTAATCACAAGCTTTTTATTTTGTAATTTTAAATCAATAAAATTTAATAAACAATTTTTAAAATTTGAAATTAGAGTATTATATTAAAAAAATATTATTGTATTAAATATTATTTTTTTACTAAATTAATTAATCAATAATAAATACTTATATATTGTAGCTATATAGTAGTAGTAATTTATTTTACTTTTATACAAATTTAAATAAATAGTTAATTAATATTGATAAACTATAGAAATATAATTATTTGTTTAAAGTATAATTAATGATAAAARGTTATGTAATATAATACAGTACATTGTTTATAACTAGACAGTGAAATTGTTTTTTTTAAATATGGGAGGTTTAACAGGGAAATGAGTAAATATTTAATTTTAAATATAATAAATATAGGTATCTATCACTAGCTAATGATAAAGACGAGTAAAAATTATTTTTTGATCATACATATTGTTAGTATTTAAAATAAAATTATTATTTTTTATTATATTGCTATTATTTTTTAGAAAAAGCAACTTACAGTCTAAATGGCTTTTCCTAATATGCATGACATCCTGTCCATGAATAAGCCCATACAGGTTACGGCCTGTCAGCTCATCAGCCGTATAGTTGAGCAGATCTGATACCCTATATATTTGATGGATACATAAGATTATTTAAAAAAATTGTTATAATAATTATATTTGTTAATATATATAGATACAGATAATTAACTCTCTCTCTCTCTCTCTCTCTCTCTCTCTCTCTCTCTCTCTTTCTTTCTTTCTTTCTTTCTATTTCTACTGAATTGTCACTAAAATTTTTGTTAAGTTGTCATAAAATTCAAACATCAAAACCAGTGATGAAAATTAAAAAAATAATTATTAGTATTACTGCAAGAATAAATTGTGAAACAAAAAAAATCAAATAAAAATCACATTTCTATGACCCATACGATTGAATGACAGTTTTTTACTTTCTGTGTTTTATGTTGTTGAAAGTCAATTATTATTATTATTATTATTATTGTTATTACTGTATGTTTTTTATTTTTGAAAATATTGTTATATTACTAGTTTGACACTGTTTTATATCGTATTTTTCTATATTGTTAATCTTTAAGCTAAGAAAACAAAAACTTAATTTTTATGGAAATAGACAATAGTTTGTTGATTATTATTATTTTGGCTAAAAAACAATTGTCAGTCAATTTTATTGTGTAAATAATTTCAGTTATCTATAATTAAAATAATGTTTGGCGCTAATTGTGCTCTAATAGGACAAGTATTTACAAAATATGAAGTCAATAAAGAAATTTCAAAGATTAGATGTCATATTTTGCATATAAAAAGTACATACCGGGGCTCGCAGTGGGCTATTCTGAAGTCAAGGCCCAGTCGTGTGACAAACATATCGGGCTCGAGTCGTAGCTCATTGATCGACGGCGGCGGCAAAGCTATGGCCACTGCAACCATTCCGATGATTTTTTGTTGACCACCGCCGTTGCCATCGCGCCGCTGTTGGCCAATCTGGTGGGGCATCTCTGGTCTTAGATGTGCAATGATATGTACAACTCGATAGCCGCTGGACTTGAAGTGCTGACAACCGCGTTTGGTTAGTGTCGACTTCATGCGAATACAGAACTCCCTTTCCATTGTGTCRTTGGAACCGTTGACAACCATTTGCGAGTGTGAATGTGAATACGGTGTTCCCCCGTCCGACTCGTTGCTGGCACTCGAGCCCACCGAAGCTGGCGGTAGCGGTGATGACGACAAATGGTGACCACCAGATGATGAGCTCATATTAAGACCTAATATTGATTTTTATTTTGATTTTATTGAAAAGTTTATGTCAATTAAATAATTMAAAAAAAWWTTATGTAAAAAATTATTTTTAGTTTAGCTAATTATTGTTATATTTAGTTTAATAAGATTGCTATTAGTTTTATTGTAATATTTTTTCTTTGAAATTTGCTTTTTATATTATTAAATATTATTATTTTGCAATTCATAGGAAAAATAGATATAAAATCTATTGAATATAATAATAATATTCAATAAAKATTTTATATTAAGAAAATTGCTACCATTGAATATTTAACTGTATATCTTTAAATATTATATCGGTATAAGTTATACCGTATAGCCTATAAATATGATACTAATATAATGCAAGTATAGACAATATTAGTCTATGTAAAGATTTAAAATAAAAACTATTTTTTATTTTATTTAAGTATTTATGTTTGTGTGTATATAGTTGCAATTGTGGCACTGGTAGATACGGTATGATATTATATATGGTATCCTTTTTTTGTCTTGTTTTAAAATATTTACACAACTAATTTTGTTTACATTTTAACAAAAATATAAAAAAAAACCAAAAGCTTAACAAATTTTAAACACACAGTATAGCAGATGGATAATCATCAATATATAAAAAATATAATAAAAATTTATATAAACAACCAAAAAAAATTTTGGTGAGTTTAAAATTCAATGAATGTAACGGTTCGTGTTGTTTATGCAGGGCCTGTGCCCTTAGAGCTCCTGGAGTATGAGTATTGCTGGCTATGAATACACAATCAGRCCTATCATTCTTTACAAAATAATTGGTAAGAGTTTGCCATACATGAGCATCACTGTTATTCTATATGTGTGTGTGTTTTTAAAAAATTGGGGGTCAAAAAAATATATAGATGTTTATATTTTTTTTAATATACATCGCACATCTATTTATAAACAAGATAAATATGATCTGTACTGAATAACTAAACAAGCCATACATACACACACACACACACACACACACACACACACATATATATATATATATATATATATATATATATACAAACACACCGCATTGAATCTTATTTTCTTGCATTATTAACATAACATTAGTAGGGGTGACAAATAATCGTTACGTAATCCCTCCTATTATAAGACACTACTTCCTCTTGAGTGTCATGTATGAGGTGTGTGTGTGTGTGTGTGTGTGTGTATGTCTGTGCGTGAGTATGACTATCATCACACACTTGCCAGACACCATGTAATGGCAATATCACGTATAGAAAATGATTAAATAAAAAAATAAATAAATAAAAATAAATTTTTTAGTTTGTGAGCTACTTATGAATGAGACCCACATTTTCATTGGCAAACCGCTTGTGTTTATAATGGCAATCGCATTGATAAATAAATAAAGTAAACACCAGAAGTTTATATAACAATATACTATGTAATACTCAGTAGTAGTAGCACAGGGAGATAGTAGACACACATACATACCTAATTGTTCTGCCAGTTCTGCGTGATCCTGTTGATGGGTGTAATCAAAAACACTTGAACCTGTCATCTCGACCTATTGCCAGTGCAGAGTAGCACCGGGAGATAAAAGAGAAAGATAACCATCAGTTAGCTATTGTTTGTATAGATATAATATAATTTATATACAGTATATACTGTACATTAACTAAAGTTATAAATACAGTATATCTATAATATGTATTGAAATTTACGGGAATAGCATACATAAAATAACAGATAAGAGATGATAAATAAGTAAAAAATAAAAAACAAAATAAAATAAAAATTAACTAAAATTTTATTTTTAAACGTTGTATTAAGTTTAATGGCAAAGAAAATTATCATATAATTAGGTTAGAAATCATTAGTGAGTATAAATTGTTAACAAAAATTTTGTTAGTTTTCTATAATTTTGAAACCTCTCTCTCTCTCTCTCTCTCTCTCTCTCTCTCTCTCTCTCTCTCTCTCTCTCTCATGGACTTCCGTTTATTAGCCACTGTATGTTAGTTATAGCCCTAAAGCGTATTATTTTATTATTTAATATACTTAATTATAGTATAATCTTGTGATGTCTTGTTTTATACATATATTTACTTATTATATATATATATAAGTAAATGATAAGCGATAGACGACTACTGATGATAATAAATAGATTATGTAATAAATTTTAAAAATATTTTTAGAGGTAAGAGAGAGAGAGAGAGAGAGAGAGAGAGAGAGAGAGAGAGAGAGAGAGAGAGAGAGAGAGAGAGAGAGAGAGAGAGAGAGAGAGAGAAAGAGAGCGGAAATGGGATACACAGGACATACATAAACTTAAGGCAAATTTTGATATTTATTTTAATTTTTATTTCTTTCATTCTCTGCTATCTTCTTTCTATCGCATATTACGACATAAAACTGCTATTTATTTTAACGAAGAAAACATAATTATAATGTATAATAATAATAATAAAACTAATAATTTTTTAAAAAGTCGTAATGATGTATAGACAAAAAGATATACTGTATAAAAAGGTAGATAATAGTGCAACATATGACAAGAGAGAGAGAAAGAGAGAGAGAGAGAGAGAGAGAGAGAGAGAGAGAGAGAGAGAGAGAGAGAAATAGAGAGACACAAGTAGTGTCATTAAATAATAAAATATAAAAATATATGCAAATTAATAATTACTTGACTCAGTCCTAAATAAATAGACACCGTTTCTGAGATGTAGAGGAAGCGGCCGTCGTGTCCCAGAGCGAAGGCGAATCCGTCCAGGGATTGTAGGATATGAGTTCCCTGATGTAGTTCAAACATATTGCCTATGTATGTGTATTATTGATAGGATTAGACAAATATAGTATATATTTAAAAAGGGAGAACACAACAAAAAAAAAGAAAAACTGTGATAAATCGATAAATGTATCAAATTATTGGTTATAAGTTATACAAGTATATAGTAGTATACATTAGTAGCAAATAATAATAATAATAATAACAAGTGTATGTCTAGATTGAGTGTTGTTATTATTAAATGATAATTTAATAATATGATTGTAGTAGATAAAGGGGTTTCTCCATTTACCTACATATCTATAAATCTATATTTAATGATATATGTAATGTATATCAATATATAAAGTACATTAATAATAATAAGACAACTAATGCAATTGATGATAAAAGTGTTTTTCAACACAAAATTGTTTATCATTAATCTTTTAGATAACATCTTTTATATGATTTTTTTGTATATTTTAAATTCAATGTTCTTGATGTTATTTCCCCATAAAAATAATAGCAAAAACCAGTGTCTCAATTGTCATCTCATTAATAATTAAAACAGATTTTATTTTTGTGTCGACGCTGTTTTCTGATATTAATTTCCGATTTTAATTTGTGTCCAACATTTTTGTGTGTCGACAGAAAAAAACTTGATTTTATACAAAATACTAGAGAATGAGAGAGAAATAGTAAGATATTGTCTTAATATTGAAGAATTTAAGCAATGATTTATTCATTTATTCCTATTTTTTCTCTCTCTCTCTCTCTCTCTCTCTCTCGTAGTAATAAGTTATGATAACAAGTAGTAGAAAGGAATAGTAGGAAATTATCGACAATAAAGGACTTATTGGAGAGGAAACCGGGGGTCGAGTGGAGTACCAGAAGGATGAGCTCCACGACATGAAATTCAGATAAAGAGAGAGCACAGGGAGAAAAAAGTAGCAATTTTTGACTATTGAGTATTAAAATAGTTGAAGCAAACTGTTTGGGGACATACAATAGTGGACCTTAATTTGATGTCATCATTGGGTCGGTACCGACAACTCTAACTCTATTTTGATTATAACGACTAATGACTATTTGTCGACCAAATTATTTGTTAGTTTAAATCAATTTTCTAGTGTCAGTAGTAGTAGAAGTAGTGGTTGAATACCAGTGCTCACAACAGATTTGTTAACAGATCATGATTTATAAGAGAGATATATAAAACTTATTTTTGCCTAAAAGTTAACTATGATTTCATATGGTTTATGCTTATTTGGTTTAAAAATAATGATAGTAAAAGTAATATTAATATTAATTTAATTAAATATTTTGTTGTACAGTATTAATATATCATATTTTCAATAAAATAAAACCTAATGTTATTGAATTGTATAAAATATATTGTATTAAAAATAGGATTTATAACCAAAAACTTATGGATATTAATGAAACTGTTATTACAGTACATTAATATCTGTATAGATATACATTACTACTGAATATTATTATTATTAATAACAATATAAAGTTTGTATAAACAATTCACACTGAATGTAATCATATATTGTATCTAAATTTATATTACATATAATGTAATAATATTTATAAATATATGAAAAAGGATAACACATGGGGAGAGATAGGTGTCCTCCGCAACCACCATCATCACCATCACTACTATTAAACCTTAAACTCCCTGAGCTATTAGTTTTAACCCCCAAAACCGATGAAATCTATGCCCAAACAAAAGTGATGCTTAAACCCAAAATGTAAGGTTTCGGTTGATTATTATTATTATTATAACTACAGTATGATTACGATTATTGTATTTTGTTATGACTAACAATATATTGTATTGAAATACTCTATAATACAACAACAACTACTACTACAACAATATATCAATTGTGGGCCAATTTTCAAATAAATGGGGGGAAGGAGGGGGACTCTATAGTCATATTAGACATGCCTATGCCTATTCATACGGTATCTTTCATTCAATATATCTATGATATAGTCAGGGCGTCAATAGTGAGTGAGGCGTTAATAACTGAATTATTTGTGGAAATGTCAACATTGCTGGTCCCTATCAATCATAATCAAGTTAGTAAATCCTTTTTAGTAGGCCCTGTGTGCCAGTCATAGCCGCTAACATAAAGACATAGTACTACTATTACTATTACTACTACTACTGAACCAAACGGTGGTAAACCCTAATACTATGAGCATATCATCACTTCTTTTCTTTCGCTCTCTTTTACTCTCACTTGTCTCCCTGTCCTCACATATATGAACTATTGTATAGTATAGTGTATATTGAGAGAGAGAGAGAGAGAGATATTGATATATAAATTACATTTCATTTCATAGTTCACTAATACAATATACTACGGTTATGTTGTCATCTAACAGCTCTCCCCTCACACCCACCCAATCACTCGCAACACATTATATCAGCACTTTCTCTTCATGTGTGCCCACACTCTCATAACTGTCAGATCCTACACACTCTTACACTATCTATCTGTCTATCCAACAGTCCTTTAGCGGTATGTCATCCACTTTCATATTGTTTCAATAAATAAGTATTCATAGCTTTATATACAATATATTTTACCATTTATCGTAAGCTTGAATATTGACTTTAAATGTAATAATGAAACCGATATATAACTTATATATAGCATATAGAAAGTGGGGGTATATTATATTGACATAAAGTATATAAAATTATATATATATATATACAATATAAATACAAACTAAAAAAAGTCTAAATTTGCCGGCTGTATCTGTATATATAGTATAACATTGATGATATGTATGCTATAAAATGTTGGCGTATGACATGAAAATAAATTGTTGTCCTTATCGATGCCAATGGACTAGAAGTAAATCCAAATGAGTTTTTTGTTTTGTATTATTTTTTTAGCAATAGTTGTAGTAGTAGTAAAATACAACTTTGTGTTTCATAGACTACTGTTTTTTTGTACATATATATATCGATATGTCCACTCTGTATATACGCTTTATTACATTATTACATATATTAGCTTTTATGCACATTATGAACGGCTAAAAGAGCACTGGTATAGTAAACTGTTTTATATTATAACTTATATATAAAAAACATTATTTGATATCTTATATGTTGTTTGTGTCTATAGTTGATATGACATTCAGCACCCGAGTCATCGACACATTTATAAATTAGATGACAGAAACATAAATTATATATAAATATAGTATATATAAAACAATCCATAATAATGAGTATTGTATGGTTTATATATATATTTGGATATCATTTGTTATTTTGTAATTATATGAATAGCATCAATGGACATCAACAATAAGATAAATTGTTTCATAAAATTATTATATATATATATAATAATAATAAACATTTAAGCAATTATAGTAAACAATAAAAAGATAATTTAAAAAAAACTAAAATTGTTGGTCATATTATTAAATAAATAAAAATTAGACAGTATGTTTTATATAGATGACAATGTACTTGATATGATAAAATATACAAAAATAAACTAAAATAAATAAAAAAAATTATTTTAAATTATTTTAAATTTAAAAACCAACAACATAAACAACAAAAATTATAATATAATATCATTTTCTATGAAAATATAAATTTTATGCAAACTATTATAATATTATTTTCTTTATATTTAAATGCTACTGTATTATTATTATTATTTTTTTTACTGTACATTCTGTATATCAATTATATAGTATAGTCTATAGAAGTCCATGCTATAAGATTTTAAAGGAAGCATGGTAATTTATAAAAAAAATAATATACTAGAATAAACCATTAAATAATAAAACAACTAAATCACTGTCTCAATGATGTCGAGACATAAATAATAGCAATCAAAATAGTAATAATAATAATAATTTTCGTGTGTTAATTGTTTTGTGTAAAATACCATAACATTATTAAAAAAAATATTTATATATATATATATATATATATTAAATTGTATATAATTTAAATACTGTATATACAAAATATTTATAAAAATGTATATTTTAAATACTTTATAACTTAACCAATAATAATTTTGCAATAGTATTGGCACCGGTATTTAGATAAAGATTTAAAAAAAATTACTTAATTACTTACATGATTTACTTAACTTCAATGCGGATAAATTGGTGCCACCGTTTGACATCCCATTCCAAGAGGGTTCGCCATTGGACGAGAAATCACGTAACTTCAGGTAACTTATTGTCAGCCGTATTATCGATGCCTTGTCTATCATTAACAATAACAACGACAATAAAACAAATAAAGGTAACAAACAATTTACACAATAGTAATATTTATAGTTATTATTATATCATATATTTTTGTTTTTTAATGGTTTGTATTTTGTTTTGTTGTTTAGTTTTAATATACATAAAAATTAAGATATATACAGTATATCTCAATATATATATATATATATATATATATAAATGCATGTTTAGTAATGCATAGATAATGAGCACAAAGATAAGTTATGTATTATATTTATATAATTTTATTTTATACCAGAAAAAAAATGTTTGTCATAATTTGTTGTTTTTTAATTTTCTACTAATGGTATGGTTAGATACTGTAGATTGAGAGAGAAAGAGAGAGAGAGAGAGAGAGAGAGAGAGAGAGAGAGAGAGAGAGAGAGAGAGAGAGAGAGAGAGAGAGAGAGAGAGAGAGGACTATTAGAAGGGAAAGGGAGAAAAGAAAGGGTGACTAATGAGCAAAAGTGATTACCGAAAAAAACATACCGAAAAAAAACAATACTATGCTATGTTTGACTCATATATATACTAAACTATAGTTTTTAATCATTTACTGAAAAATAACTCATTTGCAAAAAAATATATAAAAAAATATTTTCTGATTAATTTTTAATGTAGTGTTTGCTTATTATAGTTTGCGTGTCGCCAAAATATGCTATCGACTATTACATAATATTACGTATTATACTGTACATAGATATCATTTTATAATAACAACAAAAATCATTAAACTATAGTTAAAAATTTTTAAACTATTATATTATAATTATATTTTAGCAACAACAACAAAAAATCATCTAACATTTTATAACACATTAGTTGTTAATGTGCTAAATATAGTTTTAATAAAATAAAAAATAACACATATTTTAGCTCTTATTTTTATAAAAAAATAGTTAAAATCAATTTTTTATATAATTAATTAAATGATAGCTTAAAATGTTTTGTTTTAAAAAATAGATATATTGATACAAAATTTTTTGTGATTATCTGTATGCGAAAAAAGGTATCGGCCTTTATCACGACTGTTTCATTCATTAATTACTAATGAATTTAAATTATTATTATTATTTTGATGGATGACTTCAATATTTACCTAATAGTGCATTACCTAATTGGGAAGTAATGGCTGCGGGCAGTGGTAGCATTTTGGCCAACTCGTAGAACTCATGGTTTTCTTTGCCCCGACGGGAACGGGCAGCGTCTCGACTCTTCTCTTTACGCATTTCCAGGATTCTGGCGGCACAGGGATGGTTAGGTGGATGGTTGGATAAATACATAAAACAAACAGTTAGTCATTTGTATTTTAATCAATTATTTAATTCAAATATATATATAGTTAAATTTCAATGTAATATATTACTTGTTTAAAAATGTCTAAAATATTAATGATGTAGTTGTAAATGTATGTATAGGTATGCACAGTGTTTGTATGTGTATATAAATTGTAATTATAATTATTGAGAGAGAGAGAGAGTTTAATTAAATAAATTAAATGCCATTTTTTGTAGTTAACTATTTTTTGCTATTTAAATATTGTTTAGTAAAATTAATATTTAACTATTAAATATTTATATATAGTACACATTATTACTGTACAATACTGTAGTTTTGAAATTAATAGATAGTGAAACATTATTTCGTATAATTAGCGTATAATGTGTTTTCTATAGATATTAACATTAAAATTGCAATTAAATTTGAATTGCATATTAATTTTGGGAATATAATCGCGTTGTATTATATTGAAATATAGCAAATAAAACAGTACTACTATTAATAATATAATTAATAATTTATAAATTATATTTATATACATAAATTTTAATAAATATGCCGCCAATTCATTTAAATAATAGTATATATAAATTGTTAGCATTTTTTTCGTTTACCGATAAAAAGCCATATGATGTTAAATAACTCATTGAGAAAAATGTTTGTATAATTAACTTTTAAAAAATTGTGAGTAACTATTGTGAATACATAAGCGATTATATTGTAGGAGTAATACAGTATAGAAAAGTTCAGTAGTATTGAGAATGAAAGAGACGGTTAGACTAACGCACACACATATAACAGACATACATAAGCGATATAGTAATACAAGAAGCGGCCCCAGAATATTCATTTCTCCTAATGATAGGGATGGCCTACAATTATACTACCAGTGCTTTCTCTCACTTAGTCTGACTAATATAAAGTGAAATGTTATTTTTCGTATAATATATACAGTATATATGTAATGCCAATACACTATACAATTTATATAATAATTGTAAATATTAAAACTAAAATATAATAAAATAGTTAAATCACTAATTAATTATTCCGATCACAACAGCACTGTTGAGAAACGCCTGCAAATTGGAAATCCGTTTTTAGCTACAGAAGCGAACCAACTGTTTTCTGGTGCCAGTAGTTGTTTTAACAATTTTTCTCTCCTTCTCTTTTTCTTAGAGTTGATGACTACTAATGGGACTGACATTCAAGAGGCCAATTGACTAGTTTTATACTATACTTGTCTATAACAACGGCAATATCATTCAACAATTGACTTAAAAATTCAATTACTTGCTATTATGATTGCAATTATAATATAATATATGGAGTGGTCTCTCTCTCTCTTTCACTCACACACACACACACACACACACACACACACACACACACACACACACACACACACACACACACACACACTCACTCACTCACTCACTCACTCACTCACACTCACATACACACTCTTTTATGATGATTGTGAAGTATTTGATAGATAAGTTAATGTAAAATAAGTCTAAAAATGTTTTGGTATTCTTCTTGTGTGATGACCGACCAACACATCGAACGGACCATTAATGAGAGTCAGAAAATCAATGAGARAGTGTATGGCGAGAGAGCACCGGGAGAAGAGAGAGAGAGAGAATCTATTTCTCAATATACTGGAGTTTGTATAGTAAGGCGTGACTCGCATCCTAAGACTGTGTGACTACCGATGACTTTGACTATGTCTTATGAATACACAATCAGCCATATATTGATGAAAATGGTTATACAACCCATCATAACGGTATGAGAGCATACCATATAATAAACTGTAAATACTCGGGCATTGGTATTAGGATTATGAAAACATATTATACATATACCAAACAAACACAATAAGTTTTATATTGTGTTAATAAACTAAATGGCAAACGAAAAGTAAAGTAAAAACTTTAGTATATATTTATATAATAGTCAATTGACATTTAAATTGCACCCAAAGCTACAATACCTCAGATCTAGTTAATAGTCAACAGTATCAATGATATCACAAAATAATTTATTTTAATATACATATGCATAACATAGTAATATAATAATATATTGATATTTACTGAGAGAAAAAGTTATTGAGAAAACAGTATTGAAAGTTAAAAGCAATTTTATGACATCCTATTAAACCATTTATTTAGTGTTTTCTCAATTAAAATATGTCTCTGGATATCATGAGAGAGATTAGCTATTAATTTCAATGCCATTAAGCTATAAACTCTTTATAATGTATAAAAGTATAATATATCTTAAAAATTCACTCTCAATATGTGTGGTAATAAATAATCACTTAAAATGATTAGTTTTAAATTAAATTGAAACTTTAGAAATCAATATAATTAAAGTTGATTTTAATTTCATACTTAAAATTAGTTTTTAATAGTTTTTTTGTTTAACTGTTAAAACACACCACACATACACACTTGTTATCAATACAGTCATAAAATTGCCATAATTTTGATTAAAATTCACTTGAAAACCATTAGCTATGAATAAGTAATTTAAAGAAATATATTTATCTATTAGTACTACAGTATATACTGTTAATGTTAACCATCATATCATTTTTAATGATGATTTATCACTAAAATTAAAAAATAATTAATATATATAAAAACAACAACATCACCACACTATCAACAAAACAAAACAAAAATTATAATGTTTAAAAGTTAAAATTAATATTAGGTATGGGACCAAATAGGTATACCACATATATAATATACTAAATATATGCTTTTATATATATTAAAAAATAGATACCATATTTTGTAAGCAATTATCGCATCCATCAAAATTATAAGTTATAATTAACAATAATTTTCTATTATAGTGTATCTATTTATAAGTAAATTTATATTATTTCTATTATACATAGTATAACTTAGTAAATATATTTTTTATTTTTATAATATAGTATATTTATGTAACTTATTATATTGTATAAAACATTTTTTTTAAATTTAAGATGATACATCAATTATAAAATATAATAATATTATTATAGTAAATAATTTTATCAATATTAATGGTTGAGACATTTTTTAATTAACGTAAAATATTACATAATAATAAAATTAAGTAATTATAATAAATTATTATCAATGAAATTACTTTTTTTGAAATAAAATATTTGATTCAAGTTTTCTTTAATTTATATTTTAACAAATCAATTTTTCGTGTTTTTTAAAAATCATTAGTCAAATGATTTAACGATTATGTAAAACATGGACACAATTTAAATTATAAAATATATTTAAAATTAGATGTATATATTACTTATTTATTGATTAAGTTTTATTTAACAAAAAAAACAGGTAAAAGCAATTATATTAAATAACATTCAAAAAATAAAAATCAATTAATCTTTAAGTAAAATATATTTATTAAAAAAAAAGTTTCTAATAATAAACAACAATTTTTTCTCTCTTTCTCTGTCTGGCAATGAATTTGTGCCAAAAAAATATTTATATAAATGGTATAGTAGTATACCTGTCATTTATTATAAAAATTTGATTTATCTAAATTTCATAATAATTATTATTTTCCATAATTATATATCTGATATATACTGTATATAATTTTTTTCATCATTAAAAATATAAAAATAATACACAAAAGTTTTATACAGTTTTATATACACACATTCATACATAGATTAAATTAATTTCATAGTCAATAAAAAAAAGTCATGGTTTGACTCTAAAAAAATAAATAAATAATTCGTTTTTAAAAGACTAGACTTTTTTTGTGGGGAAAATAGAAAAATGGGTTTATATTTATGTAAATGTATTTTTCAATTTAATTTAAAACATTATTAGTGTGTGTCTCGCAGAAAAAAAAATAAATTATTTAAAGATAGCACAGAAAAAATAATGTAAATCATTTTTTTTAATTTTCAAAATATATGTTTATACATTTCTAAGATATTTCATGTATAAGTATGTTATTATGGAAATATAAATTTTTTTAAAGTGAAAAATGAGACCCAAAAATAATATAAAGAAAGAGATGGATAGATAGATAAATAGAAACTTTTTTTTAGAAAAAAATATTATAATTAACATGAATTGAAATTAAATATTTTTTTGGGATAAATATTAGTGTGCAAAATAATTTTGTGTTTAATGGTTTTATATAGTTTTCAATAGATTATTAAATGTATTACATAATAATTACCATAAACTATGATATTAATAGTACAAAATTTTAATTATAACAAATAAATTATCACTAGTTTTTTGTATTTATGTATAAATAATTATTAATATCTATTTGTTAATATATATATATATATATATATATTTACAATTTATACAGATTGTTCTCAATCGTGATCAATAGCATACCATACTATGCTATACTATGCCATAAGATAACATACATACTATACTATACTATATATTTATATATTGAGTAAATGCAATTTTAGTTAACATAAACTTCATGTGTATTGAATTGTAAATCAGTTTTCGCATTATTTATTGTGAATTAGTGATAAAGGGAGAGAAAGAGAGACTATAGCATAGGGTGTTAAGAAAAAAATAATAATAAAGTGCCCATTTAGGAGTGTTATATCACTGGTATATTGCACTGGAAAATCCCGGTGCTCTTATAAACGTATATAGTCAATGGCCTGAGTGTGTGTGTGTTTAAATCAAGTGAGTGGACTAACTTAACTAACTGACCAAAGCGATACACACACACACACTATTTTGTATGAAGTGGTGGGGAATGGTAGGCGATAATGAGCTAAAGATGCAAAACATTAGTACTGTTCATATAAGACAACAATCAACGCTACGGTAATATTGTCAATGGATATACAGTATATAAACTGTAGAGTACCAGTAGAGTATCTATTAAATGAATGGCCATTATTAGCAATTCTATCGCTTATACAGTATATACAGTGTGTCAGGGGATCAGACAAAAAAAGGATCGCCGTCTATAATAACGGGATCGACACACACACCAAATAGCCACCAGTCAGTGCCATCCAAAAGAAAAAAGGCAATGAAAATCTTTTACGAGGCATTAATGGAGGCAATTGTGAATGTGGTAGTATTTCTACACACAATATACATAAGCACTGGTAGGTGCAAACACTAACACTTATATATATATTCAATACAAACAGAGATCTTCTCATAAGGCAATCATCACTTAAGTTAATCCATCGAATGTAAATAAGTGGAGGAATATCAGGACTTAAGTGTTTTTAAGGAGATTGTGATCGCCAGAAGCGCGCATCTAATCTGATCCCGGAGTTCAACACTGCAAATAAACACAACACTGATGACTGATATGTGAAATATATAGTCAATCCATCAGATAATGGTTTTCTGGTATAAATACTATAAATATACAGTACACAGGCTGTCATAAAAGGTCATGAAAATCCATAGGAAAACAATAACCAAATAAAATTGCATTTAATGTTATACTCTATATATTTATATTTAACTTATTGTATATATTCAATGATTAAATCTAAGTATAAGCCAAATAAATAACAATAAAAGTGATTCACATATTCTATTGTAATTTATATACGAGAATATTCTGCTATTTATTTATATTAAGTGTTTTTCCATTCATTAATATCAAACAGTATATTATTATTTATATACAGTAATATATATAGACTTTTAATGTAAGTTCACATTTGCAACAACAATAACAACAACAAAATTTTATGAATTAATATTATATTTAAGTCAGTTGTAAATACAGTGAATGAGTAGTAAATTTAACATTATTTGCTTCATTAAGTATTTTGAATTATATGTGATGTTATATGAATCGTATAATTTTTAATTGCTAACAAACTTTTTTCCCTTTCTCTCTCTCTCCTCTACTCTACTCTATATCTATTTAATTTGAATTGTAATTATTTGTTTTACAGTAACAATCCTATTGTTTGAGAGAGGAAAAGCCGTTTTTGGGTGATACTGTACTAGAAAAGCCGTGTCACTTACTGATTATAATAACACAATAGTATTACAATAATACTGTATATCTAATATATCTGACCTTTTTGTTTATTATTGTCTCCCGAAATGCAAGCAATTGGCAATTGTAATGATTGGGGTCTCAATCTCTATCTCCTCTATCTATTGAAATCATTTAGTGTGAAAGGGCACTGGGATTTTTAGATATATGAGCCAATTGAGCTAATTCTATGTTAGATAGATTGAATGACTCCCATATATATACAGTACTGTTATCCTAACTGTCCACACAATCTTTCTCCCAGACTCTCACTCATTAGAGTGTGAAAAACAGGGCCAACAATATAATGGACTGTTGAATGTAAACACCAAATAAAACATTGTATAACAATAAATTGTATATATATTGTTAAGTAGACTATATATTTGATTATATAAATGCTACTAAGATTTTTATAAAAAGTAGACTGTCCATTTTATTATTGTATAGTGTATTTCCAAAAATAGTGTCTTTTTAAAAAAAGACTAATGGGACAGGGAGGGCTGTTAGTGAAGATCAATTAAGTTATTAACTCTAGGGTTTAACTTAAGTGCCAAACATATAATGTATTAAAAATACAATCATATAATACTGTATTTAATTTGGAGAGAAAAATAAATTGCTATTTACAACAAACCATTAAATTTTTGATATCATAATATACAGTAAATACTGTACTACTATCCAGTAATCTATGATGACTTCAACAAAATGTATATCAATTTATGATTTKCAATGAGTTTGTTTGTCGGATAAATTAGTCCCAATATTAAAATCTCTCTCTCTCTCTCTCTCTCTCTCTCTCTATTAGTATAATTACAATAATACTGTAGCAAAAAAAAAATAAATGCAACTAATTATAAAATGGATTAATGGTTTAAATTTGTGTCATAAATTTGTGCAATAAAATAACAACAAAATTTTTTGTCTATACTTTACTGATATTTACAGTTAAATATCAATGTATTWARTGTCAGTGAATAAGAGAGAGAGAGAGAGAGAGAGAGAGAGAGAGAGAGAGAGAGAGAGAGTTTTAAATCATCAAAAATGCATTAAATGAAAACAAAAATAAAACAAAACGAAAAAATATGTACAGAATATTCTCTACAATATTTTTTTTGGTGGAAAGTAAATACACTAGAGATTGGGGACCACTACCACCAGATAAGCAYAGTTAGCCTTATAGTCCATCAGTGGTTTGGATAAAAGTCATATAAAACCATAGATA
The DNA here is from genome assembly GCF_028296485.1 of Oppia nitens. Lineage (NCBI taxonomy): Eukaryota > Metazoa > Arthropoda > Arachnida > Sarcoptiformes > Oppiidae > Oppia > Oppia nitens. Next base: position 370,083 of record NW_026533204.1, read on the forward strand.
CGGTATATTTAATATATAGATATAACTTWTATATACACWCAGTATGTATTTGTTATAAGGAAAGAGAGAAAAAAAGAAATTTAAGCCAATTTCCAATTATCATATCTTTACTTTATTTTTTGTTCAATGGCTTTGAATTGTTTGATGTGTGGTAACTGTACCTCAAAAATAAAAATACCAGTGCTATGACTATTACTACTACACTAGCAATAGTGTAAAAACCTATTTACCAAGTGTTGGTCCTCTCATTTCGACACATAAGGCTAACTGCCCCTCAATTATCACTACTACCAGAGCTGTGTCCCTCCAGTATTGCCAATCGGGAATCAAAATGCAATACATTTTTTACTAATATTTTTTTGTATAATACAATCGACATTCCAGTAAATATATATAWATTTTAACAATATATTTATATATTTATAAATAATTTAGTTTAAACTGTTGTACAAAATAGCAAATTAGTCAAAATTTAATTAAAATTATGATTAAAGTGTTTCCCATAATTAAAATTACACCAGTATTGTAAATAATATTTTAGATGTTATATATATACACGAGTGTTGACTGTATTTAACATTTATATAAACAATAATATGGTGTAAATTGTGTGCTTTTTTGTATAATATTTTCACTTTTTCTATTTGTTAGGGATTTTCTATTGAATAAATCCTCTAAAGGAAGAGCTGTCCATTTCTTTAAGGTTTTTATTAAATAATAAGAGAGTTGGGAGGCCTCTGATAGCACCGGCAGTCTGAATATACAGTATATGTGTTTGTGTAGACAGTGGCGAAAAAAGTTGAAATCCTATGAGAATATTGCGGATATTTTTTTTCGTTGGGCACAGTCATCAACAGCTCCAAGTGCTTGAACATAGTGTATATACACACACATCACCACAATGTATATATCAGAGCCCATCAACTATCACGGCATCCAATTTGCTTCAATACATGTCTCTCAATATGTGTGTTTCCAGTGCACAGTCAGCTCATAATGTTTGGTCTGATATGACTTATGTTTTTTGCTTTCTCTCTCTCTCTCTCTCTCTATGCACTGGTATAATACAATACAGTTTTTATTCTGTACCTAATATGTATGGCACGGAAATTGAGAAAATGGACATTCAGTGCCAAAATGCTATACATATATGTGTGCCGTATATTCTCCAGTGTATTAATGCCTGTGTATATGGCATTGCACTGGCATTTGACTCTCCCTTTCCCGCATCCAATTGCATAATATTACGCTTAGTCTCTCTCTCTCTCTCTCTCTCGTTCACTATCCTCTATCTCCCTGTTCACTGAAAACTTGGAGATAAACTACAACACAATGTTGTTTAGCGTTAAATAATAATGAGATGCTATTGATGATGACTATGGTGTGTATGTGTGGACAGTAGTGTGCTTGTGTGATGTGCTATCGGGCACTACATATGTATAAAGTATGTACAGTATGTATGTATCAGTGAGCACAGGGATGTTAAGACAACAAAACAAAGCTGTAGGTCATCAAATAGTGCAAAACATTCATACAAATACTGTATATTTAATAAAATGTTTGCTATTTTACACGGTTTTAATATCTAACAAACAATTTTTTTCAATAATATATATTGATATGTCGTAATATATTTTTCAATGTAAGAAATATAAATTTTTGATTTTCTTTTTGGATAAATGCCATAATTTCTATATCTTTTCAATACCACTATTAACACCATTGCATACCTATTTCCCCTCCAAAAAATTTTGTCCCTTAAATAAATTTTGTTTAAAAAAAATCAAACATAAAAATTATTTTTAACGACAGAAATATTTATCACACAAAAAATTATTTTTTTTTCTTTTACTTTAACTCGTAATTTAATATTTTCTAAAAAAATAACATATTATATATAAAAAGTAAAGATTAATTGGAGAAATGCTTTATGGTTTAAAATGCGTGGAGAAAATAATTTTAGAAAAAATATTTTATTTTATTTTCTAGTAATATAGATATTTATAAATATATATATATATACATAAATTTTTCGTATATTTATCTTTTAAAAAATCCAATATAAGCAATATATTTATATATATATATATATATATATAGAGTATATAGCTTTGGGAATAAATTTCACGACTATTAAGACAAAACTTATTTTTAATTTTTTATATATTATATATGGAGTATATTTTTCTATACAACCAAATAACTAAATATACAGTATATATATATTTTTTAAATATATTTATTTTTGAGTAGTAATTTTGACACCGAAACCAAAAAAAAAATCTGGTCCTATTATTTTTTGAGGTCAATGGTAAATTTGTGAGCGATATGATAGGAATGTTAGCTCATCATCAGCTCAGCACACATATAGACATACAGCTATCACCACCATTACCAATGAGTGCCCAATGCTTTTAAACCATAAATAAGAGACCAATCATTTATACATTATTAAAGAGGCTTAGTGTGGTTATGGTAGGAATATTATATAACAGCACATGTATATGTTAACCGTCACACACACACACACACACACACACACACACACACACACACACACACACACACACACACATACATACACACACACACACATAGACATAGACATAGACACACATATTTATACATATGTACATAATATTGGGAGAGAAAAAATATCCAAAGGGATGGGAGCAGAGAAGAGAGAGAGAGAGAGAGAGAGAGAGAGAGAGAGAGAGATGCGGTATAACTGACATAAAAAATATTAATCAATAAATTAGTCATTTGTTGCCGATTTAGGCGATGAATTAGTTATAAGCAAAGCACTTTGCAAATCATTATATATTTTTTATATTATATATTTATCACAGAATTTTTTGTATGTATGTTTAGGTCTGTCCCCTAATAATTCGGTATATTTGATGGTCTGTATGGTTGATGATGTATAATGGTTGGCTTATGTATATAATGCAATATATTTATATTTTTAGTGTGTGTCTAATCTAAGTGATATTATATTAAAATATATGACTCCACCAAATCCATAGTCCAAATGTGTGGCTAATAGTTATGACCACAAAATTGCGCTCATTGTTAATATAACAATGCAATACAAAAAAATATTTATATTATATATATAAATATATATTATATGATTGCTTAACAACATAAAATATACAGTACATAAAAACTTTTTTTTATTGCTATTGAATATATTACTACTTAAATATGTATTATTATTGTTATTGTTTGGTGTGTGTGTGTGTGTGTCATGGGATTTGGTGATCAAAATTTAATGCAAAAGATATTTTGATTTGATTTTTTTGTATATCCAAAAACATTATTTATTATTTAAACGAAAATGCGTTCAAAAAACTTTTTGATATAAAAAATACAATTTATATAAAAAAATTTGATTTTTTAAACTTTGCTTTTATGTGTATCACCATCAAAATAATCTTTTATATATCATTTCATATATATATATACTACTCAAACTTTTTTTTATATGTGACTATCAATATGTTAATCAGATTTTTATTTATAATATTTATCACAAATATTATATTACTTTACTCAACATTTAGGAAAATATTTTTGAAAATTTATTGACTCTCTCTCTCTCTCTCTCTCTCTCTTCAAGCAATTACTTTAAACCCGAAACTAGGGGACAACCAAAATGGTCTCTTTTGTACAATTTATGCCAATAATAATATATATATAAAACTATTGAAAGTGATTTATATAAAGCAATTGAATTGTGTGTATAAATATGTATAAAAATTGTTTAGTCAAACATACATAAAGCATAGGCAAATCATAGTCAAATACAAGAATAAAAAAGGGGAAATCAATAGCCATAACATTTATAAGAGAAGCCCATATTTTAATAAATTAAATATAACAACAATTGGTATCGAAAAATATATATAATATAATATATAAAATTATAAATAAATAGATATAAAATTACCCTAAAATTGTCGGTATATATATAAATATAAGTGTAATGTCGGGAGCAATAAAATTATCATATTTTTATAGTTTTTATTGTGTATTTGTGTTGTGTGTGTGTTTAAACTTTTAGTTTTTTGCTATCAGTTTTTTTGTGTGGCATTTTTATTTCAAAATGATGTGACTTCATGTTGTATTAAATAATATTATGTTTTCAATAGTGATGTTACAAACAAACACACACACACACACACACACACACACACACACACACACACACACACACACACACACACACACACACACACACACACACACCAGCATCATTACCATTACAATGGCCTATTGGAGAGGTTAGGGCTACATATATAAATGTATGTATGGATGACATATTGTCGGCTCCATTGGCAATGGTACCGGTGCTGTAACCCCAATGTATGCTTGTGTGTGGCGGCCATCCATTTCAATGTAAATTTAAAGCAATTTCACATATTTCTCTCTCGCTTTTTAGATATTTGATGGCAATCTATGAGTTATCTATGGCTTTCCTCTAACATCCAGTGTATGTATGAGCTGTAAGAGCTGTTGTTGTTGTTGTATGTGTTTGGCTGTGATTTTATGTGTTTAACTGCTATTAAAATTCAATATACTTATACAAAATGCATTGAAAATCACCATTGAATTGCCTCTTATGGCACATGTTTTCAATATAAATGCTAACACACAGACACACACAGATATACAACAAATATTACATAATATACACGAAAACATATTGTAATAATAACTTTTATTATGATAATGTTATTATTTTATTTTTGTGTTAAAATAATATTATATGCTATTTGCTAATAATTAGATTAAACGTGATTTATAATTAAATATATGATGCTTGCAGGCAATTACATTAGCATATTACTGTATATATAAATGTATAGTATATATTCAATATAGATTAATGTTATTTTTTCAACAAAAAAATAGGTAAATCGGTAATACCATTTAATTAATTTAAAATAATTTTTGTGTGTTATTTTTAACAATGGCTGTAAAACATACTTATTTTTATTTTAAAAATAACTTCTTATTTATATATAATAAATACAATATCTCAATCATGATTATTGTAAGTGTATAATATACCATATAATATAAGGTATATATACGTATACGATATATATACTAGTATATAAATAGCATAGTATATAATTATACTATTAGTAGTCATCAAATGTGTCATATTTTTTTTGACGGATAGGTATATCAGTTATAAGGAAACCCCTTATATTAGTGGTGAAGAGTTGATTATATACCATATTTGACAGTCTATACTATACTTATTTATCTTAATAGCTAATAATTTTTTAATAAATTTCAACTTTTAATAGAAGATTAAAATTTTTTTGACTGACATTAATTTATAAGTATTGTTGAGTAATTGCTTATTATATTTATGTAAAAATAAATTTTAAATTTAATATTTATATTTATAGTAGAATTACTATAAAATATAAATAGAGTAGTAGTACTGTACTCATTGAATACTTGTTGAATATATTATATATAAATTTATATATTATTATATCAATAAATTTGTATTAATAAATTAAATATAAAAATTATATTTATGTTAAATACATAATAAATTGGTTAATTGCTATATTTTTATTTATTGATAACAATATTTTATTTGACACAAATACACAACAACGACATCATTAACATTATTTTTTTTTTTTGTATATAAGAGAGAACATGTAGTTTCTTATTGAAAACATTAAAAAAATGTTATTTAATTTAATTTAGAATTTTTTTAAAAATCATTCGTTTAAAGTCAACATAAATTATATTTATAGATATATTATAATATATAATACTATATTAAAGTTCGTGACTTTTTCTTTATGATAAAAATCAATTGAAAAAAATCAAAACGACAACTACGGAAAAAACTATCTGATCTCTCGGTGTCTCTAAAACTTATCTCTTAATGTAGGACTTGGAGTGTGAGAAAATAGTCTCACCGTCTGTGAGGTTACTCTCTCTCTCTCTCTCTCTCTTTCCTAAAGTCTCACTTAGCAAATGAATCTTTCAATAGTTTGTAACCATATTTTTTTATATGTATGTCTTATATATTCAATATATATCGTATATATATATCTTACATGTATGTTATATAAGACTCTTCCGTTTGCCTTTAAGCTAAAGACTGCACACATATCTATCGGTTTTTTTATCTCCCTGTGCTTTACAATTGAATCGTTAGAATATATAATATTATATAAGGTATATCTATCTATCTCTATATAATAATCCCCTTTGCAGCCAAATATGCCCTCACACTCACTCTCTGTCTCCTCTTTCCCACTAAAAAAATAAAAATATTTGAATTTAATTATGTTTTTCTTTCTCTAATTCTTTTCTTGTTTTTCTTTTATCATTTTCACTAATAAAAGTCAATTTATTATTATAGCTGAAAATAAGATACATTAGACACACATACACACACACACACACAAACTTATACAATATATAATAAACACAAAGTCATAGTTATATATATAAATTTATATAACTACAAGTATAACATAAAGCATATTGAAGGGAAAGGGTGGTGGAAAAAAGATTGGGCACTAAATAGTATTAAAATAAGATTTATGACTTTCCCTCTCACTCAGTGTGTTTTCCCCTTTCCCTCAACTAATGAAGGAAAATATATAACCATTAATATCACATATAATATACTTAATTATTTGCTATGAAATAAAAATTGTTTGCTATTATATAAGTTTCTATTATTATATATATTTATATTATATATATCACGTGTTGCTTACATTGTATGTGTAAGTGTTTGTCGACAATACAATACAAACAACAATAATAGTAAAACAAATACAGTATTTTACAATTATTGAATATATAGTATATATAATGAGAAAAAATATATATTACATTATGCATAAAAAATTATTTGACTAAATGTTGTTTATATGTAGATTAAATTAATACAATTTGTATATATAATATAGTACTATATATACTATATACTGTATATATAAGCTAAATACATTTATGAGAACATAAAAGAAACTTTGTTTTAAATAAAAATATAAAATTATTATCATATTATCGTCATAACAATTATTATTACAAATTTTACAGAATATAAATATAATAAAAATTTATATGTTTTATTTAATTGCTAATAATTATTGCTTTTATGGCATCGTTTTTATTTTAATATAATATAATTATAATTATTGCTTAATATTGTATATACTGTATATTTCAATGTTGCCAACAATTACTTCACACATAAACTGTATTTAAATAATTTGAGTAAATATCATATAATAATAGTAAAAAATAAAAAATAAAATTTTATAATATCCATTTGATTCTCTCTCTCTCTCTCTCTCTCTCTCTCTCTCTCTCTCTCATACACACATTTACTAATAAAAATTGTTTTAAACAAAAATTATTAATGTCCTTTAGTTTTTAGCTAAAATAAACAGCTATTGAGACACACACACACACACACACACACACACACACAGAGAGAGAGAGAGAGAGAGAGAGAGAGAGAGAGAGATCTTTTATCTCTCTCTCTCTCTCTCTCTCTCTTTCGTTGTTGACCTTCATTGAAAACCAGAAAACCAAATGAATTTAATTTTTCTTTTAGTTATTTTTTTTGCTTTAAAACACATCTCATATTATATATATATATATATATATATATAATATAAAAGTGAGAGAGAAATGCAAACATTTATTGCCTCGAGTTATAACTTATTATCCCAAACACTAAATATAATGCCAGCAAAAAAAAGTATAGCAAAAAAATAGGTACACAATGTGTGTGTAATCGTTGTCTTTATCTTAAGCATTAAAGGGGAGAAAGTAGTGGTTAGGGAGGGGAAAAAACACCATCACTGAAATGTGTATATATTTTTAAATACATATATTATATACATAAGAAATCATATAAAATCACAGTCAAAGATGTGGGAAAATATATAGTGTATATACAATATATACTAATGTTGTTGTCTTAAATATATTATATAACGCTATATGTTTAATATATGCAGTAATATTAGAAAATATGATAGATAATATAACGTTTAAATTTGTGGCAAAAAAAAGTTTTATAATTTAGTTTTAGTTATATATATAAAGTATATTTATATATTATATTAAGCATTACGGGATTTATTAGAGAAAAGATTCATATAATATAATAACTATACCGACACTGAATTTTATTAAAAATTTATATATAAATATAGTATTATAGACTGACTGTATATTTAATATAAAATTTTAAAAAATATTTCTTTCAAACTTTTGCTTTCTCTTATCTAACCATCCCTTTTGTGTCCCTTTCCCTAGCATTATATACAGTATATTCAATATACTCGACAGTTTACTTATTAATATATATATATATATATATATATATCAATATCACTGTATGGATGCTTGAAAAAGATCGACTAAATTAAGTTATATAAGTAAAATAATATATTAATATATTATATATAGTATATAATACTATTATCGTTTCACTTATATTTGGTTCAAATGGGATAAATCAGGTCTCAAACTTTTTTTAAGGCTTATAAATATAATATTGTGTACAATACAGTATATTATACCGTATACTGTAAATGTTATATATATATATAATTTTATAAAAATGCCTGAAATAATGCTTTTTACAAAAGTCGAGAGCAAATGTGTATTATTGGTGGAAAAAATTTAATAATACTAATAATAATAGTAATAAAATTATTAAACATAACACTCTCAAAAATACACACATATAAATACATACATAAGCAATATATTGAAGGATAATCAATGCAAATTCAAACAAATATGTTAATTCAATTCAATTCAATTTTTCCCTTTCATCTATAAAACCACTGTATTTTAGGTATACTGTATATTGTATGTGTGGTTTTAGTAAGTGTTTGAATGAATGAGTGAGTGAGTGGGTGAGTAAAATGAGTATATAAAAATACAGTCAAAAGAGACCATAAAACTGTAGTACACCCTCTCTACTCAATATAAATTTATATATAATTGAGTAAATGTGATAGTACAATTTTATTTTTACTGTTAAGTTATGTTTCAATATAATGTGTCTTTTTTTAAAAAATAAATAAATTTATATTGAAATTTAATCATAAAATTGTTTGATTTTTTCTATATCCCAAAACTAAAAATTATTGCAAAACATATACATTAAGCATGTGATTTTTAAGAACATTTATTTACAAATATATATTATAAAATATACAGTAGTAAAATAATTATGAATACATAAAAAAATATAATAAAGTTATTTTAAATGATAATTATAATAAAAATTAGATGCACAATATTTCCTATAAAATGTTTATATATTCCCCAAAAATTTACTATATATTCCTAATAAATTCCCTATAAATCCCTGAAGTAAAGAAAATATTCCCAACCTAATTCATTAATACTATCAAAATATTTTATTAAACTATTAATATTGATTTTTACTAAAGTTTAAAAATAATAATTTTGTATAAAAACATAAAAGGCTAAAAACTACAACAACTTAAAGGTATAATAGTTAATTAAATTTATAATAAAYATTTTGTACTCTAAAAATTTCAATATTTGTTATCTGAAAATTCAACTTTATATTAAAAAATTAAATATATTTTCTTTTATAACTATAAAAAAATAAATATTTGCATTATTTTTCGGGAAAATATAAGGGAATTTATCAGGGAACTTTTTTACTAAACGGTTAAACCTATCCTTTTACGCATCCCTGATTAATATATAAAATATAATAAAATCTTTTTAAATATTATTATGATATTTCGCATGACTATACCTTATGACTACATATAAGTTTTTAGGACACTTATTTATGATAATAGTTGTATTTGTATTTATTCATATTTATGTTTATTTAAGGGATTAACTCTCTTAAAAATCACATGCATAATATACATATATTTATAGCATTAAAAATTTGTGGAAAAATTTCCACAAAAAATCCAAAAAAAAATTGTTAAAATTAGTCTCATGTGTGTATGTTGTATACTATTTTTGTGGGCACCGGCCTAATAGCTTAGGCATAAACACACTCACACACACACACACACACACACACACACATAGCTAATAAATATAAAAGTAGGACTATGCAAGTTGACATTAAATGTTTAGGACCAATTGAAATGATAACTTTTATGTCAAACTATAACACAATGTCATAATAATAATATTTTATATACTAGTGTTCTATTTTATTTTGAATAATGGCCCAAAACATTGTATAAACTGAAAATAAAGTTATATATATATACAGTATATATATAACTTATATATTATTAACCATAAAAACCATATATATATTGAAAGTGAGATACGACACACACATATATCTGTATTAAAGGTAGGCTTAATATCGGAGCTCATCATAAAAAAATAGTACAATAAAAACAGTATTTACAGTAGAGTCACTAAAAAAGACAGTTGTATTGCTAGTCTATTGATATGTTTTTTGTGTGTATGTGAGGCATACACCACATACTATCTAACAGTGCTTTTTTCGGAACAGTCCGGAGAAATGGGTAAATAATCCTCTAATGGAGTGCACACTAGAAATAAGCTTTAATATTGAAAATGAAAAAATAAAACAGTTTTTTATATATATGTTACATATAATATGTATATACATTTGTGAAAGTCTATATATTTTATAGACAATCCTAGACAATCATCACTACATATACTGATCATACCGTTTGCAAACAGTGGGTTAGAGAGAGAGAGAGAGAGAGAGAGAGAGAGAGAGAGAGAGAGAGAGAGAGAGAGAGAGAGAGAGAGAAATAAGAAATAAGTTAAATAAATCCAAATATAACTATTAAATTGAATCATCAAATTGAGAGCTAAAATCCTAAAAATAAAATAATAGGAGAAAATTGTTGAGATATAAAACTGTATATTATATACTGTACTTTTATAATAATATACTGTATATTATTATAAAACTTTATATTATCAAATAGTTATTATTATTATATGTTATATGTATTATATTATTTAATGTTAGTTTCATTTAAATTTAGCCATTATTCTCATTTTGAAAAATTACTTTAAGTGAAAACTTAATACATAAATGCAATAAATAAATGTATAACTTATTATTTGTGTAATATTTTTCTATATTTAGATAAGTTAACCATTAAATATACAGAATATGTTTGCTATGATATCAATGAAATGACAAATTTGTTTATTTTTTGAAAGAAAATAAATGTTATTTTTTCGGAATTTTTTTCTGTGATTGAAATAATCGTTTTCTAGTGTATGTGTGTGTGAAATAAGCACCGGTATGTTAGTATGTGTGTGTATGTTAGACACACACACACACACACACACATATTAAGATGATGATAGGGCACTCGTATACATAATGGATTGAACACAATGTGAATTCTCAATGAATGTCACATACCATACAATTTTGAGAGTCTATAAGTGATACCAAAAAACGAGAGACGTGTGCTTTAAATACAAGTGTCTGTCTATGGTGTCTCATATTTATACTCTCTCTCTTTCTCTCTCTCTCTCTCTCTCTCTCTCTCTCTCTCTCTCTCTCTCTCTCTCTCTCTCTCTCTCTCTCTCTCTCTCTCTCACTCACTCACTCACTCACTCACTCACTCACTCACTCTCTCTCTCACTCACTCTCACTATGTGTATGTGCCGATGTGCCGACACACACCCGATCGTACAAATTGCTTAATTGTCATACAAAATATAGCCTCAAAACGCCAGCTGAGAGGTAGTCACGAAGTCATCAGATTTTAAGCACATATGACTACGACTACTACTATTACTACTGTTTTTTTCTACACTACCAGTGCTTGCGACTACTAAAGACACGTAAAGTAATCGGTAGTCAAACGGCAGACACACACACAGTCATACAAACGTTTTACGCAAACGATTATCACCGCAAACAAACAAAACAATACACACAAAAAAGTGAAAGAAAAATTGAGACTAAATATATAATAATAGCCCAAAAAAATACAATCAACACATATTGTGGTAAAAAAATTATATATAAAAAAGATAAATGTGTTTTCACGATATAAATATACTGATATGATTTATACAATAAATACTTATAATTATTGCTAACAATAAGTATCATATAATGTCTAAATAAAATAAAATATTTTTGTTGTTGTTATTGTTATTGTTATTGTTGGTGATGACATTAAATACTAATTTATAATAATAATAAAATTAATATTAATATAGTTGTTATAGAAATATAAACAATAAATCAAAATAAATTCACTTAGAAAAAAATACATTTTTTCTACAATTTTTCAATGTCTATTGAAAATAAATATATTTTTCAATTTTTTTTTGAAATCTAAAACTATAATTAAACAAAATTTCTCGATTTATGTCTGTATGTGTTGTTTAACATAATTAGATTCAGACCTAATGTTTTTTTTCTAAAATATATTATTTATATAATAAATGTTTTTTTTGCTTGACATACCTGGTTTGTACAGCAGCTGCCTGTGCTGCCGACTCGACACTTTGATGGTGATGGTGGTGATGATGATCTTTGACACCAGTGGTACCGACTCTGTCAATGACAAGGAGAGGGAGAAAAAAAGATAAATACAGATCAGATAAGTAACTTTTAAAAAAATTGATAGACAATTGTGTAATTATAATGATGATTACAATAATAATTTTTATACAGTAGTATAAATAGTTTATAAATTAAGCAATTAAAACAAACAAACAATAAAAATGATTAAACAATTAATTTTTGAAAAATAATGTTTAGAAAATAATAATAAAATAAATTTTGATTTCATTACAATTATTTGACTATTTGTTGTTATTATATTATCTTTATTATATTAATACAGTATTATTATTTATTATTACTAAAATTATTATAATTATTGTTATTGTTGTTCAAAAAATTAGTGTTGTTTAACACGAAATTCAAGTAAACATTGTTTTAGTGTTGTCTTAAAATTAATAATAATAATAGTAAATAAAATCTTATGTATGTTTGACTTAAAGAGAGTCACCAAAAAAATCAAATAACTAAAATCAGGGACTCTCTCTCTCTCTCTTAACTACCTGTGCTTGTTGTGTAATATCTCTGTGCGTCAGTCCAGATAGAGAGAGAGAGAGAGAGAGAGAACCAGTATATGGTTATTAAGCGGCACAGTGGGGTATAGTAATGTGTGTCTTGGAGACCAACCATAAGCTAGGGGTATAGCAGACATACAATATATTGTATATATAATATATATGGTGTGCACCTTATCCTCAGTGTCTCTTCTTATATTATATGCTGTAATACTAGTTTATTAAGGGATGGAAACGGTGTGGGGATATGTATAGTCTCGTGGCTCTTATATATTGTGTACTGTATAGTTTAAATGGTGAGAATCTATGGGAGAGCACAGGTAAGCACAGATCACTGATGGGTATACCTATGCCTCTCTCTCTCTCTCTCTCTCTCTCTCTCTCTCTCTCTCTCTCTCTCTCTCTCTCTCTCTCTCTCTCTCTCTGTTTCATTCAGTATATGTAAAAATGTTATGTAAGACTAACAGAGCTAATATAAATTAATAGTTTTGAAACTTTTTTGCAGTATTTTGTATTTAATGATACATAGCGTATATAAAGAGCCAGTCAATTGATATATATATAAACGGTTATAGATAATTTAATTCTGTAAAATAAATTTAAGAATATCATATCGACCACACTTAATATACACACTAACGCAAAACTAGGATGACCAGATATACATAATATCGGGACCAACGAAAGACACTATGCTACAGGTCAAACCACAACTGATAAATTTATTATGACAATGAAACTTTGTAGTCAAGAAATAATAGTTTAATATAAAAAAAGAATCATCAAAATCGAATTGGTAGTTTAGTTTTTATGGCTTGTTAAGTTTGTCATAAATCATATTATATAATATGGTCTAAATTAAAAATGACGTTATTTATGAATATTATATATTTATTAGATTTAATTTTAAATTATATTAATATTTCTAAAAACGAAATTTTAATATATCGACTAGTTTTCAAAATAATCGAATTTGAATATAAATCACACTATTGTAATTTGATAATATAATTTATATTAAAATTCGATAATTTTGAAAACTAGTCGATATATTAAAATTTCGTTTTTACAATTAGCAATATAATTGAAAATTTTATCTTATAAATATATAATAATTATAAATAACGTCATTTTTATTTTAGACCATATTATATAATAAGATTTATTACAAACTTAACAAGCCATAAAAACTAAACTACCAATTCGATTTTGATGATTCTTTTTTATATTAAACTATTATTTCTTGACTACAAAGTTTCATTGTCATAATAAATTTATCAGTTGTGGTTTGACCTGTAGCATAGTGTCTTTCGTTGGTCCCGATATTCTGTATATCTGGTCATCCTAGTTTTGCGTTTGTGTGTATATTAAGTGTGGTCGATATGATATTCTTAAATGTATTTTACAGAATTAAATTATCTATAACCGTTTAAAAGTTATTCAAAAATTAGGTGGCGCAAGATCAATTGACTGGCTCTTTATATATAGTATAGTATTATACATCAAGTTTTATTCATTAGCTAAGATTTATATTTTTTGTTATAATTTATTATTATTTAGTTATTTTTTGTGTGTTAAAAAACTAGAATTGTGCCTAAATTTAAAAAAATATTATTATTATTAAATATCTATGGAAAAATTTATTTGCATAATTTCTCAACAAATTTTTGGGCAATTTTTCTTTATCGTATATTTTTTAATACCATTAACTATAAATAGTGTACAAAAATACCAGATATTGGCAAATGGCGTATAAGTTGATAATAAATTGATTTTTAAATAATGATATCAATGAGTATAATATATATATATATATATATATATATACAGTATTAGTTTTAATGTTTGAAAATACAATTTACTTCAATTTTTTAAACAGTATTTTTGTTTTTATATTTTTTTGTACAAAAATTTGGTTTTACATAAAATTTATGTTTAGATTCCTAGAATATTTTGAATTTAAATTGTATTTATTTTTTGTTGAATAATAAAATGAAATAAATTTATTTATCATATACTTTAATTTACAATTATTTAAAATTATAATAAATTTTTTTCTATTAATGATATTTAATTACCGTAAAATATCATAAGTTATTATACCGTATTATATATATATTAATATTTTATTGTAGTAATAGATGATATAGTCATTAAAGCAATCAATAAAATTGGTTATGCAATATATTTTTGAATTGAGTTTTATAATACTCTTGTCATTGAAAACAAAATAATATATTTTTTCAAAAAATTTTTATTTTAAGTTATTTTTATTTAAAGTATTTTTTATCCATAAAATTTGCATAAAATATATTTTTGTTTAATAGTTAGTACAGAGTAACAAAAAATTTTAACTACACAATATCAATAAAATGGTAATAAATATTATTATTAAAACTATTATTATTATTTTTTATTATTATAGGTTATATTTATTATTGAATAACTAAAATAACCAATAATTTAAAAAATTATAAACATTTTAGAATATTGTCAAAATGGATTTAATATTTTAATAATATATAAATATATATTTTAAAAAATTTATTATTCATTTATTAAAATTGCATTTAAATTACAGTATCAATAATACAGTATTGTGTATTAATGATAATAATGTAAAATAATTATGTTTCAACTATTTGTTATATATATATCATAAATGCTTATTATTAACCTAAAATCTAATGTTTGTATTGATGTTAACTATAATATGCTATACGAGTGATGCATACTTAACAACAAACGAAAAGATGATTTTTTTGTTAAATTAAAACAAATTAAAAACCTTTTCCGTAGATATAATTAAATTTTCTTTTTAAAAAAATATCAATTATAGTAAAAATTAATGTTATACAAAATAATCGTGAGATTTTAGTTAATATATTAATAATTTTAAATAGCAAAAACATGTTTTTTTTGTAATAAATAGTTGTAAATTTTTAATAAATTGTGTAACTATGCAATCATGTGAGCGGGTGAGTGTGTGTGTGAATGAGTGAGTGAGTTAGTGAGTGAGAGAGAAAGATAGATAGATAGATAGATAGATAGATAGAGAGAGAGAGAGAGAGAGAGATTGTTATTAATAATAAGATAATTGAGTTAAAACAGCAATATGTAAGCAAATATTTTTTTATAATAAAATATATTTTACTTAATTTATTAAAACATTTATTTTTTAAAATAATATCTTCAATGAAAAACATATAAATATTAAGAGATATATAGATATATTGGATATATGGGATGAGAGAGAGAGAGAGAGAGAGAGAGAGATAATAAAGTTTATTAAAAAAAAGTTTATTTAAAACATATACACAAAAATAGGTTCTCAAGGTTTTCAATGATAGAAAAAAGATATTAAAGTGAAGAAAATTTTCTAAAATTTACTAATTTTCTTGACTTAAAGGCAATTAGATTTTAAATGTAGATAATATTTCTGGTATTAAACTCTAATATTAGATTTAATTTTGCATTCATATATCTATGTTGAGTGTTGTTTGTCTGTATATACTTATATTGATATTTAAAATACAATATATTAAACTTATATTAAAAGCTAAAATCATCTCTTCAAATAAATAAAGTGTATTTAATTGACTTAAAATATATTAAATCGTATAAAATATATTTAGATAAGTTTGTGGGTTAGAAAATTTAAATTAATAACAATTATGTTTTTTAAATAAAAATAAACCTAAATTTTGTTGAAATTAAACTGATTTAATTAGCATGATAACATATTAATGATAAAACTGACTAAATTTTATATACAATTAGACAAAATTACATAATTAAAAAAATCAAAATTAATTACAAAACAATAAATACTACTACTAATATTGATGTCACTGTAAAACAAAATTACATTATATATTCATAAACATTATTATTATATATAATTTATATATATATTATATACTGTATAAATAAATTTTTAAAAATATATTATTTTATTACTAGTATTACAAAACAACACACCAATTATAGACAATCATTATATATATATTTGATATTTTTTAAAGGAGAGCACCTGAAAAAAATACTTTAAGGTTACGACTTATAAGACAACGATAGAGATTAGACAGAGGTTTGTATGATATAACTATTATACAGTATATCTATTGTACTTTATATCAAATGTAATAGAAAAAAGTTGTGATAAATACACCACTGGGTTTTCAATTGTGGCACAGGTATGTCTTAAGTGAATGAATGTGTGTCGGTTTAACGTAAGAAACACCGGGGAAAGGGAGATAAACATTAATAGTTAGTGAATGTGTGTGTGTGTGTGTGTGTGAGAGAGAGAGAGAGAGAGAGAGAGAGAGAGAGAGAGAGAGAGAGAGAAAGTAATAGCAAAATGATTTTCTCTGTTTTAAAAATTTCTGTCATTGATTAGCATAAGAAACTAATTTACAAAATGTATAGTTTTGTTTCAGTAAAAAACTAAATTAAAGTCAATAATATATATATAAAGCACAACACATATAATGAATATAATAGTAATATAATAATAATCAGAGAAAAAGTAAGAGAGAAAGAGAAATTGCAAAATATTATATAACATTATTATATACAGTATTATAAGCGTATAATTATAGCACTAAAGCAAATGATAAATGCATTTCAAAAAATAATTATAATTTATTTCATATTTCATAAAGAAATCACAATTATTTCTTTGCTTTCAATGATATTAAAGTTTTTGTTGTTTAATAGTTTTTTCACTTGTCTTAAAGTGTGAGTTTGAAATCTTAGTTATTAAGTGCAAACATTCTCTCTCTCTCTCTCTCTCTCTCTCTCTCTCTCTCTCTCTCTCTCTCTTATCTCCTTTTTTATTTATTCAAATTGCAAGATATGGTCAATTGATATGCAAATTGTTGGTAATTATAGACAAAATAAAATAACACCAACAACATCAATATCAACAATAAAACCCATCAAATAGGATATTCACTAAATAAATAACTACATGTATTAAAAAGCTTAATGTTTGCTATAATATTTTTAAAATATATTTTTAATAATGATAAATGTAATAATACAGTATGATAAATAATCTTTTCCCATATAAATACAATTAGTTAAAATATATTTACTTAAATAATTGTAAATAATAAGTAATTGTTAGTATTTTTCCCTTTTTTAAAATTTAACTTTAAAAAACTTCTTAGAAATAAAAATAAAATCATTACCACTAATAATAATACATTGCATTAAATATTATGACATTGATGGGTACTGTAATTAGATGTATAATATATTAGCTATGTTTTATCTATGACACCGGAAACCCTATTTTTAATTTATGTTCAAAAAAAAGTTGTGTAAACTTATTATTATTTAATATATCAAAATAATAAGTTTAATGATAAACATTTGCTATGAGTTTTATTAGATTCATTATAATATTTAAGTATTATTATTATTAGTAGTAGTAGTAGCCCTGTTAGGTACAATAAATAAAACTTTTATTTTTTTCGTCAAAATTATCCCCATCTCATGTTAAACATCCTAAATGCTAATTTTAATTAAATCGGATTTATTAAAAAAATATATAAAATTAAACAATATTATGGGTTATAAACTTAAATTAGATTTATTTTAATAAAATTAATTTATTTTTTTTATTATTTGCTGCTATTTCACTGGATAATCATTAAAATGACAAAAAGCTGTTATTAGTAATAACTTATTTATCTAATAAGTTATTACACACACAAGCACTGGGATTAGTTGCGAGGGATTAAACTGGATTAACAAACTGCTAAACATTGTTAGCCGTAATACGAGTGCTAATTGCTATCATTTATGACATAACATCTGCTCCCATAACAAAAAAAAGTTAATCTTTTTTAAACATTGTTTGTGCAAATCATATGCAATCATAACTTTTATAAAATATTTCAGTTTTACCGGTAATTAAAGATATAAATGTTTTTGTCGTAAATAAAAATACCATATTATTATAACTATAATAATTACAGAATAGGATTATAAAAAAATTATATATGTAATTAAAAATAATAAAACTGATTTTTTCTAAAGTTTTATTTGATTTGTTTTTTGTGTTAATTTAAAAGAAATTTCTAAATGTTTTATTAAAAACTATCACAATATTGAGTCAATATTATTGACAATAACTTAATGTATTTTTTACAATAATATTAAAACAAATGCATTAAAATTATGTTTATCCGGATAATTTTTAATTCACACTTTTAATATTGAGACTACTTAAACAAAATTTTACTATTACATTATTTATAACAATTAAATTATAAAATAATTATAAATCTCAAAATCACAAATTTTATGCAACTTTAAAACATACAAAATGCAAAAACACTATATTAGAATAAGCATATTAATTATTTTTATAATACTTTATATTATATTTATAATACATTTAAATTTTAATTAAAATTTGATAATATCTCATAAATTAAAAAATAGTTACTAAAATTTCATCACTAAAACTAATAGTTTTAATAACAATAATATTATAATATATGATTTTTATTATAAACTGTAATTACTATTGCTATAGTTACATATTTTAAAGTTATATATAATATATGTAAACATTTATATGTGAAAATGTATTATGCAATAGCATAGCTCACACATACCTGTAATATGGGTGATGATATGGATTGTATGGGTTTGGGTCCATCATTGCCGATGGATCGCCGACCATACCGGCTGCTGCTGCTCCTCCCTGACAGTACATACAGGGACATAACGGTGACAAGTGATGCGGTGGATGAGGTGCCGGTGGTGGAGGCGCCAAGTGATGGTGCTGTGACTGATGGTGCGGTGCCGATGGCGAGTGGTGGTGATGATGGGCAGACACAATGGCCGAGCCTACAGTGTTAGCCAGCTTTATGGCTATCGGTATGTGATGGAGTGTGGATGAGATAAGTGATAAAACAGTTGAACTTATTTGGTCGCACACACACACATACACACGATAGATAGACACACAGAGAGGATAAAGATAAATAACTTTTTCTTCCTCTTTCTCTCTCTCACTATCTATCTCTCCCTTTCCCTACTATGTCGCGTCCGTGTTGTTTGTTATTGTATAACAAACAGTATATTATTACAGCGCGACACACAAGCAACCGGCGCAACGCCTACCTTAACATCTCATTGGATATGTTGGGCACAACTGTTTTTAGGAGGACAGGTAACTATGGGTTTTTGTATGGGCGCATCTCCAACACTGATCGCATGACAGAGCACAGGGAGAGAGAGCTTATGGATAGAGAGATACAATGAGTGTGAATGAGAGAGTTAAGATGAGAGACACATAGCGAGAGAGAGAGAGAGAGAGAGAGAGAGAGAGCCCGGAATAGACACGCGCTATGCAGACAATACTTCTCTCTCTCATAGCTCTCTCTATGTTCTCTCTCATCTGAGCACTGGTGCACAATCAGCTCACGTATGCTATTGGGCCCTAATATTCAACTCACGTACACTTAACCGAAAGAACCGTTTTATCTGCGCTTACACTATAGGTTCATATATACTGTGTGTATATGTATATTGATATTGTGTGCAATGGTATGGTTTGTTGTATCCACGAAACAGTCGCTAAAATTCTGGTCTCTTTCCTATCCGTCTAAAGGGTTTGTTATGTATAATATACCACAAGAATGTGTAGAAACTCATTGCTATATAGAAGAATATGGAGTGTCTGTGCTATGGCTGTCATTTAGGCGCTTCTCTAGCTTTAGATTAGGTATGTGTGTAGTGTAAGAAGCGAAAGGAAAAAGGCTTCAAAGCTATCAATGTTTTAGAAAAGATGATACTTTTATTATTACGATTATTATTATTACATAAATATATGAAAACAGTGATAGACGTGACCGACACTCCATATAAGACATAACTGAGCGATACGTGCACTCCATCACTGAAATTGGATTTCCAAACGCCCGGTAATACTTGTGCCGCAAGTAGTAGTGCACACCAACACAACACATATGATCGACACAGTAATACACAGTCACATACCATGAGTGAGTATGTATGTATGTGTGTGTGAGTGTGTGTGTGTGTGTGTGTGTGTGAGAGAGAGAGAGAGAGAGAGAGAGAGAGAGAAGAGAGAGAGAGAGAGAGAGAGAGAGATGCCATACAATCCTAAATGACTTACGTGATCGTTGCCTTAAAAATTTGACGGCTTCTGTATGTTTAGTTGAATGTGTGTGTGTGTGTGTGTGTGTGTGTGTGTGTGTGTGTGTGTGTGTGTGTGTGTGTGTGTGTGTGTGTGTGTGTGTTTAGGCACATTCACACAACTGATTCACATACAAACATATACATACACTTGAGCAGCAGTGATACCTAAAAACGTATCATACATTAGCACTGGTAGTTATACGGTATATACAATATTATCCGTGAGCTTATATAATTGAGTATTACTGAACAATGATGATCACACGACCATCACCATCAATGCACTGGCAGTCCAAATATGTACAGTCCAGCCAATGTTGTTATTGGTGGTGATGATGATGTTATGTTTTGAAAAGTTTGGCCAACAAAAAATAAAATAATACTAATACTTAATGACATTCATAGTAATAGTTATTTGTGTTGTATGTATTGAGAAATGGTAGTCACATACATACAGAGTCATCATTTTCTTATGTCTCAGTTATTAGCCATATATTATTGTACAGTATATATAACACAAGCAAACACTTTATACCACTGTGTGTGTGTTCATAGGTTTCTCAGCTATTATTTTATTATTAGTTATCTCACTACTCGGATAACTATCAAAACCCATTTACTGGATTAATGCCCATTTTTTCCAGCCCCTAAACTGAAACTCCCGGTGCGCGTTGACTAATAATATAGATAGAAAAAATAAAGTACTATTTATATATACACATACAAACATGACTGTCCTAATAATATCAACAACAAAAATTATTTAATAAATATATATATGATATCATTGTACGATGTATTTTAGCGCCCAAGAAATTTTAAAAAAAAAATTTATTGATAAAAATAATTTGTTTTTATTGTATTTTATTATTTTATTTTTATTTATAGATATAGATATATTTCCGAAACATTTAATTGACTTGTATTGCAATGAAATGTCCGAAAAAATAAAAACAAAATTAAACCGCGAAAAAAAACTAATGATTTATTTGAGGCAAACCTATCTCTTAATTTTTTCTTAACTAACTTTCCTCCGTGTGCTCTGTTATCTCTCTTTATAAAAAAAATTTAACATACATTTTTAAGCCATTAATTAAATTAAAAGCACATAAAATAATAAAAAAATAAAATTGAATACATTTTTTCAAATTTTTATTAATATTAAATATTAATTGATTTATTTGACAAATTTATTTTTGGAAATAATATTAAATGTAATAATGATTTTTTAAAAATAAATATATAATATTTTTTTAGAGAATTGTTTAATTATATTTAATGTATATTTATACAATATTTTATTATACCACTTATTTTATATTATATTATTTTTTATTTTATTTAATGTAATGAAAAGGCCAATAGAGAGAAACTATTAATAATAATTTGAATAATTTTATAATTAAATTGCTTTTATATCATTGGGACAGTCATTATAATATTGTGATTAGCATTAGTGCCAAATCTTTAGCATACACTTGTATTTAGTATTTATATAGTTAAATATATTTTGATAAACGTTTTGTGATCATAATGATCATAATAAAAATACCAATAATAATTATAATTTTTATTTTATATACATAATTTTATTGTTATTTTTATTAAAATTAGAAAAAATATATTAAAATCTACGAAAAAAATATATACAGTATTACTGTTATCAACAATTTTAATGTCAAACTTTTTGATCCATTTGTGAATATAGAAAAACTAATCAATGAAATAGTTGTATTGAATATTAATAAAGTCTATATAATTTGCATACTATATACAGCATATGCTCCATATATGTGTGCTGTTAACTAATATGAAAATTTTTGTTATATAAAAAATAATAATTGTATAAAATCATATATTATAATATTAGAGAGAGAGAGAGAGAGAGAGAGAGAGAGAGAGAGAGAGAGAGAGAGAGAGAGAGAGAGAGCCATATAATTATATTGTTATGTTTGGTGAAATCAATTTGAATACATATCTGTWTATTTTATATCGTATAGATTGTATGAAAAAGCTTACATCAGTGCCAGTTTGATAAGAGGAGGGGTGGGGGTAATTATTGTTGTGTGACAGCAATACTTTGGAAAAAGGTATGGCCGACACATACCATACATAAACTAAATATAAAAGTACAGTATTTTTATTTTTGCCAAAAAAATTAATAGATTGAGTGATTTGTATTAAACTAAAGTTTTTAGTGAAATTCTAGACTCTTTTTATGACATATTATATCCAACTCACACATACTGTACATACAATTATGCATTTTTTTGAGAAATTAAACCGTTTGGCAAATAATATATTTTTATTAATATTATTAGTTAATCAAAAAATAATTTTATTTTTTTTGCAATCACAGGAGACAATCCATGAGACAGATTGATAGGTAGATACCAATATCAATGTCGCACACATGTATAGTATACAAGGCTATACCCTGGGCTATCTATGACGGCCATCCCTGTGCTTTTTCTGATATATTGTATTTAAAAATAGCATATAATAATAAAATTTCATGTTTTTGATGAGCATTATAGATACAGTATATATAAAACAGTACATAAAACTCTATTTCTAGTTAGAGTGATATATAAGCTCACACATACAGATACATACTATTAATACATATACAACCTGTGAATACCGCAAAAGCACTGGCATTTAATACTTGTCCTCTGTGTCTATGAGATATTTATTAGGTTGTGATGGATGAGACTAATCAAAATAATATTAAAAACATTTAATTTCAGTTTTAGATACTCTTATGGCAAGAGAGAGAGAGAGAGAGAGAGAGAGAGAGAGAGAGAGAGAGAGAGTTGGCAATCGTTTATGGATTTAAATGTAATAATTATGATAATTAAATGTCATTTATTTTTTGTGGTGTTTTTGTCGTTCATATCGTTTTTTCTTATATACACTAATGAGTGGAACAGTTGTTTTTTAGATATCGTTACGACAAACAGGGAGAGAGAGAGAGAGAGAGAGAGAGAGAGAGTTATTCAATTCACTTATTCATTCAAAAAATGAAATCATAGAAAAATTAATTAAAATTATTTTTTCATATATTTAATTTTCGTTTAGGTATTTTTTTGTTGTTGGTTGAAACCGATATCAATTAGCGATACCAGACCAGCCACGCATATAGCTGTACAAACACACACATAACTAAAATGAGTTGCCCCAGCGGCAGCTCATTGTGGGAACGGTATATAATATAGTATATCTATCTTCTCTCAAATTTTAAGTACTCACGCAATGCTTATTATAAAAAACACGCCTTTCTGTTGATTAGCCTAACATACAGACACACACAACACAAATAATAAGTGATATTTTTTTAACTTTTGTGGTTACGTTAGATAAACATATATTTAATACTGTATATGTATATTATATTTAAGTGTAAATAACTAAATGTGATACATATTAAGTGATAAAATTTTATTTCTTTAAATATAGTGATTATGTATTTAACTAATAACAGCAAAAGGCGTTGTTATGGCACATAAAGGGTTAACATTTTTTAAAAATAAAAAGATATGATTTATATTTAGTATTGTATTTAAATAGTTGAGAAAATTATAGTGAAAARGTGTTAAAATTATTTATCATGAAAACAAAACAAATAAACTACTGATATATGTATGATATATTAATATTAATAAATTAGAATTTATGAAAATCTATATTCAAATCGATTAATATAATAAAATATAATTTTTAATCAAATTAAATTATTAGTCTTTTTTGTAATTTTTGATTTTATAAAATTCTTTATATGGTGTATATATTATATTATACTGTATATAAAATTTTCTTATTATTATTAATTTATTTTTTTATTTTTTGTTTGTTTGTTAATAATCGGAAAATATTTTCTTATGAGTTGACATACAAACAAAGTCAACACAACAGCGCCATGTAATAGCAATACAATTTTAGACGAAAGAGAGAACGGGTAGATATTTTGGTAATAGCACCAGAATTGGAGTATATATACAAATATATATATAATGGTTGCGTTCACAATGAGAATCACATATTTAGCTCACGTATGTCTATTGGATGTGCCACTAGAATATCAAACAATTATTATTATATTCCATACTATATATATATATAAAATATTGTATATTATACTACTGGTATATATAAAGTATATGTTGTTGTTGGTGAGCACTACTACTACAACAACCAGCAACAGTAGCACACAAAAAGCATAGGCACCTAAAAAATCTAAAAGAGTAGATAAAAGCAAAAAGGCATAAAAATAGTGTAGTGCACTAACAAAACAATTAATTTAGTAATACTGTATATACGGTATATATATATATAGCATATTTGACTAAAGCATAAGAAATTTTTTTAAAGATATATTACACGCTTTAGGTGTCGACTCCTTATTCATAGAGAGACTTAACATACTTAGAGATTATTAGTATAATTTGATTATTATTATTATTATTATTGATGTTATTAATAATCAGTAATAATTAGTGATAATAATAAAAATAAATGCTTATTATATATTCTCATCTTTAAAAACATAGTATGTTTTTGTGTTATTTTTTGTTTAGATAATTATGAAAATTAACACACACACACACACACACACACACACACACATAAAAAAGAGTAGCAATAATTTATATATTTACTTAATTATAATTTTTAGTTAGCTAAGTGCACAGTGAAAAATAACAATATATATACAGTATATGAAAAAACTGTATAATAATTAGCCACTTATGGTATTAAAAAAATTATTACTTTATGAAAGCAAACAGAATCGCTAAATATATTGAGACAAATTTGGGTTTTTAAAAATGTCATAATTGTTACATACATKTGTATATATATTATGGTTGAAAATTAGCGAATAATTTATAATAATTTATTAGTAATTAATTAATTAATTGCATTCAGCATACATTTAATCAAAATTATTTTTTAGCAAAAATTATCATAATAAGCTATCTTATTTTATTTTTCATTTGAACAATATAGATTTAAAATAAAGTTAAATATTTTTAAATAAATAGACACAAACACTACGTACAGTAGTAGGCCTGTGCAATGTAGGTTAGCATCTTATTGTAAAATTGTGTATTTTTAAACAATATATACAGTATTTATTGTATCTAACTATCATATATTGGAAATATACAGACATTATTTTATTGGATAACAAAAATAAAATCAATAAATAGTTTTAAAATATTTAATATAGAAATAAAATTCTTATATTATATTTAATATTTTTTATATAAATTTTTCATTAATCGTTTAAAACACAATAAAATTAAGTAAATTATAAATTTTGTCGACTCCCCATGTCAATAATAATATTTTTTAATAGATAAAATACCATAATATACTTGCATATTATCTTTTAAATTAATTTTATACAATATATTTATCATAAATTAACTATAAATTATAATCGGCGACAAAAATACAAATAACAGAAATATGTAATATTTTTTTTGTTAAATAAATACATAAAAAACAAAAATTAAGTTAAAATTATTGTAGCTTTACTAATCGATAATAATATATGCAAATTTTTTCAAAATTTTTTTTATGTGTACAATATATACTTTTTCTTAAATTTTTTACATATATTATTGGTCGTCCATCTTTAATATGATTAAAATATGTTAATATTTATTCAATAAACTAATCGATTTGGAAATATTGATTGACTGAAAAGGTTGTTATAATAAATAAATATACAGTATATCCACTGTGTTTACAGTATTATTATTATTATTGCCAATACTGCAGGTAAGGGGTGGTTYAGTTGGGGGAGGGCTGATACCGCAAACCAATAATAATAGCAATATTTATGTATTAATATTTTATACTGTATATTTATATATACTTTATATATTCATATATTCACTCACATGGAGATAGAGCTATGAAACCTTTTTATATGCAAAATAAATATAAATATAAAAATCATTATCATTTCCCTATACTGTTGTGTGTATTGTATGTTTAGGCACTATATTGCAACAAAAAAAGTCAATACAGTTTTTATATGATTATTTTTTTGGTAATATTATAGATAAGGTATTTAAGCAAATCAATCATCGGTTTTATTTGTAATATTAACAAACGAGAAAAAGTAATAAAATAAAATAAATTAATATTAATTTTGAAAAAATAAAAAAATAAATGTGCGATAAAAATAAATTTATTTTTTATTATTAGTATTATTTATTATATTTAATATTAAACAAAATTTAAACATATTTGCTGTTGTTTTTTATTCAGGCAATCAATCTATGATATAATGGGTTTGGTTTTTAATAATAAATATTTTTGATTTTTTTAAATAAAAATTCTTTTTAGTATTATGTTAATAATTTTAAATGTTATATATTTAATAAATATATTTATTATTTGTAGGGTTTGTTAAATATTGATGATGATTAGTGGGGGTCAACCATACTATGATTTAGGTGTTAGGCCTCTACTGTATAAACAGTAATACACACACATATTCAATATAATCAAATGTTATATTTATTTATTTAAATATTTGATACAATATTTTGTTGAGTTTATTAAAAATAGCAAAAACAAAAAATATCATTTATATAGTCAGTCATAGTATTACACAGTAGAGTCATTGACGTCTAAAGAAAAAAAGCATTCAAAAAATTAAAATAACAATAATAATGATAATCATTATAATGAAAAATAATAATAATTAGTGAAAAGGCTTTATTTTTTATATAAATATTGTATAGTTTGCTGAGACAATAGACATTGATTATATGAAAAATTATGCGACTATTTTGTCTATTTTTTTATTGGGTATTATTATTATTTGTATTATAATAATGATGAGGAAAATTGTATGACAAATAAAACAACAACAAAATTGTTAGACGTTTTTATATATCATATATAAAAAAACTTATATTGAAAAGCTCTACCCTAACTGATTGATAGGAGGGTATTGTATTGTTGGTGTTATTAATAAAAAATATTTAAAATATGCCAACAATATAGTCTTTCCGTGCCTTTGACTCCGACTAATTATGGGCACATACCTAATAACACCAAGGTTATACTAAATACAATAATCTAGGCACAGGTAGGCATTCACACAAACACAAATATATATATTGTGATATATATTTGTCTAAAGTTTAGACTCTAAACAATATTACAATATTGTAATTAATAAAATTAAAAGAAATCATTATAAAGAAATTAGGGACGATTCACATATTACGTAAGAAATCTAGACCCCCTCACTCCCTTATGTTCGCAATTGTTCGCATGTAGTCAATTTAAAGATTACATTCGCATGTCCATAATCGCTACCCCTCCCCAACCACCACTAAGAAATAAAATATCTAAATGCGAACGTTCTTAAGGTTCCCTCCCTTAAGGTCCTACCCCTCCCCTTTCGTTCGCAAAATTTCACTTTGGCCRACCCTCCCCTCAAGAGCGAACGTAATATGTGAATCATCCCTAATAATAAATAAAATAAATTTATTATAATGACGATATTATTTAAATTAAACTTTAATAAATTTAATTATGCTTTTATATCATTAAATTAATATACATAATTATAATGCTTTTATATTATATACAGTATATATATATATATATATAATTTTTTATATATTTGTAATATTTATATGCGATTTCATTTTTGTAAAAAATAAGATTTAGATTATGTGTGCAAAATAAACAATGAAAACAATTTGTTTCAAAATGCAATGCTTTTACGATTTATACAAAATAATTTTTTTTATATTTTATTTTTTATTTTCAATTAATCTAATGGTTATGACTATAGTTTTTAAAATAATGTGTGTGTTATAAAAATATTTTAATGTGGACATTAAATTTATTAAAATTAAAATATAAAGTAAAATAAATGAAATTATAAACAAGTATTAACAAGCACAAACATGAAATATATTTACACTTATAATTTAAAATGTAATTATTAAAAAATATTTATCTTTATGATACTAAAATTATGTTTTTAAACATATGGCATATATCGAGATATACTTGTGCCCAAATATGTTATAGATTTTCAAGAAAATAAATAAAATTATTATATTAAATATATATATTATTTGGGCATAAAATTTGATTAAATTTAATCATAAGTTGACAAATAGATTCATTGCAATTGTGATACCACTTGAATTTATAAAAGCATTTTTTGAGAATGTATTATATGTTTGTTTGAAATGTTTGTGTATAATGTAAGTGAGTAATAGTATAAATTATATATATATATATATATATATAGAGAGAGAGAGAGAGAGAGAGAGAGAGAGAGAGAGAGAGAGAGAGAGAGAGAGAGAGAGAGAGAGAGAGAGAGAGAGACTACTATTTAAAAAGTTTTCAAAAATAATATTCAGATTTAAGGCACGTATTTAAGTTAAAACATTTGTCTTTAAGATATCGTATCATTTGATATAAAAGTTTGTTTTAAAGTGTTTTTATTTTTATTATTTGTTGCTCAAAAAATAAACACATTTTGTTTAATTTTCAAAAATTATTATATTTATTTATTTTACATATATTAACCAGTTGAGAATGCTAGAAAGCATTTCCACACGAATTCCTAATCATAATTAAAAATTAAATTCAGTATGATAAAATAAAATCAACTATAGTTATGTAGGGTATCAAACGATTTAGTATGACAAAATAAACAACTATAGTCATGTGGGGTATCAAATGATTCAGTATTACAAAATAAACTACTATTTTCCTAAAAAATAAACTTAAAAACGAAAAAAATAAAAAATCAATATTCAAAAAAATTCAAAAAAAAAATTCAAAAAAAAATTCAAAAAAAAAAATTCAAAATTTTTTTAATTAATTTTTGGACACCATTTTCTTCAATTTCCTAAAAAATAAACTTAAATAAGAAAAAAAACAAAAAAAAATTCAAAAAAAATTTGTAGCGGATAGTGGATTCGAACCTATGTCCTCGTGGGACAGACAGACCGACAGACAGACAGACAGACAGACCGACAGACAGACAGACTTATAGAATGCATATACGTATTCCTTTCAGGAATTCGTGAAAATATGTCTTACCATTTAAAGTTTGCTTTTATAATCTTTATTAGTAATAACTATATTGCATATTATTTTTAAAAAAAATAAAATGTTATTCATATTATATTTTTTTTATTATTATCTTTGTATAAAAATAATTATTTAATTTATTTAGAAAAATAATTTTTATATAAACTGATTATCATTGATATCCATTAAATGATATCAATTATATATGACAACAATTTTTTATATATAAATTAATAATTATTTTTATATAAAATAAATTTTTTAGTATAGTATAATCATTATATATATACTGTATATATAAATATTATCACACACACAAACTTTTAAAAATATAAATATCAGTAATATTTATAAAAAAATACCAATAAATAACAGGTACTGATTTATTATCCAATTATTTAATTGATGACACTTGCAATTGAAAACAGTTTATCTATCTATTGAACACTTAATTCATTAAATAAATTAATCAGTCAATTGCTATCGCTTTTTAATAATAATAATAAAAAAAATTTAAAAACAGTGATAGCAATCAATTTTGTTGTCACTTTAGAAAAATGAAATACCAAAATAATACACATGTAATACACTTATACTACCTGTATATATATGTATATTTTTATATAGTTATTTATATTTATAAAAAAATGTTTTTGTATGTGTAGTACCACAATAATCATTGCAACAAAAATTTATTTTTATTTGATCATTATTTTATTATTGTTTTTGTGGCAATACATTTACATAATCACCAGTTACTGTCCAAAATAATCTTTATTTATTATTTTGAAACATATATATATATATATATATATCTTTATACATGTATATGTAATTTATTATGTTTTTCTTTATTAATTAAAAATAATTGACAACAAATAACTCAATACTTATTTTTTTGGGGACACATTAGGGGGTTTACTTAGAGAAAAAATTGTTGAATGAATTTTTATTTAAGCAATATATATATATATATATATATTTATATACAAAAAATATATATCTATAATTAATTTGAAATCACTGTTTTGTCATGTATTTTATCATTTTTTATTATTTGATAAGATTTATGGCTAATCTATCATTTTATTTTATTTCGTAATAGTTAGCAAATCTTTTTTTTTGCCACAAATCTTCTAATCAATTCTAAAATAATAATAATAATAATAAAACTATAACTTATATGTTTTTAAAGATTAAATGTAATTTTTCAGAGTTAAAAACATAGCAATGAATTTGTTATGTAAATTTGTAAATTTAATTTACTAATGATTTAGACAAATAAATATATTGTACATACAGTACACATAGAGTTAATAAATAATTGTATTTTTAAAAGTTTTGTAATACTTATGTACATTTTGTATAAATACATTAAAACATTTATAATAAAAATTAGTTTTCAAATTTATTTATAAAGTTTAATAAAGCAAAAAATATATGATTGATTGAAAATCTAGTATTAAAAATAATAGTAATCTATGTATTAATATGGAAATATTTTTGAAATTATTTTATTAAAAATAGTAATATTTATAAAAATTATTTAACACAGCAAGAAATTAGTTAACAAAAGTAATAAATATTTTAAATTATAAGAAAAAAAGTTATTAATATCAGTGTTAAACACACATTTGAAACATTAAAATATCTAAATGTTTTTTGCTTTCAAATAAAACACAAATTAAAAATTTGTTTTATTTTCTGTTTGAGTATCAAATATTTTATGTCACAAAACAAAATAAATAACTAAAAGTTAAACAAATTTTTGCATATTATAAAATCAAGATAATAGTCAATGATATTTTGTGTGTGTGTGTGTGTGTGTGTTATAGTTTGTTTTAATCTACATATTAGTGTAAAGATATATCTTAGGACAGGTATGATATGGCGTGTGGTGTTGTTTTAAGCTGTGTTAAGGTTTGTATATAATATTATTTAAGAGACAGACAGAGAGAAAGAGAGAGAGAGAGAGAGAGAGAGAGAGAGAGAGAGAGAGAGAGAGAGAGAGAGAGAGAGAGGACAGATATTTTTTGGTTAATTTATTTTTTTGTTTTGTTTCTCCAAATAAAAAAAATATATATATTTTATTTTTGGGGTTAAAATGAATTATTTAATGTTTCAAACCATATAATGTCTGTTTAGAAAAAAATGTTATTTTTGTGTAATTTTTTCTCCTGAAAGTTAACACCAATGTCTTCAACCACACAGTGATATATAATATAATATAAAAATTTTTAATTAGATTTTTGTTTATTTGTTTATTTTACTGGAAAACACAAGTCAGATATTTTCATAAATTTTATTTTTGTGTCACATTTAGATTGCATTTGTTTTATTATAAAATGGTTACTTTATAACAATATTTTTAATGCCAAAAGAAAAATATTTATTTATTAATTAATTAACAAATAATATTTTTTATTTAAATAATTTTCTTATATAAAAAATAAAACTAGTGATACATTAATTTCTGTCAATTTGTTGGGCATATTGTGAATCAATTGAATCGATGGGAAACCACGGATGTCGACACACATTATCAATATCTATACGCTTTTTAGGAATTGGCTCCAGAAGCTGATGTATGAGATTCTTGAGGTCTTCAGTGATTACATTAGTGACTTCATTACGGAGTTTGTACTGTCGTTTAAGCTGTTGGTCATACATTTTGCGGCGATCTTTCTTCTCAAACGGATAGTCCTTATTAATCATAATATAGAGACTGACGCCCAGACACCAGACATCAGCTTTGAACGGATCGTAATGTCTTTTGTTGACAATTTCTGGCGGATTATGAGACGGAGTACCGCAATAGGTGTTGGACAGGTCGACAATATTGTCGCGACCAATGTTCACAAATCGGCTAAAACCGAAATCCGTGAGCACAGGGTTCCAGTGTTTGTCAAGCAATATGTTGTCCAGTTTGATGTCGCGATGGGCCACCCGATGCTGATGAAGATATCTGACTGCTCTGGCAATCGGACAGAACCAACATTTTGCCTGCCATTCGCTGATACCATCGTTATGGCGTACATACGACCCGATCGTACCGTTCGGCATAAAGTCCATCATTATGTAGACCTTATGTTTGGTACGGAACAGATCGACAATAGTAATACAGTTGCAGTGCTT
The DNA here is from genome assembly GCF_028296485.1 of Oppia nitens. Lineage (NCBI taxonomy): Eukaryota > Metazoa > Arthropoda > Arachnida > Sarcoptiformes > Oppiidae > Oppia > Oppia nitens. The sequence continues at coordinate 403,614 of NW_026533204.1, forward strand.
CAGGTTTTTCAATATAGATATCTCTCGTTTGGAGTCGTCGTCCATTTTGCCGTCTTTGGTCTGATTGTCGACTTTAATCACTTTACAGGCGTATTGTATATCATTTTTGCTGGTCTTATACACATTTCCCTGACCTCCGGAATCCAATTTTGCAAAGTTTTTATAACCTCTCTTTGACAACACTTTGAGTCCCTCATGAGATACACTAATATTACTACTCATTGTCTCATTTATTGATAATAATATACTGTATATTATATCTGTGAATATAGATAACTGTTTATTATAATCATTAAAATTAAAGTATTATTTGAATTGTTAGATTAAATTTATAGATTTATTGTTTTAGCGCGTGCTTTAATGACTCGTGTTTTCTCTCACTATTTTTGAACAATATTTTTTTATTTAAATACACAAACATTACACATTAATAATACAAAAATAAATTATTTGTAAATCTATAGATGAGAGAAAAGATTAATTAATTAAATTTTTAAATTATTATCAATGTGTCAATTATGAAATTTTGTATGAGTTAGCAAACGCGCCAATTGTTGTCTATTGATTGTTGAATATAATTGTATTATAATTTTTGATTTTGTATATTTAAAAATTCAAATCTATTTATTATTTGTCAATTAATTGTAGTCAAACTTCTACTTAAATTGTGTAGTAATAGGACAGATATCAAACATTAAACTGTTATATAATTGATTTACATTATATAAACTGATTGAACAGTTAGTGGTGATCATCACTTGACCAACAAAAATGGTATCACAGATCGGTATCATTGCACTCATGTTATCATCGATACTATTTGTGTCCGTTTGTGTCCTATTTATTATTGTGTTATACTTTATGTTGTCAAAGAAGAAGAAGCGATCAAATAAAGTGGTCGTCAAAAAATACAAAACAAAAGTACAAACAGTGGTCATTAATGTGAAGAGTCCATCAAAAAAGAAAGAATTGCCAGAATCAGGTCTATTAGCATATCATGGACCACAAGATCTGGATCTGACAGACAAACAACAACAACAACAACAGCCGACACTTAAATTGTTTGAATTGGACGATGAAGAAGATAGTGGTGACAGTTTGGAGGACAATCAAACCGCTATCAATTTGATGGCCAATGAATGTGATCCCAAATTGCAGACTAAAGAAACTGATGTAAAAATATGCGATGAATGCGGTCATAGTTCGGAACAATGGCCGTGAATTGTTGTCTAACAATCATATATTATATCAATTACTATAATATTATAATCATATTATTTAATCAATAATTTGTTTTATACATATATTTCCATTATTTGTCAAATTTGCTAATTTTCATATCTTTTTAAATTTACTGTAAATATAAATAAATTTTATTTGTTTTTTTAAAATTATAAATTTTGTTAATAAATGTTTTTAAAAATAATAATTTTTTTAACAAATTAGCTATTGAATCGTAAGTACAAACTTATTTATGTTATGTGTGTATATAATGTGTTTATAGAAAACTTTTAAAGAAAAAACTTTTATTAATAAATACTTTTTATTTTGTTTAATTAGTTAATTAACGATATTTTTATGTGATATTTTTTATAGAATTTATATTAAATAGTTTGAAAATAAAGTAATAAATATTTTTTTTATAAACATTAAATTATTTAACATGAAATATAAATTATTTTTTTTATAAATTAGTTTTTTATAATTTATTTTATTAAAAAAGTTTAATAAATGCAACATTTCTATCATTTGTATAATATTTAATATCATAAATTATATAATTAGACCAAATGTTTCAAAATATAGAAATTATAATTATTAAATACTATACATAAACATATTTATTTTTTAAATAAAAATGTAATTTATATAAATTTATATTTTTGTTTCAAATATGCAAATGTATAGATTTAATATTATAAAACATAAAAATTTAAATTAAGTTTAACTTATCATATATATAATACAGTAAATGAATACTTATATATAAAAAAATATATGTGTTTTATATTATATTTTTTTCATGGATTAAAAAGAGATGAAAATGTTTTTATTWTTATTTTTGTTATGAAAATAAAATAAATATCTATTAACACACACACACACACACACACACACACACACACACACACACAMACACACACACCTTGTGATATCTATCCAGACAAACAAACAAAAAATAAATCAAAAATATTTTATTATAATCCGCTAAAAATTAATAATAAAAAGTATCATTGATAAGGGACAGGGATTTAGAATTTTTGTGTCTAAAACTAAAATAAAAACTATTTTAAATTTTATCAAAATTAAAAAATAATATATTTATTTTTTCTATTTAGTCTAACTTTATTTTAATATATAAAACAACTACAGAATAAATATATTTACAGTATTTAAATATTTATGTGTCTTATTTGAAACAAAATAACAAAACAAAACCAAAAATAATTTTCAATAATAAAAATTCTGGTCCAATAATATATCCGGGTTTGTCTTTATGGGGTTTAAGCAAACAACACTGGTATGTGGACACTGGTATGTCTCATACATATGATGTTCACACTGTTATCAAACCCATCATCAGACAAGATAGCAAACAAAATAAATAAACTTTGCATAACATTTAATTATCACTATAATAGATCACAACAAATTTATTTTTTTTACAAGACATGTAAATAATAATAATAATAATTAAGATTAAAATTTTATAATTTTTAAATAAATTAACTAACATATTTAATATTATATTATACAATATGCTATGATAAATACTTGCTAAATAAAATGTACAGTAAATTTAATGCAATTGTTTAATTGTTGATAAATACAGGTATGAAATTGATTGCTGATATGAAATAGTTAACTATTTTTTATAATTATTAATATTATTATTCGATAATATTTTTCATATATATTTTTGTTTTCCATTTATTACAATTATTATCAAATTTTGAAAATAAAAAAATTGATAAAACAATGTTAACTTACTATTTAATAATAAATTATTTATCTTTATAAAAATTTAATTAAAATATAGTGCTAATATTATTAGATAACTATATTTCTATAGTTTAATTTATAAATGTTTTTAAAAATAATGCTGTTATATCAATTGAAAAAACACAAACTATAAAACTTTGTGAAACTGTTTTTATATTATTTAATTTTGTGTTTATCTGATTTATGACTTGTGTTTTTAAAACATATTTTTTCTGTGATCATTAGATTTTATATTATGATTACATTATTAAAAAACAATTAATATATCTATTTATACCTTGTATTTAATGGAGAATATTTTATGGGCAGATGTTTTAAATATATTTAAATTTTTTGTTGTATAGCTTTTTATGATAAATACTGTATAAAGTGTTTTAAAAAAGATTGCGACAGAGATTTTGAAGATTGAAAACCAAAAGTTGACTTATTTTTATTGATGACTGTCTCGGCCGGACATATAATAATAAAAAACAATGAACTTATTCTGTATAACAATAACATACAATCACCTTAGCTCAGGGCTCTTCAATTTACTACCTAAGCTTACAGTACTCTCTATTATTGATAGAAATGTCTAATAATTAGGTATTTTCCTCTACACACACACACACACACACAAACACATAGATAGATACATACATTGATGATGACTTGCTATGCTATCAACAGTATAAATGAATGAATGAATAGTTAAATGTATTTAAATTCAAATAATAGTATTATTATTATTATTGTAATAAAAACTAGTCGTTTGTCTCCTTAACTAACTATTGGTGTCTCAGATATTAATGTATGGTTTGCCACCAAAAACAACAAACACGAGAGGCGTTTGTCTATACAATTGAAATCACAGTTAAAAAATAAAAGCCATGTTTTTTATAAACAACCTCTCAGGCGATGGCTTTTAATTTGCAATTTAAATGATTATACACTTTGGGTCCTCAGATAAAATAAAACTAAAGAAAAATGTTTTCAAAAACAAATGGTTTTAATAGTCATATAATAGCTATTTTATTGACTAATTATTATGAAAATTATTATGATATTGATATTTAGTGGTTAAAAAAATCTGCTAGTTGATTATACGCATGAAAATATGCATACAAATAATTATTATGCTTTAGTTATAATTTTAGTTATTTATATTATTTTGCTTTTATTTTTTGTTTTAAATAAATAAGCATTAAATCAATTTTTAGCAAATAATAAAAATTGTTTATATAATTTAATTTTTTTTGTTGACAAAAATGCTTTTATACAGACATAAATGCATTTTATTACTCAAACGTAAAATTTCATATTATATGATATTATAATTTTTTAAAATGAAATTTTTGTGTTTTTGTTTTTTTGAAACTTAATTTTTATTTTAATTTAATGTATTTTTTGTTTTGAATACACATCTGCCTATCTATTGATGTGTATGTATGTGTATGTCTTTATGTATATATTATAGTGTATAACCTATATGTATAACTATGTGTATAACTTACAAGACATCCTGAAAAGGATATTTTTTTTAAAAACCATTGAAAATAAAGTCCATATAATTACTTCATTAATACCTCTTGTTATAAGTCCTAATGATTTAATATCAGTTGAAATTATTGGCTCTAATTTCATAACCTCAGGGGTCACACATGTCTTTAAGGGCAGAGGAGAGCATTAAAAAAATATAATTACATTTTAATAAACTTCTTTGAATAACACTTTTGATTATTTTTGAAATTGAATTGATAACACCATTTGATTTGGTTGTTTTTTATCAGATATATTAATATCAATTGATGATAGCATAATACAATTGGACAGTCAATAGTTAGTTAATTATAACATTGAAAAACATGTGTAAATTTATTGATATTTATCGATATCTTGTATTATGAAATATAAATACATCTGCCATACAATAATTATTGTCGTATTTATTATAATATTAATATCAAATGATAATAATTAATCTTTATTTAAAATTTTGTGACAAGGCTATTTATATAATTATATAATGTTATTTATAAAATAATTTTTAAAAATGTTGACATTAAAAACTAGTAATAGGTGTGAGTTTTAAAAACTAAAATTAAAAATCAGATTAAAAATATCATTTTTCATTTTCTGTTACTATTTTTTTTAATAAATGAAAAACAGACACAATAACAACTATTATTGTAATTTATATTAAAAATTTAATTTTGAAATATATCAATTATACAGTATATTTTAAATAAAAAAAACTAGATATAAATTCAAACTTGTAATACTAATAAAATAATTATTATTACTCAAATAATTATTTGAGCGAAACTATTATTATAACAAGTTTATACATATATACAAGTTTGCACTATAAATAGCAAATATTAATATTGATTTATAGTCAAAAACATAAATCATATAATTATTGAATTTGTATATTTATAAAAAAAATAATTGAACAATGATTTGTATTAAGAGTTAATGCATTAATAAATTAGTTAATAATAATGTATAACTTATAAAAAAATTAAACTAAATCATTAACAAAATGGCATACAGTATATAAATATATTATGATTCCGGTAATAATATAATAATAATATTTTTAGGACTATTATAATACTAACTAATAATAATAATAATAATAAAATGAAGAGACATTATTATAATTTTATTGTTTTGTTGATCCATTAATGTGATAGATATGTTTGAATGCAATTGAAGTCACTGATGATTTTTACTGACCATATAATTGGTTAGAGACTTATATACCCGTATATATTATAGCCTTAGAAACTGTATATATATGCTAAACATAACTAATTTTAATCTCCAAAAACAAAATAGACAGACAATTACTCTTTTGCCAATTAATTATTTATATGGCATTTATAGGTACCGCCCTTAAAGTCATTCAACATATTTTTTTGAATAATATAACAAAAGATAGATACTGTGTATAATATACAGCACAGGTATGACAGTGGAAATGGTGCCAACAATATATAGTGTGTTTATTTGTGACCAGAATTAGCAATACGACAAATATGCAAAAATTTTATTTATTTATTTGTTTTTTTAATATTGTTTGTTAGTATTAATTATACAAAATAGTTTGATATAATGATTGTAATTATTATTATATAGTATATATATTTAATTAATTAAATAAAATAAAAATTGTTTCTATATCTTTTTCTATAATACTTATGAATAAATAGTGGCATATATTTATCTCACATCTATTTTGTTAATGATTGAGGACTTTTTTTTGTTGTATAGTATAGAATAATATATAACTGTATATACTATATGTGTTTATATATATCTTATCATTTTTGTTTTTAGTTTGATTATTGTATTGTTTTTATACGTTTAGATTAATATTTGTGTAATTAAAACATTCATTTGTGGTTAGTATATGACCGGAATATATATGATAGCAAATTATTATTATTAGTTGTATTTTTGGTTTTTATTTCATAGGACACTAATGATTATCAATAGTATAGTGGTTTCTACTGTATAAAGTTTATACAGTTTATACTATAAACATAAAAATCCTATCCCATAGAGTTATGTATCTTTTTCTCTATAAGTTATCTCTCTCTATATATCCCTTTTCCATAACAAATAAAATGATTATTAGACTCATTGTCTAATCTATTGGTGACTTGTTTTGTGTGACGGGTCATTCATCAAACCTATATAAACAGTATTATTGTATAATATTAAATATGATATATAAACAAGCAAAGAGTCATATTCCCGGTACCAATGGATTTATGTGTTGTGAATGATTAAATCCAATGCAACCATAGATCTCAATAGTAGTATTAATGGATAATATTAAATATTTTTTATTCAATATATTAATAGTTAGTAACTATACTATACAGTACTGTACATACCTGTGCTGTATGCACTGGTAATCAATTGTGAGCCACAATGAACCCAGGGAATATTGTTAATTTATTTTATTTTTTGCTAAAAATTGCATACATAAATATTTTTTATAATATAATAATAGTATTTCTATTTTGTTTATTATGTATTACAACATGTCTACTATAATATTCATTAGTAATTTCAATATCAATTAACTTTTGATAAATGATTATTTAATTTTTTTAGTTTTTGTCAATTTTTTGTTGGTTATTTTATTTGCTGCCCAAATAAACGACACGTTTAGATCATACTCACAAAAAATCAGTCCAATTGGCTAATCTAGTATTGTGTAAAGAAAAAGTAAAATAATAATAATAATAATAATAATATTAATAATACAATATTTAATGACCAGTAGATTTTTTATGTGATCCAAAAAACATTAAATATATTATTGTAATGTATTTTTTCTCTTTGTATAATATGTTTGTAATGGTATATAATAATAATAATACATAACTTTGTTTTTTTTAATTGTAGTGTAATTTATTAATAATGCGTTTTGAATATTAAAAGCTATATATATATATACAGTATAATATGTAATATTTATACAATTTGATTTTTTGTGATATTATATAATACATAGTGTAGTGTATTTAGCATATAGGACCTGCAATTATTATGTATTGCAAATTATTTATAATATATTAGGACAGGTATTATTTATTTGATATTTCAATATGCATGTATATACCGTGTATATATACAGTATTTATATGTATTAAAAATTAAATATAAACCATAAAATGTTTTATTTTTCTTGTTGTGTTGCATTATTCTAGTATATAATAAATGTGTATATATTCAATGTTTTTTTTTGATGAGTTTTATTAAAATATATTTTTTAAGTGACATTATTTTAAATGTATATCTCGTTTTTAATTAATGCGTCAATTTAATTTATTTAATTTGTTTTTTTTTTGTTTTTTTTTGTTTCATATGTATATAAATATATTATTTTTATTTTATAGCTTAGTTTTAGGAAAAATAAAAATTTATGAATAATAGTTTATCGTTCAATTATATTAATTAAATATTTAATAAAAAAAACTTTTTACTTACTTTAAAAGCTTTATTTAATTATATTTAATTAAAAACTTTTCAATTTAAATGAATGAATGACTGAATACTATTTAATGAGATGCTATACATTAACGTTAAGTGAAACTCAAAAATGTAGCTCTAATTTAAACTATAAAACTAACTTTAAAATTAATAATAATAATAAAAAAAACATAAAAATAAAGTGCTATAATTTATATATCAAGTATTTTGTAATACACATTCTGTATTTATAAAACTTTAGATATAATTTATATAATAAATATATTTATAATTTTATAGTACAAATGAGAATACATTAAAAATAAATAACAAAAAAATAATATAAATACGAAATATACTCTACTGCATGTATTTAGAGAAACTATAATTTATAATATGATATACAATATATCATTAATCTAATGATAATGCTAATCTAAAATTAAAGTAAAATTTAATATTATTAGTATAAATTATTTTTTTTATAGTATCAAAAAGTTATTTTATATAAATATATTGATATATATATATTCTAACCAATAAAAGAATAGATTAAAATAAATTAAAATAAATTAATGGGACTATCAGTTGTTCGATGGCGACGGTATAGTACTCTTGAGAGGACCAACTCCGGGCACAAATTCATCGGTACCGGTTCGCTTGGCCGCATAGGACTGTCCATATTGAGCGTCTTCTTGAGGTCCAAATTTAGTTCCCTGTTTGAGCGCTTCCAATGACTTGACATGAGGTGCGCCCGGCTTTTGGTCGATATCAACAATTGTCGGTCCTTTGTATTTGTCTTTAGGTTTTTCTCGTTTTCGGTTGTGATCTTTAGGTTTGTTCTTAAGTGGCGCCACCGGAGGCGGTGGTGCCGGCGGACCCTTTTGATGTACACCCTTACCGGGCTTATTGGGGGGCAACACTGCCGGCCTCTGTTTGTTATGTTTCCTGTTGTTGTTTGCTTCGATGTCGTGCACCTCTTTGACGATCTGTTTATTAAGTTTAGCCATCTTTTTCTTGTCTATAAATGTGTCAAACATTTCATGTTTGCTGAGCATACTTTCCATTTCGGTCTTATAGTAGACACAGGCTATTACACATCCGACAGCACAGCAAATGACAATAATCACAACTATTAGAAATAGGACGCCAAGTGCTTCCAGGAGTGCCATCAGATCACAGAAAGAGAGTCAACAATAGATCAGTTTATAACAAAAACAAAATGATCTTAAAAGACACAAATAAATGGTAAATAATAGTAATAACTAAATAATAATTTATATAAAAATAAGTTTTAAAATTCAGACATAATTTTCAAATATATTAATAATCTCGTGAATTACCAGTAAATACAATATTAAATTATGTACTTTAAGTTATTACTCTATTAATTATTGTAATATAATATTGTATAATTTATAACATACAGTGTATGTTAAATCATATGCTAAATCAGTTTATTGATAATTTATTAAAATCTTATTTTAGTATTTTAAGTAATCAAAGGTTTTGAATAAACAAAAATTACTGTATTTCAAAATGTTTTTTAATAATAATAAATAAATAAAATGTGTTAAGAGTTTATAAATTATAAAAGTATTTATTTTAAGTACAAATAAAAAATAATTGAATAATAATTTCAATGTAATTTATAATGATAAATTAAATATTTAAAAATTATAATCAATATTATGCTAATTAATAGTTTTATATAAGAAGGCGGTCAATCGATCTTGAGCGGCGTATTTTTTGAATAACTTTTGAACGGTAAAAGATAATTTAATTCTGTAAAATACATTTAAGAATATCATATCGACCTGACTTAATATACACGAAATCACAAAACTAGGATGACCAGATATACAAAATATCGGGACCAACGAAAGACACTATGCTACAGGTCAAACTAAAATTGATAAATTTATTATGATTATGAAAATTTATAGTCAAGAAATAATAGTTTAACATAAAAAAGAATCATCAAAATCGGATTGGTAGTTTTGTTTTTATGGCTTATTAAGTTTGTCATAAATCATATTATATAAAATAGTCTAAAATAAAAATGACGTCATTTATGAATATTATATATTTATTAGATGATATTTTCAAATATATTACTAATTCTAAAAACGAAATTTTAATAACTCGACTCGTTTTCGAAATAATCGAATTTCAATATAAATTATAATATCAAATTACAATAATGTGATTTATATTGAAATTCGAATATTTCGAAAACTAGTCGACATATTAAAATTTCGTTTTTAGAATTAGTAATATATTTGAAAATATCATCTAATAAACATATAATATTCATAAATTACGTCATTTTTATTTTACACTATTTTATATAATAGGATTTATGACAAACTTAACAAATCATAAAAACAAAACTAGCAATTCAATTTTGATGATTCTTTTTTTATATTAAACTATTATTTATTGACTACAAATTTTGCCTGTCATAATAAATTTGTGAGTTGTAGTTTGACCTGTAGCATAGTGTCTTTCGTTGGTCCCGATATTTTGTATATCTGGTCATCCTAGTTTTGTGATTTCGTGTATATTAAGTCAGGTCGATATGATATTCTTAAATGTATTTTACAGAATTAAATTATCTTTTACCGTTCAAAAGTTATTCAAAAAATACGCCGCTCAAGATCGATTGACCGCCTTCTTATATATATATAATGAAAAATAATTGTCGACAAAATCTATTTGATCTAATCATTAATCTCCTGTTCTTTAGCGAAATCGATGAATATCTGTTCGATAGTCTTCTGACTAAAACTGTATTCTTCTATTGAAGACATGGATTGTCGCAGATTTTCGAGGAATGAAAATATTTTGGACAACGATTGGACCGATTGTTGTGGGATATCATAAATAAGACGATTATTGTACTCTTCTTTCAATGAAATATTAGTAAAAAATGATTCAATTGTTTGCTTAAGTTTTTGACCAAATGTGTGATCAGTTGTATTAGAAACCCATTTAATCTCTAATACATATCCGGCGCCGTATTTATTCTTTAAGTGTTGTACAGAACCGATACACCGGACGACACCCTTAATCATAATCGCCAGTCGTGTGCACAGAGCGTCCGCCTCTTCCATAGAATGAGTGGTCAGTACTGCCGATCGGTCGGTGTTTCGTTCAAAAGTCGATAGTATTGTACTCCAGAGGAATCGTTTGGCTGTAATATTGATTGATTGAACAAAAATTGTTTTTTGTTTTTAAGCACCAGTTTCTAAACGAAAATACTGTATATTCATACCTTTGGGATCCATTCCTGTGGACGGTTCATCCAATAAGACTAGTTTCGGTCGACCTAATAGTGACATTAGGTAACAGAGCTGTCAATACAAAAAAAAAATTAGTTTTACTCATAAAATATTTAAAATATTATTTTTATGATAACTTTTCGTTTAGTGCCGCCCGAGAGATGTTCAACTTTTTTATCGTAATGTTCACTGATCTTCATGTTTTCAATATAACTATTTAGAGTTTGATAATCAAAATAATTGAATCATAAAATTATTTAATTAATAAACTATTAATTTGTTGTGTATTACAAATCATACCTATCGCAGACTAGTTTGATTTTGTTGTTAGGTATGCCACGAATAGCTGCAATGAGATACATGTGCTCTCTGACGGTAATATCGGCCCATAGAGAGTCATGCTGTGGACAGTAACCGATTTGCTGAAACACGTGCTGATCGCTGGCCTTTACTATATTTCCAGCGATAAACACCTGACCCGATGTCGCCTGTTCTTCACAAATAATAATCTTCAAAGCGGTTGACTTACCGGCACCGTTTGGACCCAATAGGCCAAATATATTACCCGATTCGAGTAGTAAACTCATGTTTTGGACAGCCGTTTTGCAGATCTGCCGACACTTACAGCATTGGCACTCCCAGTACTTCTTATGTAATCCATTTAGTAAAACAATTGGTATCTTAGTCTAGAAAATCATTAATATTTTAGTGAAATTTTAATTTTGAATTAAATTATTCAAACAAACAAAAAAATTAATTTAAAAAAACCTGTTTTGTTTGAGATATACTATTATTATTAGTTAAATACTGATTAACTTCTAGCCGTTCCTGTTTGACATCATTGTCCTCTTTATCCGACGGTCGGACAGCCGGATCCTTTGTGCTGTCAGTCAGAGTACTACTGTCGCCACCAAATCCCAGAGCACTTTGAAAACTTTCGCCAGTTTTTAGTTTGTCAACAATTACTAACGCTATTGTGTAGACAATAATCGTAAAGATTAACTGTTTAAAGAAAAAAAAGTAATGTTAAAAAATGCAAAATACAATTAAAAAAATTAGTTATAATTAAAAAATATTTACTCCAATAAATGTTATATCAATGTTTTTGTCCCAATCAAAGTAGGACATACTGGCTGCCCGATCATTGTACCCATGGTGCTGTAAAAATACTATTGCTAGTTTTGTCTGTAAATGTTATATAAATAATTAAAAATAAATATACACTACTACTATACATATGTTACATAAGGTATTACAAAATTATTGACATAAATAAATGTTTATAAAATTATTATTAGTAGTAKTATTATTATTACCGATGCTAAGTATAATAGAAAACCAAACGGCACATAGAATGGCCAAATAAAACAAAAAATTTGGTGAAACACACGGGCCATATGGACGTCGTGTACTATACACACACCCATTATAAATACACAAAAATAAGTTGGCTKTTCATTCAAATATAAAAAATAATTAATTAATTAATATTAATAAAAAAAATTGTTTACAATAATAATACTATAATATTATTATAATATGTATTTGTGATTTAGAAATGTTATATTTAAAAACAACCATTATGGATATGAGAGGCATAAATGCACGCGCGAGATCGCGTTTGTCAAACATGTGTATCCAAACATAGCACGCGAGTAGCGATGCCGGCATAAACAATAGGATCATTATTATGAAACAGATTATCGCCTCCGAGTCCACCAAGAAGTTTACTTTCAGTACAAATGTTACCAAAATCAGTATACAAAACATCGTCAGACTGTAGATCAATAGATGGCCGACCAGTGTTGCCGTCCAGTAGTGTGAGATGCCGAGACCAAACACCCGTAACAGTGATTTAATTTTAAACTATAAAAAATTTGTTTTTTTAAGGATAATGTTTGTAAACTTATTATATAAATTGAAAGTTTAGATTTACCTCTCTGTCCTCTACCACATCCGCTGCCAATATGGGAGCGATATTCAGGAAGACTAGACCCAATAGTAGGATATATATGGTATGCGATGTGTTAAACAAATTGGATCCGCTATTGATTAAAGATAACGGATAGCTGTATGTATTTATTGACTGCATTTTTGTCGTCTTATTTGACGACATATAACTATAGTAGAGATTTGTCATAAGATTCTGTAATATTGGCAACGAGTGTATGTATGTATCGTTGTATAAAAAGTCCCATTTGATTGTCGATGCATTTTGAAATGCGGTAACATCTACAGCCATATATGTGTCGGTCATCGACGGTAGGCTAAAATTGGTCACAAATTTCGGTGTAATATCCAATCGATTGATTAGAGATATAAAGGTGGTGTTGTCCATACTGTGGCCCGTATTGTTGAGCACTGCGAGTCGTTTATCTGATCCATATATTGTGGGCTTCAGTAGTAGTGGTTTTAGCTCATCGTCCGATGCAAAATAACGGGAAACAAAATAGCCGATCATTATTATAAATAATGGTGAGAGGATAGTGGAAGCAGCGGTTACAGGATTTCGGATGATTTTCATGACACGAATCTTAAGGTAAGCAATGAATGTCTGGAAAAAGTTTGGACTCAAATCTTTTACATCAATCATCTCGAGTGATGTCGGCTTTGTTGCTGTCGATACACCACTGGAACTGTTGTTTTGTTTATCTGTTGTGTTCGGTTTGGATTCCGAGTCTTCACCAATCTTGAGAAAAACTTCCTCCAGACTGGACATCGAAATACCAAAACTTTTGACAAAACCATCCGGTTGTGTGCTATTCTGTTCTAACGATTCGAACAATTTCGGGAACAATTGTGTCTCAGATGGTGGCAATAAGTAAAACATTTCGGAATCAGTTTGTCTTTCTAGCTGTGCTTTTGGTATGTTTTTATTTACAACCAATTGGTTTACGGAATCGACAGGTGTATCCTTTTTGATGTCGACAGTCAAATGATAGCCAATACCAAATCGCTTCTTCAGAAACAGCGACGAACCACAACATCTTAACTTTCCTTTTGCTATAATTGCTTTTCTATCGGCCAACAGATCCGCTTCATCCATAAAATGTGTGCTCAAAATGATAACCCGATTCTTCTTATATGACTGCAATATAGACCAAATTTGTCGCCGCGAGTACGGGTCGACACCACTGGACGGTTCGTCCAATATTATAATCTTCGGATCGGCAATCAGTGCAATGGCGACACAAAGTTTACGCTTTTGACCGCCGCTCAGATTGACGGACGCAATGTCGCGATTTTCATACAGTTGCAGATCGGTTAGTAATTTCTTTATTTCGCTATTCATTTTGCTTGTGTCTATGCCTTTGATTTGAGCAAAAAACTCCAAGTGCTCGATAGCTGTTAGATCATCAAACAGTATGTCCTGTTGTAGACAAACGCCAAACATTTTGCGCAAATTATACATATCAACCGAATCTGTTATATTGTGACCATAGATATAACCGGTTCCCGATGTCGGCTGTATGTTTCCCACCAACATATTGATTAGAGTCGACTTTCCGGCTCCGTTATGACCCAACAGACCAGTTATTTGCGATTCGTATACAGAAAATGATAGATCATTGACAGCTGCGACCGCTTTTTTGCCATTTCCGTAGACTTTTGTCAAATTCTTGATATTTATGACAGATTTTCCTAATAAGTCTTTCGAAATTTCTTCGACATTCGAATTGTGTTCGGCCGTAAACTCTTCATTTGATGGATTCTTTGTGTGTCCAGTGGTCGATGGAAACCAAAATGATTTCTTGAGAAAGAAACAAATCGATTGTTTTGGTCCAAACTCTCCTGGAATTACTTGATCCAAATAGATGGCTAAAAATGTATATAAAACTATGTCGACTAACAGCATCAGTAGGGCTGAGCCAAGAGAAAACACTGGATCATCAAACAAATTCCCGAAAACACTGTCCGATGAACTATCTATACGTAGCATCTATTGGTAATATACCATTGATGTTATATTTGTTGCTAAAAAATAATAACATACCGCTTGGACGCCCAGTGTAAAGGCAACGGGAGATATCAGTGCCAACAGATACTGTACTACTGGACTAACCTTAATATAGATCAACAATATGTATACTCCTCCGGCGAGTAGTGTGAATATCGATGAAAATGAAGCGGCAGTCTATGTATTGTATAAATGTTTTATTAATAAGACATTTGACTACTACTCCCTTTCCTATCATACTATATACCTCTTCTTTGTTGAAAAGTGGACTCCAAATGGCAGCCATAATGGTAAGAGTAGTACCAAACATGAACATCAGCAAAAATATGATAACAGGATTGATAGTTAGGGTGCCAGCAATATATAGTATTGCCGTTATTATGGCACTGAGGATACAAATAATTATCGATTGGACAGTTATCCAGCCGACCCAATAGACAGTCATTGTCAGTCCCATCATAAACATGGCTTCTTTAATCTTGCGCTGCTTTTCCACCACAAACATTACCGTTAATATAGAAACTAACGGCATAAACGTCATGCACAGGTAGCTCGGTATTAACATTTGCATTACTGATCCGCCGACAAACTTGGGTCGAGGATATACTAATAGATTGGCTTTAGGTATGACCGCATCCGACGTGTTTAGCAATAACTGAAAGCAATTAACAAATGTTTGTTGTTTTTTAATTGTAATCATTTCATCAGATCATACATTAATGATAGCCGAGTCCACTACTGTTTGAGCAAAACTGAAATCGCTGTCTAAGTAATTGTGTTGACACTCAAGTAGTTTAGAAATATTATGACAATTACCTACAAAAGAAAAATGTTTACCAAAATTTAACCACAAATTATCAACAATCATTATGGGTTGTACTACCCCACCCCAACCACCCACCCTCTCCCCTCCCAGTTATCCCATAAATACATTACCAACACTTCCAATAGTTTTCAAATGGTTGGGCAATGAGCTATAAGGCACTCGTATCGTATAACTTATATTATTGGGTGATGAAGTGGTGGCGTTTGCATAAAAAATAATAGCCAAATAAATTGTATTACGGGTTGACCGAAATAAATACCGTTCCAACTCATCATTAGTATGAAAATGTGTCGATAAAACAATGTACTTATAGTCCTGAAAATTAACAGAAAAATAAATCAATCAATGTTTTACTGTAATTCTGTTATTATTAGTTTTATTAATATAACATTCAGTTATTTGTTAAAACAACAACAAAAAGTTTGCAAACTTTAAGAACAGTTTGTAATTTTGGGATCAACTGTTTTTCAAGTGTCTTGTTTTCGATAATCAAATACCAAACTTTATGCATCCATAAGAGCTGCCAATTGACGCCCGCAAGTTGTGGTCTGTCAATGGGCTCGTGTGTGGCACTATTAAATGAAGATTTAAGAGACACGATAGCAATCGTCATAATTAATGGGAAGAGTATCTCCTATTTTGTTGGAGGGCATAATAATCATCATCAACAACAACAATGAGAATAACAATAATTAATTGCAATATTATTTCAATAAATTAAAAAATGGACGGTTGTTTGGTCCAAAAGACAACTGATACCAACCATTGTTGTGCCATCGTTGCGAAGTTTAATCCATATGTTACGCTTGATTAGTGCCCGAAGTTGTTGCCACCAATTGGATTTGCGGTCAATCATTTCACCAATTAATATATATTGTATAATACTACCGGTAAATATATATCACAGATATATTAAAATATTAAATTTTAAAATACAATAAAAAATAATAGTAAAGTTTTCAGCACTTGAAGACAACAACAAAATAAATGCTATTTGAATAATTAATATTTGCGATCGTTATTTAATTAACCGTTAGTTAGTTTTAAAAATAGATAAATAATAAATGTTTTGTTTTTTAAAAAATTTAATTCAAATTAAAATCAATTCAAAATACTACCGTAATTTTGCGTGATAACAACAATAATAACTTTGAATTTAATTACACAATAGAAAAACATAGGATTACTGTACATCAAAATGTTGTCCCGCGTGTCCTATCCTAACCTAAACACAAATTTTAAACTAAACATAAAATATATACAAATAAGTTATAACGAGACAAGAATTTTGGACATAAAGCTGAGAACAGTCAAAATGTTGACTACCGTAAAGTGTTAACCAGTTTATGATAATATAAAATATCTTCGATTATGATTACGACCGCAATTACAAACAAGTGATACCAAACAAATTAATCAATTATAAAATATATTGTAATTAAATTTTATTTGAATTAAACAATAGTTTTTATTAATCAAACGTCCCATTCAATGGACTCATCAAACAATTTCTGCGAATTTGATGTCACTTTTTTACCATCATTTGACTTATGCTTCTTAGTCTTAGGAGTTGTCGTACTCTGTTTAGGTGATGTCCTACCCTTTGCCTCATCTTTGATTGTTTTTCTTTTATCTTCATTTACCAGAGAACTAGTTATTGTTTCCGATTGTTTACTTGTTTTGCGCACAAACTCATCATAAGTGATCACTTTGTAGACACTATTGGCCGATGTTTTCAACAATGATTTCTTGATTTTATCGACATTTTTCGGATCCTTTAGTGCACACAAAGCACTGGTATCACTGGTCCAACCGATCGATACGCCACCGAATGCCGAAAACAAATGAAATAATTCGTTAGTTCGCCACTCCTTCGGAAATGTCACGTAAAACACATGACTGCGATCGGGAACTAGTTCTTCGGCGCCCATATTATAGAAGTGGTAGTCGTGACTGTAGATCATATTGAGTTTGTTTTGGTAGTCTTGTAACAAAATCTGATCAAATCGTTCAATCTTGGGATCGACTAACGAACCCAAATAGCCAACCAAACCGACAAAACAGAGACCAGTTATGTAGGAATCATAACCGGCTTCGTGAAGAGTTTTCCCCTCACTATAGACACCGTTTTTCAAATGAACTAAACTCGATGTCATCTCAAACGGCGATGTCTTGAGGCGCTCATAAAGATCTCCTAAAGCTATAATAATAAGTAGAAAAAGTTAACAAAACAACTAACAAGAGTTCATCATTTTATCAATTAGTTTACCCGTATTATCAATTTTGTCTTTAAATGGACCAAATGATGAGATATGTTTCGTATCGTAAATAATGGGAAACAAAGAGTGAATCATCGCTTTGAATGTCTTATAATCGGTGGGCAATGGTTCGATGAATTGGTTGAATGTATGCATGAGATCCAACATCACATTGTGTCCGATCACCGGTTTCTGGTATTGTATAATCATTTGAATCACTTTCGTAAACCCAATGGCTTCAGTCAACGCTTCAGATTCTTTGCGCTCTTTTTCCAGTTTATCTATTTTGCTGACAGAGATATATCTATCCGAAGAGGTCGGCGATACCTGTATTGTCTTGATTTCAACTGAATCGCTAAACTCTTGGGCTTTGAGAGACTCATAGATCAGCCGACGTTTGAATGCATGACATGGACTCAAGTCGATAGTCTTGTGCGTGTCGTCAGCGATAAATTCTTGCACTTTGGACAACATTTCGGCTACAAACTTCTTGTCCTCATCGGTTACGGCCGATGTAGACATTGGCGACGAATTGACAGTTTTGTTCTGTTTTTTTGCCGCATCGAAGGACTCTTTACAAAGCTTGGCTTCGGCGTCGTTCAGGTAAGAGATGCCATCGATAATCAATTTGTTAAAATCAAAGCCATTGTTGGCCAAGAATTGCAGTGACGATGTCTGAACTGAGAAGACTCGGTCGCCCATAGCTTTGTTAATTGTCGGCGACTTTTGTGGAAATATATAGAAATTATACGAATGACAATCATATTGATAACCACCGGTATTAGTGTCGGCGCCATTTGTGGTGGTATTGGTCACAGATTTCTTGAAACACGTGAGTCCAAACTGAATCAGATTAAAGCCGGCAATACTTTGTCTCAGTTTGAAGTATCGCTCATCAATTGTGTCCAACAAATTAAGCGCTTTTGTGTCCATACGCCGCAAACCAGTCAACTCGGTGTCAATGGTCAGGAAGTCGGCGTCGGCTATGATAGCTTCGAGTTGACCGATAACTTGTAAAAAGTTATGTCGCGTGACGTCCATTGATGTCTTTCTCCAGTTAGTTGTGGTCTTTACAGATGATGATAATGGTATGGCATTAGTGACCGCTGCCGATGTGTTGGTGTTGTTGTTGTGATTATGACGACTGCGGCGGTTATTATCGTTGTTATGATTATTATTGTGATTACTATTAATAATATTATGTTTGCGATCACATGTGTTATTATTGTCAGCAAAACGTTTATAATGACTGTATAGTAGTGTCAACAGTGAACCCATAGCTATCTATTATTATTATTATTAGTTATTAAAAACATATACAACAAAAATCAATTGATTAAAACATTTATAGCTGCAAAAAATGTTTGCATCATTTTTTTCACGGGTATTAATAATGACTGGTCGGCTATATTATCACTTCCCGATTGATTTTGTTGTTGTTGTTGAAGTCCCGGCTCTCTCTCTCTCTCTCTCTCTCTCTCTCTCTCTCTCTCTATAAGTGTTGTACTGTATTGTTATGTTTGTATTGCGCTTCTCTTATACTTTAATATAACGGTCACTAAAATAAATAAGTATTAAATAATATTATTTATACATTAAATACAGTACTAATAATAAAGTTAATAAAAAATAAATAAAAAGTTTTTTCTGTTTACAGTTTATTAATAGAGAGCATCACTTATGCAACTAATTATTATTTTGTTTGTTTTCTTTTTTAAAAAAAACTTTTAACTGTAAGTAATGTTTGTTTTAAAATACATTATGTAATATAAGTTATAACGTAATAATTTATAATATTTAAAATATAATAGTATTATATTAAATAAATAATAATATGATATTAGTTATACAGTAATATTGGTAATAAAATAATAATAAATGTTAATACAAATATTAATAACTAGTTATTAATATGTTTATCTATTACACTAATACACTAGAAATTTATAGACAAAATTATTAGACAATTTTAAATAATAATTTCTTATTATTATTTATTCAATTTATTATTTTATTTCAAAAAATGTCAATTTAATATTTAAATATTTATTTAAACTTCGTACTTATTTGAATAGTTATAATAATAATAATATAATATAAATCTAAATTATATCATACAAATAGGAAACTTAAACCAAAAAAATATATAATTACTGAGAATATGTATAAACTTTAAAGTTTTAAAATTATTATAGTAATATACGGTATAAATTTATACAAACAAAATAATAATTAACAATTATCAATATTATATAAATTAGTAAAAATAGCTATAGAATTTAGTTTAATCAATGTGTTTTACTAATCATCAGGTGCAATTAACAAAAATTTTGATGAAAAATAATAATAATTAATCCAATTATGTTTACAGTACAGTAAATAATTAATAATTACGGTAATTATACAATTATTACAGTAATATCATATATAAAATAATTCAATTTAATTTAAAGCTTTATTATGTTAAACGACTTTTTTCATTATTTTTAAAATAATTTTTACGATATATTAATGCAATAMAAATGGTTTAAATTATTGAAACATCAAATAACAACCAATAAATCAATTTATATTTTAAAAAACTAGTAAAACAATTATCAAAGCGAGTGAAATGTCTAACATATTGTCCTTCAAGTTGTTGTCATTAGCTAAGAGTTATCCCTCAAGGATAACATGCCGTACCCTTAATAACAACCCCTTATTTTATGACCAAATAAACATACTGTTGAATCAATCAATAATGAGTTCAATATTATTATTATTACAGTATTATAATTATCGAAAACCACATTCATTGACATTAATTTAATAAAATTCATAATTAAAAAACAATTAATAAATAATAATAAAAATTGATTGACATTACAAAATGTGTTTCAATAATTCAAACCAAATATATGCATATAAAAAATAGTCGCTTAATATTTCAAATAATAGTATTACAATTATATAATTTATAAATACGTAAAAAAATTATCCAAAAAAATCTATCCGACAATAAAATCAGTCTTTTGTTTGAAACCTTTTCTTGAGTTCACCGATCAGTTCTTCACGTCTGACAACAGTCTGTATGAAACATAAATTAAAAAACTTATTGTAAAAAAGTATTGTAATAATAATAACACATCAAATGAGGTCAACTAATATCAGACAAACAGATAATTATTATATATATTCATAAAAGAAAACAACAAACAAAAACCCCATAATTATAGTAAATAAACAAAAATTAGACCAAAAGTTCACTCACCTCTTCTCTTGTCTTAATATCTCTCATCTTAACGATACCGTCTTTGAGTTCACTTTCACCAAAAGTAACGGCAACAGCAATACCTTTTTGTTCGGCGTATTGGAACTGACTCAACGGATTTCCTTTGTTCTTCATTAGATGCTCGGCCCGTATGTCTGAGTCCCAGAGTTCGACCAATATCTTCATTCGTTCTTCGGTCATATTCTTTCCCATCGATATTACCATCACTTGTGTCGGATAGGCATTCTCGTCGATCATCTTTTTCTCGATGATGGCCAGTATCCTTTCGATGCCGATACTGACGCCAACACAGGGAACTTTAAACTTTTTCGAATCGGCCAATAGACCGACCAGTGTGTCGTAACGGCCACCGGCGGCAATACTGCCGCATTCGTACTGTTCTTCGGTTAGCACTGTCTCGTATATTACGCCTGTATAGTAGTCAAGACCGCGTGCAAGACTCAAATCAAATCTGACCACTTCTGTCAGCTTAAATAGATCGCAATAACGGAACAACAGTTTCAATGATTCCAATCCCTTCTTGGCTTTTGGATTAGCGCCCAACTCTTCGCCCAGTAATCTGTCCATCAGTTCGATGGAGCCGTTCAACTGTACGTATTCGCCAATCTTGTCAGCAACCGATTCTGCCAAACCTTTTTCTCCGGTCATTTCTTTCTTAACCTCTTCCCAAGAAGCCTACCGTTAAAAAATTACGGAAATGAGTATATCTTTTTGTGTAATTTAATGTAAATTATGATAAAACAATACTTTATCGAGTTTATCGATTGCAGAACAAATTGTCTTGAATTTATCGGCGGGAACTCCGCACACCTCGAACAGACCTTCGAGTATTTCCCGATGATTGATCTGTTTATAACAAAAATAAAAAACATGACCCGATTAATACACCATTTAAATAACATTCATCAATGATAAAATCAATTATATGTTATTACTTTGATGAGGTAAGTACCGATTTGGAGGCCATTCAAGATTTCCGATACAACGCGCAAACACTCGACATCTGCCAGCATCTCATCGAAAGTACCGGCGATGTCAAAGTCCTAAACATATCAGACATTAAATTTAGTACCATATTTAGTGGCGATAATAATCAAGGAGATTAATCAACTAACACACTGATAAAACTCCCGAAAGCGCCCTTTGGTCACGGATGGATTGTCCCGTCGGTAAACCTTTGATATCTGGTACCTCTTCATCGACAGTATCTTGTTTTGGGCCAAATATCGGGCAAACGGTACGGTCAGATCGTATCGAAGAGCCAACAGTTCTCCACCTAAACAAACAAACAAAAAGTTAGAAATTGATGTCCAAATGTTTGCGTAATCATCGGTAGCCCATACCCTGATCAGCCAAATCGTAGATCAGTTTCGAGTCTTCACCATATTTGCCGGTCAGCGTCTCCTTCAGTTCGCAAACTGGTGTATCAATTTGTTGGCCGCCGTGGCGTTTGAAGCACTCGTTGATAATACCGAACACCTTCTCTCGTACGGCCAACTGATGTGGTTCGTAGTCTCGCATCCCTTTGGCCGTCTTCAGCGTAAACTTTGCCACATTGTTAGCGGTGGTCATCTTCAGCAGTGTATCGGCGGTTGCCTTAAGCATACAATTTACTATCACTTTGATTGTAGTTATGTAACCCTTATCTATCCAATCCTATTGTTGAAAAATCCCGTTTATGGATCAGTTTCGGCGATAAACCATATGATCCGTCAAATATTGAAAGCACTCTCACTATTGACTACACGTGTGTTTGCATTGGAAATGTTTGCCATTCATTGCATAATCAATAGTCAAACACAACAAAAGTTTGTATTGAATATTGAAAACTCAATGCTTTTACAAAATTAATAATTATAGGGAGCATTCACTTAATACGTCCAAATCAATTTAAACTGTACAGTGTATGGGTGTTAAATTATTCAATACGTATGTAGTAGACAAACCAGTTTAATATGTATAGTGTTTTATTTAAATTGAAATAATCTGGACAATAATCTATAAATATTAAATAAATATAAATAATAAAGTTAAATAAATTATTCAATTTTATTTATTGTAATATTTTAATTACAATAGACTACACTCAATTTTATGGATTATAATAAACAAAAAAATTTTGCTAATTTATTTTATTTGAATTTGGTCACCATTAGTGCCAATAATTTTTCACTATACAGTATACAACCTTTTCAGGAATCCCGGGACAACCCTATTTGTAATTGTGATCAATGAAATAATTAACTTAAGTTTTTTGTTTGTTTGTTTCAATGACCCATTTTTTACAAGTACTGTAATTACCTCACGTTATGAATATGTTTCAATTTTATTCAAATTAATAGAAAAAATRATCCAGTTAATTTGCTGAAAAAAATTTGCCTATTTTTTTATTTTTAAAAATCAATAAAATTATGGCAACATGTT
The DNA here is from genome assembly GCF_028296485.1 of Oppia nitens. Lineage (NCBI taxonomy): Eukaryota > Metazoa > Arthropoda > Arachnida > Sarcoptiformes > Oppiidae > Oppia > Oppia nitens. Next base: position 427,609 of record NW_026533204.1, read on the forward strand.
TTTTTATTACCCTTATATAAACTTATATTTATAAGTTTTCTCTCTAAAAAAATGTTACATCATTTTAAATAATGCTATTTGTTTAGCACAAAAATATAATATATAAAAACATATTTATTAATTAAAAAAAATTATGAAGTATTTAAATAGTTTCAGTTAAAAAATTGCATTATATACTGTATATAATTATAATAATAATTTTTGTTAAAATTCAATGATTCTGTAGTAATAAATTAGTCATTATTTTTTTAAAAATATAATAAATACTAAAACAATTTTGTTTTTAATGTGATTACCAATCAAATATAGTTTTTTTTTATAATAACAACACCGATTACCATTAATATATATTATCACCGATTGATCACTGATTTAATTGGACATAATTTGCAGGAAAGAGGCCAACTTTATCGCGACACCGGCCCCTCCACCAGCCCTCGTCGATCATCTCAATATCGGTAATCAATTCTTCGGGATCAAAGCTAATCTCATCGAAATCTGCCGCTTCATAATCATATAGTGCAACAGCAGTCAATCCCTGTCCTCCTCCTCCTCCCGATGGCTGACTTGTGGTGGCTGTTTCGGTCACCTTATTATTATTATCACCAAAATCTTGAGCTTCAATTTCTTCATCATCATTATTGATGGCATCCCTATTGTATGTTTGTTGAACCGAAGACGGTTGTTGTTCGGCCGCCGATTGTCTTGATTCCCATTTGGTGTCGTCGTCTTCTGGTGGCGACTCAATTCTAGTCATCGAAGCTCTGGAATAGTCATCATTGGACTTGACTACGACGACCGGCACTATGGGATTATCCAATTTTGGAAACACAGATATACCGATTTTGTTAACCCTTGGACTGGTCAACGAATCTCTATTATTGGTCTCATGTCTCACTTGTCTTTCCTCCTCATCCTCTTCATCGTCATTGTCTTCAATATCACCCCTACTTTCCAATTCGATTTTCAATTTTATTTGTCTGTCCTCTTCGGCTTTCTTAGCGGCCGCACTCTCCTGTTTTTCTCTTTCCAATCTTCTAGTCCTTTCCTCGTCAGCCCTTCGTTTAACTTCCGATTCATCATTTTTAGCCATATTCTCAAACCTGGCTTTCAAACTGCTAGCACTTCCCTTAGAAACTGCCGGCCTATCAGTAGTAGTCGTCGTACCATTATTTTCAACTTCATTTGGACCCCAACTATGTGCCGATTTATCCACTCTATCGGACTCAACACCAAACTTTCCGCCAAATCCACGACTCGAATCCGTCTGTGACGAATGTTTCTCAGTTTTAGTCAACTCATCCCATCCGTGAGCCAACTTGTCTTTACGATCGGTTTGGACGCCGTATTTTCCGCCAAAACCTTTCGAGTAATCCGTCTGTGACTCGTGTTTCTCAACTATTTCTTTATGATCCCAACCCAGCGCTGATTTGTCCACCCGATCCTTTTGGACGCCAAATTTGCCGCCGAAGCCGACCGAATGATCCTTTTGCGATTCGTGCTGTTGAAGCTTCTCGTGATATTCCCAGCCAACCGCCGATTTGTCCACCCGATCACTTTGGACACCAAATTTGCCACCAAATCCGACCGAATGATCCTTTTGTGACTCGTGTTGCTGTAGTTTCTCGTGATATTCCCAACCAACAGCTGATTTGTCTACTCTGTCTGTCTGAACACCAAACTTGCCGCCAAAACCAACCGAGTGATCTGCCAATTGGTAAACAAATCAGTTGATTACCGTAACTTTTACCGTAAAGTCCAAAACACGTACCCAATTGTGACTCATGTTTCTCAGATTTTTCGTGATAATCCCAACCGACTGCCGATTTATCGATACGATCTTTCTGGACACCAAATTTACCGCCGAAGCCAACTGAATGATCTTTTTGTGACTCGTGCTGCTGAAGTTTCTCCTTGTAATCCCATCCGACCGCCGACTTGTCCACCCGATCCTTCTGAACACCAAATTTACCACCAAATCCAGAAGAATGGTCTGATTTTTTTCATTACAACAAAAAAACCAAAATCTCTTACATTAGTGGACACAAAAATAATTGAAAAAATATTTAGATGTCTATACCTTTTTGTGAGGCGTGTGCCGCAAGTTTTTCATGATAGTCAAAGCCGACGGCAGACTTATCTACGCGATCTGTCTGTACACCAAAAGCACCGCCGAAACCTTTCTTGATGTCCTTTTGCGACTCGTGTGCATAGTTTTCCCGTATCTTTGCGTCCTCTGTGGTAACCTCTTCGCGTAGTTCGCCAATACTAAGATATAAATTAGATATAGATTAGGTATAAGTAAAATGTAATTATCAATTGATTGGCAATCATTAGATGTCCAACAAAAAAGACTTGGATGTCGTCGTCACTCACTTGATAGCACCGGCCGTACGGCCCGAACCACCCCATCGTTGCTGTTGTTCGTCGACATCGTTCTTATGGACACAAAAAATATAAACGGAAAAAATATTATATAATAAATATAACAATAATACGCAAACAAAGAGCTGATCAACTGATAAGATAACAACAGAGTATTATTACCACAAAGTCGGGATCAGTTTCCCAATCGTCGTTGTCGTCATCTTTGGACGCCTGGCGACCACTTTTAAGTACTTGTGACTGAGGTCCAGATGATGCCAATGCTTTCCATGTGGCCATTGTCTATACGGGCGCGAGGTTGGGATCAGATGAGGTGATGATAATAAACTGAAATTTAAAAAAACAATACCACAAAAAAATCAGTGAAAATATTTTTTGATGACAACTATAATCACAACAACATTGAGTGTTGTGTTGTATTGACTGCAATGCCATACAAAACACGCCCTAATATACTGTAATTCAAATAAAAGTTGTTCACAAAGTTATTATGCAATCATTACTTTATTATAATAATAATACTGTAATAATAACTTTTTATTGATTAATTCAATATTAATTAATTATTATTTCAATATAATTTAATAATTTATTAATAACACAATTATCATTTAAAAAAAATTATTTATATTATAATTATTAGTGTCTTGATTTCCAACTAAAAAAATTATTTTGTCGGTTCAACGCTTATAACTGGGACTTAGTATGTCCACCGAAGTTGACCAGTGGACGCTATTTCCGAAATTTTATTATAACTATAAATAACTATTTGTTGGGTTAGAAACTATAAAAACTTATAAATAATTATTTCATTGATTTTGAAAAATATAAGCATTAAATTGTAAAATATTGCACAAATATATGTAAAAACAAAAAGTAATAGTTATATAAATTATATAAAATGTGTAAACTGTTAATCAACTCATATTACTTTTTTAACAATAGAAATAATTAGTTTATTTATATAAATCATTTTTGTAAATATGCTGAAACAAGTGAATTATATATCAGTTGAAATATTTATAAGAAAATAAATAACTATTTCAATAACTATTTGGCTTTTTTGGCAATTATATACAACTATTTAATACAGTTTAAATAACTATTTTAACAACTATTTGACTTTTTTTTAGCAACTATTATAACAACTATTTAATAGAGTATAAAAAATTATTAATCAATACACTAATGATTATATAGGATAATTGCATTAATAGTACTGTATTAATAAATTTTAATAAAGTGATTCATAGACTTACATAAGTGATTGTTAGAGTTATTAGTGTAATATATTTATTTTTGATACACTGTCCCGGTATAGGTTTTATATAATTGTTTTTTTTTGTATATGTTTTTAATATGACTTCCCGTATGGTTTGTCTGTATCTGATAAAATTGTTTTTTATTAAATTAAATATTCATAATATTATTATTTCAATATTTATTAGTTTTAATATTCTGTTAATTAATTAGTTTTCCATAAAGAATATTCTATTATTATTTTATTTATTTATGATTTTATTATGTATTAATATACAATATACTGTATAAATATTATTAGATATAATATTGTTAATAATATGATGTGTAACATATATTTTTGAACATTTATACTGTATTTGTAAAAACGTTATTGAATTATTAAATTATACAGTATAATTATTATAAACTAAAATAGGTTTTAATTAGAGCAAAATCAATTATTCAATAAAATTTATATTAAATTTTATTAATATACAGTATATAATGTAATCGAAATATTAAAAGTCACGAATTTATTATAATTTATATATATAATATAATATACAGTAATATAAATATTTTATAAATAAAATAAAAATTTGTTTCTCATGTAATGTATTATACAGTAATATATTGATATTAATACAATATAATATACAATATTAAATGTTTTATTTTAGTTCACACAATAAAATAATAAATATTAATAACAATTTAATGATTTTTTAAAAAGTATTTCTATTAGTTATAAATTATAAGTTATTATTTTTTAAAATTAACCTTGATAAATGGGTCATTTAAAAAAATTATTTAACTTATTTAAAATTATAAAGTATTTATAAATAGTTTGTTTTACTTTAATATAAAGTTGTAGGCAATGTTATTACTATGGTAAATTTTAAATAATTATTACAGGTCCACACACACACCTCCCTACCCTCCCTATATCTCAAACTAATATAACTAAAATATAAAAAACAGTCAATACTTTTTAAATAACAATAGTCTCGTATTAATATGTAAGTGATTTAATGTTATTTGATTGCATGCATTACTAAAATGTATTTAGTGGTTCCTTAATAAAAACTAAAATTATAAAAAATTTATAAATATTTTTTTTTTAAATCTCTAAATTGCATTAAAAATGTTTTAAATTATAATACTTTATAAAAGAATAACAAATTATGGAAAGGGATACTAAAAACAATAATAATTATACTTCGGGTTCATCTGAGATATATTATTGGTCTTATGTTTGAATCCAATCCTCAGATAATACAAACCATTGATACGATTACTCGATTCAAATGGATTACAAATCAAGAGATCGATAATATTATTACAAAATTTTTCAGAGATTGCAATCAATAGACAAACAAATATTATATGCTATTAATTATAGATTTTTTTGTTTATCTGTTTGTTTGTTTATATAATATAAATAATATTAATATCGAAATATATTTATAAATTAGATATACTGTATATTATATTAGAAATTTTGTTTTCATAATTATCTGTATTATTATATTTATTAATAATTTATTGATTTAGTTAATTATAAAATATTGTATATAAACTACTAATAAAAAAATAATCATTAATAATTATTTCTGAGAAAATATATTTTTAAAATATATACATATGATTACTTACCCAATCATATTTATATATTTAATTTTAGTTTAAAAGTGTTAAACTACTTATAACACTTAGCAAAAGTTGAGATAAATAAAAATAAAGTTTAACTTTTATATTTTATTTATAAATATMWATATATGTTTTATAGTTTATTAATAAAATATTTCGATAACAACTTATTTCTTATCAAAATATATTTCAACAAAAATTTGCTGTCATTTAATATTATTAAAGTTTTAATAGTTTTAGTTAAAGTTTAATATAATAATATTTATAATTAAAAATGTCAAAAGTGGTTGAAGAGATAAGAAAAATTTGATTACTTTTTTTATGTGTGCATATATAAACAAAATTTCAATTAGTAAATCGCAAATTTATATTCAATTTTGATTTGTCTAATAATAATAATAATTGTGTGAAAAATATGGATTTCAAATTATTATTATTTTTAATTTATACTCTATTCTCATTAAATGGTTTGTTATTTATTTAAGAAAAATGTTATTTTATTTCTATAATATTAATATATTTAAAAAATAAATAAACTTTAGGTAAAATCAATGCTTATAAAGAGGCGTCTGGTTATGTAACGGTACGACCAGATGCTCACATGTTTTGGTGGCTGTTTTACGGCAATACTGGTGCCAATGATAATGCCGGCTCAACTTTGCCACTTGTTATATGGCTTCAGGGTATGGATTTAATGATAACTTAAACTAAAGTTATGTAACTAATCCATAATCTACAAACTAATATTCAACTTATAGGAGGTCCGGGTGCCAGCTCTACCGGGTTTGGTAACTTCGGTGAGATTGGTCCGCAAGATGTTAATCTAAATAATAGGTCGACTTCATGGATCAAATATGCAAACCTATTGTTTATTGATAACCCCGTGGGTACGGGTTATAGTTATGTCAGCAATCAAAACGCTTTTACTAAAAATAATAAACAAATAGCTGTCGATTTGGTTACTCTAATGAAAGAATTCTACAAAAAGTTGCCGGAGTTTGAGGTAAAATTTTTTTTAAAATTTTCAATTGAAATCAATTATAAAATTTTTAATCAATTTGTTTAATAATGATAATAATATGTTTGTCTTTGATTAGTCGACTCCATTATATATATTCAGTGAGTCATACGGCGGCAAAATGACTGTCGGTTTTGCTAAAGAGCTGCATCAGGCCATCAAAAACAATGAGATTAAGTCTAACTTCAAGGGCGTAGCACTGGGAGACTCGTGGATATCACCTTTAGACTCAACCTCTTCGTGGGGCGATTATCTCTATTCATTGGTAACCATGAATTTATTGATAAAAACTATTTTTGTAAAAACTAGAGATCTAATCACATTTATAAAAAATATATATTTTATTCATGTAGTCATACATTGATAGCAACCAAAAAAATCAAATCGATTCATACTCTAAGAGAATAAAAGACGCCCTAAAATCGGGTGACGGCGAGCGGGCCACAAACCTATGGGCCACTACCGAGGGATTGGTTGGATCGTTAACCGGCGGAATCGACTGGTATAACGTATTGCTCGACACACAAACTGTGTCGCGACCGGCAGTTACCGCAGCAAAGGTCAAGTTGTATAATAGTTTGGCAAATGTTAAGAACTCGGCGCTCAAGTCGGCTATTGTACGACAATTGTCTGTCTATTCCAACGATGATTTAGATAGACTAATGAATAGTGAAATTAAAAAGAAACTAAAGTAAGAGTAATTGAATCAAATTCATGATTGTTTGTAATGTATAATATCTAACTATTATATTATACTATCCACTCATTACTACATCATTGTCTATAGTATACCATCGACTGTGACCTGGGGTGGACAGTCAGGACAAGTGTTTAGCGCATTGAGCGGCGATTTTATGCTACCCGTTGTCGATGATGTAGACTATCTGTTGAATAATACCGATCTTAAAGTAGTGGTATATACCGGCCAATTGGATCTAATTGTCGACACTATCGGTACGTTAAATTGGATGAGTACACTAAAATGGTCCGGATTTCGCGAGTTCGATACCAGTCCACGACATCAGTTTGGAGGCATTCATTCCGGTTTTTATAAGACATATAAAAATCTGTCGCTATATTGGATCATCAAAGCCGGTCATATGGTTCCCTCCGATGCCGGACATACGGCACTGCAAATGCTTCAAAAAGTTATTCATAATTAATAATTTTAATACTGGTTTAAATTTATTATAAAAAAATTATAAAATAAGTGAAATCAAATTTTAATAAAAAAATTAATTTATTTGTAACTTACTTATCTACTGTATAATAGAAACTAAAATTAAATAAAAATTATAATTGCAATATTAAAAAATTACTATTTGTATTTATAATTTTCATAAATATTAATAAATAAATACAGGTAAAAAATAAATATAATAATTTAGATATAATAATACTGTATAATACTACAAAATATTTAAATGTTAATTTTGAAAGCCTAATTTAACTAATAAATTTTTAACAATTAAATAAATATGTATTGTATCTACTATATTATTGTATATATTATTGATTAAAACCATTTAAAAAATTATTGCAGTATTAATACTAATTAAATTGCTTGATTGAGTACAATAAGGTTAACATAAACATTGATTAACTTATTGATTGGCAAAAAACTTACTAATAGATTATAAGCTAACTGTGCCACTATTCAACCTGTAGTACAGTAGATACTGTACATGGATAAAGTAAATATAAAACAAATGAAATACTTTTTAATCTATATATATATTAATAAATTATATTTTTTAAATATTTTTGATAATTTATTTTTATCTAAAGTTTTAATAATAGTATTTATAATAAGAAACATCAAAAGTTGTGAACAGAAAAATATTTTTTGATTATTGATATATACAATATATAAGTAACCTTTTTTATATAAAATTCTTAAATTACAATTTTTTAATTATTTAATTAATTAATTTTTTAATTTATATTTCAAGTAAAAAATGGAATTTAAATTAGTATTGTTTCTATTTTATACAATATACTTATTGAATGGTTAGTTAGTTATTATTTATCACTTTTTTAATTTAATATTTAAAAAAATATATTTTATTGCAATTGTAGGAAAAATCAATGCATATAAGGAGTCGTCCGGTTATGTAACGGTACGACCGGATGCCCATATGTTTTGGTGGTTGTTTCAAACAGATTCAAATAATAATATCACTTCCAATTTACCACTTGTTATATGGCTTCAGGGTATGATATCTATTAATATATTTTTAAAAAATAAATAATTTATTACTTATTATTCTATATTAATTAAATAGGAGGTCCTGGCGGTAGTTCCACCGGATTTGGTAATTTCGGTGAGATTGGTCCACAAGATGTTAATCTAAATAATAGGTCGACTTCATGGATCAAATATGCAAACCTATTGTTTATTGATAACCCCGTGGGTACGGGTTATAGTTATGTCACTAATAATGATAGTCTAACCAAAAATAACAAAGAAATAGCTGTCGATTTGGTTACTCTAATGAAAGAATTCTACAAAAAGTTTACCAATTTTGAGGTAAAATTTTTTTTAAAATTTTCAATTGAAATCAATTATAAAATTTTTAATCAATTTGTTTAATAATGATAATAATATGTTTGTCTTTGATTAGTCGACTCCATTATATATATTCAGTGAGTCATACGGCGGCAAAATGACTGTCGGTTTTGCTAAAGAGCTGCATCAGGCCATCAAAAACAATGAGATTAAGTCTAACTTCAAGGGCGTAGCACTGGGAGACTCGTGGATATCACCTTTAGACTCAACCTCTTCGTGGGGCGATTATCTCTATTCATTGGTAACCATGAATTTATTGATAAAAACTATTTTTGTAAAAACTAGAGATCTAATCACATTTATAAAAAATATATATTTTATTCATGTAGTCATACATTGATAGCAACCAAAAAAATCAAATCGATTCATACTCTAAGAGAATAAAAGACGCCCTAAAATCGGGTGACGGCGAGCGGGCCACAAACCTATGGGCCACTACCGAGGGATTGGTTGGATCGTTAACCGGCGGAATCGACTGGTATAACGTATTGCTCGACACACAAACTGTGTCGCGACCGGCAGTTACCGCAGCAAAGGTCAAGTTGTATAATAGTTTGGCAAATGTTAAGAACTCGGCGCTCAAGTCGGCTATTGTACGACAATTGTCTGTCTATTCCAACGATGATTTAGATAGACTAATGAATAGTGAAATTAAAAAGAAACTAAAGTAAGAGTAATTGAATCAAATTCATGATTGTTTGTAATGTATAATATCTAACTATTATATTATACTATCCACTCATTACTACATCATTGTCTATAGTATACCATCGACTGTGACCTGGGGTGGACAGTCAGGACAAGTGTTTAGCGCATTGAGCGGCGATTTTATGCTACCCGTTGTCGATGATGTAGACTATCTGTTGAATAATACCGATCTTAAAGTAGTGGTATATACCGGCCAATTGGATCTAATTGTCGACACTATCGGTACGTTAAATTGGATGAGTACACTAAAATGGTCCGGATTTCGCGAGTTCGATACCAGTCCACGACATCAGTTTGGAGGCATTCATTCCGGTTTTTATAAGACATATAAAAATCTGTCGCTATATTGGATCATCAAAGCCGGTCATATGGTTCCCTCCGATGCCGGACATACGGCACTGCAAATGCTTCAAAAAGTTATTCATAATTAATAATTTTAATACTGGTTTAAATTTATTATAAAAAAATTATAAAATAAGTGAAATCAAATTTTAATAAAAAAATTAATTTATTTGTAACTTACTTATCTACTGTATAATAGATAGAAACTAAAATTAAATAAAAATTATAATTGCAATATTAAAAAATTACTATTTGTATTTATAATTTTCATAAATATTAATAAATAAATACAGGTAAAAAATAAATATAATAATTTAGATATAATAATACTGTATAATACTACAAAATATTTAAATGTTAATTTTGAAAGCCTAACTAATAAATTTTTAACAATTAAATAAATATGTATTGTATCTACTATATTATTGTATATATTATTGATTAAAACCATTTAAAAAATTATTGCAGTATTAATACTAATTAAATTGCTTGATTGAGTACAATAAGGTTAACATAAACATTGATTAACTTATTGATTGGCAAAAAACTTACTAATAGATTATAAGCTAACTGTGCCACTATTCAACCTGTAGTACAGTAGATACTGTACCTGGGTAAAGTAAATATAAAACAAATGAAATACTTTTTAATCTATATATATATTATATATATATATGTATATTAATAAATTATATTTTTTAAATATTTTTGATAATTTATTTTTATCTAAAGTTTTAATAATAGTATTTATAATAAGAAACATCAAAAGTTGTGAACAGAAAAATATTTTTTGATTATTGATATATACAATATATAAGTAACCTTTTTTATATAAAATTCTTAAATTACAATTTTTTAATTATTTAATTAATTAATTTTTTAATTTATATTTCAAGTAAAAAATGGAATTTAAATTAGTATTGTTTCTATTTTATACACTATACTTATTGAATGGTTAGTTAGTTATTATTTATCACTTTTTTAATTTAATATTTAAAAAAATATATTTTATTGCAATTGTAGGAAAAATCAATGCATATAAGGAGTCGTCCGGTTATGTAACGGTACGACCGGATGCTCATATGTTTTGGTGGTTGTTTCAAACAGATTCAAATAATAATATCACTTCCAATTTACCACTTGTTATATGGCTTCAGGGTATGATATCTATTAATATATTTTTAAAAAATAAATAATTTATTACTTATTATTCTATATTAATTAAATAGGAGGTCCTGGCGGTAGTTCCACCGGATTTGGTAATTTCGGTGAGATTGGTCCACAAGATGTTAATCTAAATAATAGGTCGACTTCATGGATCAAATATGCAAACCTATTGTTTATTGATAACCCCGTGGGTACGGGTTATAGTTATGTCACTAMTAATGATAGTCTAACCAAAAATAACAAAGAAATAGCTGTCGATTTGGTTACTCTAATGAAAGAATTCTACAAAAAGTTTMCCAATTTTGAGGTAAAATTTTTTTTGTTGAAAAATTAAAATGTATTATAAAAGTTAACAGAAATATTCCTAATAATTAAAAAAATATTTTGTTTGTAATGACTATTAAAATGCTTAGTCGACTCCATTATATATATTCAGTGAGTCATACGGCGGCAAAATGACTGTCGGTTTTGCCAAAGAGCTGCATCAGGCCATCAAAAACAATGAGATTAAGTGTAACTTCAAGGGCGTAGCACTGGGAGACTCGTGGATATCATCCACTGATTCAGTCGATTCGTGGGGCGATTATCTCTACTCATTGGTAGTTAAGATTTGACTGATTACTACATATCCTATTTGCCATAACATTAGAGATCTAATAACAACATTTCATTTTATATATATTGGTTGTAGTCATACATCGATGGTAATGAAAAAAGTCAAATTGATTTGATCGCTCAGAAAATCAGAACCGCCGTGGAGTCGGGTGACGGCAATCGTGCTTATGAGCTCTGGTATGATATAACTGATTTGATAACTAAGGTTACCGGAGGTATTGACTGGTATAACGTATTGCTCAATACGGATACTGTATCGCAAACGGCAGTCTCGAACAATCTGTACAAAAGTCTGGCCAATGTTGACAACCCGGCACTCAAGTCGGCTATTGTTCAACAATTAGGTGTTTACGATGACGAAGATCTAAACCAACTAATGAATGGTCCGATTAAGAAGAAACTTAAGTTAGTAGTCATAATACAAGTACAGTATAGTTGATAACAAATGTCTTTTTTATTATATGTTTATACAAACAATATAGTATACCATCAAATGTGACCTGGGCTAAATTATCATCACTAGTATTTGAACATTTGAGCGGCGATTTTATGCTACCCGTTGTCGATGACGTAGAATATCTGCTGAACAATACCGACCTTAAAGTAGTGGTATATACCGGTCAACTGGATCTGGTTGTCGATACCATTGGAACCTTAAAATGGATGCATTCACTAAAATGGTCGGGAAATCGTGAGTTCGAAACCAGTCCACGCCATCAGTTTGGAGGCATTCATTCCGGTTATTATAAGACATATAAAAATTTGTCGCTCTATTGGTTTATCAAAGCCGGACATATGATACCCGCTGATGCCGGACATACGGCACTACAAATGCTTCAAAAAGTTATTAATAATTAATAACTTGTATATACTGTTTAAAATAATATATTAATTAAACATTTTAAATACTTTATAAATTGAATATAATCAAAGTTTAATCAAATTGTTAAATTTTTAATACTGTATATTATTGATTGACATAAACTTGTATTAAATAAAAATAAAAATTTTCTAAATAATAAATAGTTTTTAAAAATTTATAATTACAATAATTAAATTTACGATTTGTACAAATTGATTAAGTAAATTAATTTTCAATTGATATTTTTTAGTTGTTTATTTTATTTGCTGTCCTAATATAGTATTTTTAAATTTTATTTGTTAATATTTGATTTAAGTTTTCTGATTAATTTATACAAAAATTACTAATCATATTATCGTTTAACTATTTAAAAGTTGCAATAATTTTTAGAAATTATTTTGTATTTATTAGATTTATTATTAATATTCAGAAATTTGTTTGTCTTTTATTATGTAATTATTAGTACTAAACACTCAACTAATTTAGTTTTTTCCTAACTTTATGATTGTTATTTATAATAATTTTTTTTTTAAATTAAAAATTAGTTTATCTAGTCAATTTTTATGTTTGTAATTATAWWTATTAGAAATATATTGATAAATAATTTAGGATTAGATGTATAAGTTATATACTTACATATTAATATTTAATAAATATAGTAAATACTATTAAAATATATATTTTTTAAAACTGAGTCCAATCAAATAATAAAAATATTAATTTTGAAAAAAATAAATTATAATTTTTAAAATAATTAAACAGTTTTATTAATTCAATTCAATAATATTAATCTATATTTTATTGATTAAAACCATTGAAAACACTTATTGTATTTTACTTTTTAGTACAACAAGGTCTACGTAAACATAAATTCAAACTTAAATAATTTATAAGATAACTGTGCGTTTGCACCTATAATAATAAATACTTGAGTAAAGTTATTATATTTTTAAAATCAGTGAAAGTTATCTATGAATATTGTTTGTTAACATTTTGATAACTTTTTCTAATCTAAATATTTAATAATAATTTTTTGATAATAATAATATTATTTTAAAATTTATGAAAATTAGATTATTTATTAATACAATGCAATTCAGACAATGATTCTGAATATTATTGTTTATATTTTGTATATATATATACTGTATATATAAGCAAACTTTATATTAATAAAATCGCAACTTTTTTGCAATTAATTGATTTAGTAAATAATATTTCAAAGTGAAAAAATGGGTTTTAAATTATTATTATTATTTCTCATATATACTATATGCACATTAAATGGTTTGTAAATTACAGTATACTGTATTTATTTTGTATACTTAAAATTTGATTAATAATTTATAGGTAATATCAATGCCTATAAGGAAGAGTTCGGTTATGTGACGGTACGACCTGATGCCCACATGTTTTGGTGGCTGTTTTACGCCAATACTGATGCTAACACCAATGCAAACTCAACTTTACCACTTGTCATATATCTTCAGGGTCTGATCTAATGTTATAATAAAGATTTTTTAAAACTTCAAACAATTAATACTTTAAATAGGAGGTCCGGGGGCTACCTCTGCAGGATTTGGTAACTTTGGTGAAATTGGACCGCAAGATGTTTACCTAAATAATAGATCATCGTCTTGGATCAAATATTGTTTATTGATAACCCGGTGGGTGCGGGCTATAGTTATGTCACTAATAATGATAGTCTAACCAAAAATAACAAAGAAATAGCTGTCGATTTGGTTACTTTTATGAAACAATTCTACAAAAAATTCCCGGATTTTGAAGTAATAAAAACTGTTGTTTTTTAATAATTAAAATGTATTGTAAAAGTTGACAAATATATGTTTGCTTCTCTGATTTGGTTAATTAGTTGATCCCATTGTATATTTTTGGCGAATCATACGGCGGCAAAATGATTGTCGGTTTTGCCAAAGAGCTGCATCAGGCCATCAAAAACAATGAGATTAAATGTAACTTCAAAGGCATAGGACTGGGAGACTCATGGATTTCATCTGTTCACTCAACCTCTTCGTGGGGCAAATATCTCTACTCAATGGTATCAATGAGTCTCAATTGATAACACTCTTTCCATATCTATTTATTTATTTTGTTGTCTATCGTCTGTAGTCATACATCGATGGTAACCAAAAAAATCAAATCGATTCTATCGCTCAAGAAATTAAAAAAGCAGTGGAATCGGGTGATGGCTTACTGGCCACTGAACACTACGGTTCTATTGCACAGTTGGTCGGTAACCTAACCGGTGGTATTAACTTATATAATGTATTGCTCAATACGGAAACTGTATCGCAACCGGAAGTCATGAACAAGTTGTACAAAAAGTTAGCAAATGTGGAAAACCCGATACTCAAGTCGGCTATTGCACAACAATTGGTCATTGATCCGGAGGACGATTTAAACAGACTAATGAATGGTCCGATTAAGAAAAAACTTAAGTTAGTAGTCATTATAATGTGTTACAAGTTATTGATAAAACAATGTATATTAATGTATCTAAATTTTTAATATTTTTATACAACCATCTATTATAGTATACCATCAAATGTGACCTGGGTTAGAATATCTCCAATAGTATTTGCAGCCTTAGCCACCGATTTTATGCTACCCGTTGTCGATGGTGTAGACTATCTGTTGAACAATACAGACCTTAAAGTAGTGGTATATACCGGTCAACTGGATCTGGTTGTCGATACTATTGGTACATTAAATTGGATGCATTCGTTAAAATGGTCGGGAATTCGTGAGTTCGAAACCAGTCCACGACATCAGTTTGGAGGCATTCATTCCGGTTATTATAAGACATATAAAAATTTGTCGCTGTATTGGATCATCAAAGCGGGACATATGGTTCCCGCCGATGCCGGACATACGGCACAGCAAATGATTCGCAATGTTCTTCAAAATTTCTAATTTTAAATAATTTACTAAACATTAATTTATATAAATTAAATAAAAGATTATTACAATAATTGCAAATACTATATATTATTGTTAAATAAAATAAATATATTATATAAAACATGACCAATAATTATTACCGTAATATTTATTGCAAAAAATTATTATATATTTAACAAAAAAATATTACATAATTATATTTACTTATTGTTATGAAAATACCGATAATTAGGTGTGTTATTAGCAAAAAATTATTGATTAATGTTTATATTATTTATAGTACAATGTTTAAATTGTGATCAACAAACTAAATAAACGTATTTAAAAATAATGATAATTATTGTATTAAAAATTTACAAAAACAAACAATTGAATTACAATAATAATAATAATAATAATAATAATTACAAAAATGATTTACATATTATAACAAAATGAATACTTTGATGATTAAGTAGTGGTAAATGCAATCTTCAATTTCTATCACTGAATCACTCTTTAAATCGTTTACTTTCAATCTGTTGGCCATCACTGTCATCGATCTGTTCCTTCTTTTTCATAGCAACTTTCGGTGATTTAAACCAAGTATCGATTGTCCTCTGTTTGTTCACCACTTTGTTCGGTAGAATATTGTCGGCAGAATTGTTTCGAGTGTTCGACACCTGACTGGAAACCGGGTGATACTCGAGTCCGCCGAACGGAACCAACAGTTTAATTGCCTTTTCGTTGTTTACATTATCGATGTCCAGCCAATCGCGAACAGATTCGTCAGTATTCAATACGGCCGGCATTCGTGTGTGAAGCCATTCGAGTCGCGGATGTATTGGAACCGTTATGATGGCCACAGTAAACAAGCTTTCAGTACTACGATTGTATATCGCGGCCAACGGCAACAATCTCTGACCTTTCCATTCATTGTCTTCCTCTTTGTATTTCCGATTCTCTTGTTGTTTAATCCAATCGGTGTTCTCGSTCTTGAAGTCGACATTTTTTTGCGTCAAATACAAAAAGTACRGCTGTTTTGATCCGTCTTTGCCGTTGTTCTTCCACTCGAAAAATCCGTCGACTAATACCACACATCGGCGTTTGTTATTCAAAGCCGGCCGAAACATCGGCTTTTCGGTCAACGACTCGATGCGACAATTAATCGGATTAAGATTGCCACCACTATTTTGACCATCGGGTCCGCGCCAGGCGGGAACATAACCCCAGCGCATGTCCACCAAAACTCGTTCATCACTGTCTTCGCACTGCTTGTCCACCGATCGTCTGTTGACCAAAACCGGTAGCCAATTGTCGCGCGTAATATTATAATGAGGTGCGTATCCAGTGCTGTATACTGTGGACTGTTTATTGCCGTCCAACCACTGGCACTGTTGATACGGGCCGTGAGTACCGTCCAAACCGGTTGTTCGGTAAGCGGCCGCCCGAGTCATGGCCTCTCTATTTAGCGAACAATACGTTCGGCCGCACATGTCTTCCGGGGGAATGTATTATATTAGAGTACTGTGTTATTGATATTTCTGTGACCCGAAAGTTGGCCAACAAAAACAAAAGATTACCGAAAACAAACAAATACTTATAATTTGATTGAAAAAATCAAATATCAATGAAAACAATAATAAGTTTTCAAAACAACAAAATAATAATTCAATGATTCAATGCATCAAATATTGTGCAATAGTTTTAAATATAACATTGCATTGCATTGAAATATATTGTAAACATTCGTACAATTCATAAACATTGTTATATTGAAGTCTAAATTTGTTATATTTTTTATATAATAATAATAATAATAGGATAATATTGTAAAATCTAGTTATTATTTAATTAACTATTATATTATGGATTATATAAAAATATTTTTAATAACCCAACTTATATTAAAATTATCTTATTAAATTTTTAACTTTTGTATTAAACTTTTATATATGATATATATTAATATTTATATGTTACACAATTACCTATCATATAATAAAATAATAATTTTAAAATTAATAATTAAAATTATTTATAATAATTTTTTAATAAGTGAAGTAATAATATTTTGCATAATTTAATTATTATATATATATATATTATTTTTTAAATAAAATATTTTAATTAGACTATAATTATACTGTAATCGCAAACTTAACTATTAATAGATAATCATATTATTTGGGAAATATTTTAGTAAAAACAAATAGTTATATAAAATAGAGTACAGATGTATAGCATATAAAGTTTGGACTCAAATACCAATGGTTCCCAACTTTTATTACCCTCTAAGTTAAAACTATAAACTAAATAAAACTAGAAAATAAATATACTTCTACCAATTGACCTAGCATAAATAAATTACATATTTGGATATAACCCTTAGATGATTTTTATATACAGCAATTTTAATTTTTAAAGTTTAAAGTTTAAATTATTATTAATCTCTCTAGTAAGTAAAAATTTAAATAATTAATAATTAAATATATTTATAGATTAAATCATTGAATTAAAATTTTGTTTAAAATTTACTTTTTATTAATATTGACATTTAAATAAAATTTGTTTTGTATATAAATTCGATAATCATGTTATGTAAACTAATAAATATTATACTAAATGTAATTATATTTTTAACTAATCTTATTAAATATATGTATATTTAATAATATTATGTTGAATATCATTAATAAAAATTTTTATTTATATTTTTAAAAATTATATATATTTTTACAATATTATTTTTATTTTGTTTAATTTATCATTATTTAACTTTAGTATCATTACAGTATTATTATAATTATTATTTTATATTATCTCATCGTTAAATGACAAATACGAGTACTATTTTGTCAATTCATATGATTTCTATAATACACAATATATTACTAAAGATATCGACAAATTCTACTAAATATTGTTTCATTAGATAAGTGTAATAGTAATTCATTAGTATTTATAATATAAAAATTAAATTAATGTATAAATTGAATCTCTATTCAAACGGAACAATCAAATTGATAACTATTTATGGGTATAGAGAAAGAAAAATACCAAAAAATAGCTTTTCAATAGATATACTGTATATACAGTAATACAATATTATTCCAATTAATTGACAGTTTATTTAATTGGTTTAAATAATAAAAGTGATAAAAATTTTCAGAGAATAAATATGTAACGGGCCTGACTTTTATGGCCAGTTACAAGGAACTGTAGCTCAGTCGCTCAGCTCAACTTAGGTACTCGGGGATCGAATTCAGACAGTATGTCTGGTCCGATAGTATTGCAGTTCTCGTAATCACCCTTTCAATGTCGCGGTCATTTGTCTTGACATCAATTGCCTGCCGATATCTCTCATACTTCACACTTAAGACAAACTTTCACTCAATGCACACTTCAATTGATGATTAAATATATTTATTAATTACTATATTAATTACATATTAGTTACAAAAATAGAAGTATTATTTAAATTGAATGTTTCATTTGCCTTAATAATGATTGACAAGTCTATCGACTGCTTTCTTCAAGCGTAGGCAAAAGAGTAATAATTATTATAGAAATTACTTAAAATTACAAATTATTATAATAGGAAAATAACTGAATTTAGAGTAATTCATGGAAACTTTCGATAAACTTATCAATAATTCTTTCTCTCATATGACTATCCATTGACTCTGAATTACAAATCCATTAATAATATAAAGTTTAAGTTATGAATCTACGAAATATCTATAAAAAATCTAATAATTATATTCAAAAATTCAATATAAAAGTTGAGGTAATTTCGGCCCCTTTCAAATATAATTTATTGTATCAAAATTATTATATATTTTTTTGTTATAATAATACAGTAAAGTATTACAGTATAATAGTCTCTATATTTTTTGTATACATGTATAATATAGATATACGAAATAATTAAAATCTTGGAAAATATCTGACTTCATAAATCATTGGTAAACAATTTATATATTATATATATATTTGATTATCTTTTTAGTAAATATTTGTCGCATATATACGTATAATAATAATACTGTAATAATAATTAATGATTCAATTTTGTAGTAAAGATTATTATATCACTCATTCATTCAATAACTAATAGCAACAACACTAGTGTTTTCCTTGAGATTCAAAGTTAATATTTTTTCTCAAAACTTTTATTATTTCATTTGGTTTGCAAACACACATTCAATTCAATTATTAATCGTTTTTATTTATAATAACTTAATAGTTTTGAAACAAATTATTCACAATTATTGAATATTCTCATCACAAATAAATTAAACAACAATTAATATGACCCAAAAGTTTGGCATATTTTATGTGATCACCCGTATAGTGTTGGCAGTGCTGACAGCCCTAGCCATCATCGGCATCATCATCGGTATTATCTACTATCTGAAAGACAAACACGACAAAGCTATCGGCTATATTATATGGGCAGTGGTGGCACTATTGGTATCCATTACCGGTTTCTGGGGCGCCTGGAAGGAGCACTTCCTGTCGTGTATGATCTACGGTATTGTCGAACTGATACTATTGTTGGCGGGGATCAGCTTCGCTAACATGGAATTGTATACCCGATTGACACAAGTGTTTGCCGTAATCGCTGCCTTCCTGTTCTCGTTTATGCTGTACTCCAATGGAAAGATGGACTATTCAATGCCATGTAATGTATAGATATATATAGATAGTTATATATGTACAGTATGTGGGACACATTCCCACCACACTTGGGGAGGGGTGGGTGTGAGTGTGTGTTTATTTTTATTTTAAAAAATTAATTTGTTTTCCAATTTTTTTATATAATACATTTATATTAATTATAGTATGTCATCAAATATTTGTTAATAATATGTGTAATTTTTTTTATATACATCATTCAATAATATTTTTTTATTAAAATTTGATTTAATCTATATTATGTATAAAATTTTCATCATTTATTATGCATATTAATATATATTGTGTATATCATAAATATTTATATTTTAGTTTTAAAAAATGTATTAATAGTTTTGTTTATAAAAAATAATTTTTCAAAATAATTTTAAATGTTAATTCGTTAATTAATTAATCACTTTATTTTAAATTTGAGACAATTTTTTTAAAATTTGCTAACATTAGTTAAACCCTAACGCCTACCTATAGCTGATAATACATACTTTATATAAATTTAATCAACAAATATACAACTTGTGAAGTAATACAATACAAGTAAACATTTTGACATTTGATTGTTAATATTTAAACCGTTTATTGTTGTCACTGATAATTGAAGTTTTTTTTTGTAGATAATAATATAATTTGTGAAAAAATTAATATAGAAGTATATATTTATTTTGTTTTATATATTGTTTTTTATACACTAATAAGTTTAACAAAATCAATGTACAGTATATGGGTGTATAATAATAGATTGATATTATTTGTGTGGAAATATATATATATTTTTAATTTATTAAATCATTATAATAAAATACAATTAGTTTTCAAGTGTTTTATCATAGAATATGTCAAAATTCATTAAAAATGAAAAAATGATAATTTTGTTTTCTTTATCTTATCATTGTATTAATAAACAAATATTATACAATATATACTATTAAAAATATTTATTGCGTCTTTTATCAGCCAAATATCTGAAAATATCACAAAAAACTGTTTTTTTAATTTCTTAAATTATGAATTTAATTTTAAATATTGTTTAGAAATTTTTGCCGAAAATTC
Source organism: Oppia nitens (assembly GCF_028296485.1). Taxonomy (NCBI): domain Eukaryota; kingdom Metazoa; phylum Arthropoda; class Arachnida; order Sarcoptiformes; family Oppiidae; genus Oppia; species Oppia nitens. The sequence goes on from NW_026533204.1 coordinate 448,816, forward strand.
AAATAAATAAAGAATAAAATGAAATTTTATAATTTCTATTTTTTTTCTTGTTATTATTGAAATCTAAATGCATTAATTATTTCTGATTGCAATATATGTCAAAATTTTTAGCATTATATTAGGCTAAAAGTTTAAACTTTAAATACCAGAGCATTTGAGTTTATCAGTCCATAGACTGGGATGATAGTCATACTGTAGCCCAGTATTTTAGAGTTAAGTAATTTAAAACTTAATGGTCCACCAGTGTCCAGTCCAATTTAAAACTACCCCCACCCACTCCTTCCGCCCCAAAAAAACAGATGTTAATTTTTATGTGACTTTTTTCCATACAATATTACAGTAGTTTATTTATAATGTTTTTTATATGGTCTGTTAAATGACTTTATTAATGAGTATTTAATGATAATTTTAAGTAACTTATATATATATTGAAAAGAAAGTCTTAAATTAATTAGTAGTCTGTAATAAAACTAAACTTTAAAATACTAATTATTTGTTTGCAATTTATTTGTCATTTTTATTGCATGTAAAGCAATAATAAATATAGGATTTCAGAAATTTACAAATTGTTTTATTTTGTGATAAAAATGGACTTTTTAAAAAATCATTTAAATTGCAATATTGTGCAAATAAATAGGATTATTATGTGATATATTGTAAATTTTATTGCTTTTATGTAATATTAATGTTAAACAGTTAACATGAGACTGGTATGTAATGGTAAGATATGGTAAGGGATATCCGCCATCCAGTATATAAATGAATGGTAAAGTAAAGCAATAGCCATATATCCAATCATTCGTCCAAAACAAGTGTTTCATAGATTTCAATGATGATATCGAGACAGTGATGGCACCGATACAAGTGTTTAATATGTCTAAAGCATTGGAAACAATGGAAAAGGAGAAACTGGTCGATCGATTTAAGAAACTATTGAATGAGTATTCGACAACTAAACTGATTGCCGAAAAACACGCCGAAGATATTGAAAAACTAAAGTCTGAATTGTTAAGAAAAAACCAATCGATGGCCAAACTGAACGATATGAAAGAACTGGAGGAACAGTTGATCGATGCCAAAGACATGATCGCCAGAAAATCCATGCAATTGTCAGGTGCGAGAAAAGGTGAGAAAGCAAAGGCCATAGAGTTGGAACAGTTGAGGACAGAAATGAAAATTTATGATTCAGAAAAAGATAGGATCTGTAGTCAGCAGATAATGGAGACAAAGTTGAAATGCACTGAAAAGTTGGCCGAAATGACGTTGAAAACCGAACGCCAGAAGAATGAGTTGTTGACAAAAGTGGAAGTGTTGTCAGCAGAAGTAGCGGAACTGAGATCAGCGATGGCACAAATGAAGATCATGTCTGATGCCATCGTCGCCACAAATGAAATCAAACAAAAACAAGTGACAGTTGACAGAACTGAGAAGACAATGATGTCGTTGACGCCTATGATATCGAATAGGGAATCATTATTTCAATTGATTTACTCATTGAATAAGTCGAAGAAGGAAAAGGAGTTCCATAACAGSAATGACATCGCTGGTGAAGACACTGTTGAAAACAATGAACGCTCAGAGACTGGAGGTTCCCGAGGATCTGAATCAAAGCAAATTGATATCATTGAAATTGATTGATATTTTTTGAATCAATTGTGTGTGTCATTGATATACAAGCTATGATTTACCTGTAATAATCATTTATATAATTATAATAACTAAACATTTTTTTGTTACTCTTTTTAAATTATATACTTTTATATGGTTTGTTACCTGAGCTAACTAACCTGAACCTTGATTATTAATAAAGAAAAAATAAAAAACATAAATTTGTCTATTATTTAAAAATAATACACAAACAATACCGTTATTTAATAAATACAAGAAAAAGTTTTTAATAATTATATAAAAAATATGAAATTAATACATAAAATGATTGATATTTTTTTGTTGGTTGTTTTGGTTAAACCCTAAAACTAAATTTTAAACATTAAATTATAATAATAAATTAAGATAAAATTTAAAAATATATATATAATATTTCTTATTAGATTTAGTTAATCTAATAATAATAATAATAATTAAAAAAGTTGTCGCAATTTATGTCATCACATCAATTGATGGTATCACCAATTAACAGATCCACCAATCAATCAATTCAATTGTCAAAAATTCATTATATCATCTCATTTTACTTTCGCTTCTTGGAAGTAGGATTGTTGGCGATCTGCGGATTAATGGCATTGATTTGATGGACACGAATGCTGATCCGATTCACATAATACAAGCCAATCACCGAAAATATCAAACTGTCGACACAAAAAAAACAATTACCGGTAATTAATTGGGTATTAGAGATAAAATTGTTTATTAGTGTGACGAAAGTGGTCACCGTGTTTTCAAAAAACCTTACCACGTAGTGATGGCCACTCTATGGACACCTCCCGAGACAAACATTGCAATAACTAAACTTAAAATCACTGCAGTATTGTATATAACAAATAGGTTTAACATTAGATATCAATTTCAATTTACGTCAAATCCAATGTCCGATATTAAATCGGTAATTTCACAGACCTTCGGTAAGTTTGCTCTGAAAATGTTTGCCAAACAAAGTCATCTCCAGATTACTGATAGCCGTCAGTATCAACAAAAACAGTAGTGAACCCAAAAAGCCGGTCAAAATGGTCATCGGCTGCGATGACGACAAAAATTGCCGATACATCTGCATCGATGCCGTCAATACAGTGGACAGTGTCAACGCCAATACACACGACAGTCCATTGGAAGCAACTGGTGATGATATAAATGAATTGACAAAAAACATCCCGTCATCGGCGGTAATCCATAATAATGACAAAGACATCGATAGTTTTAATTGTCAGTCAAAAGAAAAGTGGATTTCAGATGAAAGAGAGATATCATTAAAAAAAGAGAAAAAGACATAAAACAAGTGTTAGATAACAGAAATAATGACAAATCAAAGATTTTTGTTTTGATACCCATTTCGGTGATAATGGATGTGATTAGTGATGTCTTAAGTGTTTAAATAAATAAAAAAAAGTAATTTAAAGTAATAATTGGTTTTCAATGTGTGTGTGAAGTGTTGGCCAATATTATGATGGGTTCACACATAATGTATGTCAATATTTACACACAATTACATTCATATTCAAAGATAACGTTACACTAATTATAATGAGTTAAGTGGATGAGGGGGTGATGTGTGGGTGAATGAAAGCTACTGTTTATCATATATTTGTATACTATGTTTATATAAATAGGGGGCAAATATTTTTAGATATATTTAGTTAAACTAGTATTTTGTTTTTGTATTTTAAACTACGAAAAAAACTACAGTAAAAGTTTTAAAAAATAATAATTTTTGTATATTTTAATTAAATGTGTTTTAAATTAGTTAAATAAAAAATAATTAATTAAACAAATTTTTAATTTTGTTTATTGTAATTTAATAATCAGTAATCAATTGAATTTTTAAAAATAACTAAAATATTATTTCATAAGTTTTTTATTAAATATAAATGTAGACGTATTTTATGGATCATTTCCCTGAGTGATGGCAAACAACAACGTCTATTGATATCCTTTTCCGATAGACTTGTGTTTCTCTAAAGACATACCTTTTAGTGTTGTTAATCATCACCGAAAACAATGGTAAGTTCGGTCCAATAGTGACCACCGACCAACTCGAGACCCGCTACGGGTTTCGGTAAGACTGGTTGACTCCGATAGCTAACCGTCCGATTTTATTCCATATGATTTATAGACTGCTAAACGCCGAAACAATGGTCGCGCCAAACACGGTCGCGGACACGTTAAAGCCGTGCGCTGTACTAACTGTGCCCGTTGTGTGCCGAAAGACAAGGCCATCAAGAAGTTTGTGGTCAGAAATATTGTTGAGGCCGCAGCCGTCAGAGATATTACCGAAGCGTCAGTCTATGAATGTAAGAGCAATAGAAATTTGGTGACCATTTGTGTCGAAGTGATTGCTAATTGAATTTTGTTTTTTGTTTACCGAAAACTTATTATTTTGGTGGCCACACACATACACAGCTTATCCATTGCCGAAACTGTACGCCAAACTCCACTACTGTGTCTCGTGCGCTATTCACTCGAAGATTGTCCGCAACAGAAGCAAAGAGGACCGCAAGATTAGGACACCGCCGCCGCGTTTCCAAAAGCCCGGCCAACAGAATAACGATAATCGGCAAATGCAAAACCGAAACCAACAAAAGTAAATAGTTTGCGGACAACAGTTATATAAAGATCACCGAAACATCAGATTTTTTTTAGTTGTTTATTGAGAAGTGATTACTAATTAATAAAAAAAACAATAAGAGACAAATTATTTGTTTTATTTATTTATTTCTATTGTCGGAACTAGAGACTGAAAACTGACCTGATTTTTCAGGTCAGGTCAGGTCAGGTAAAAGCTAGGGCTCAGGTCAGGTCAGGTACGGGTCCGAACACCAAAATTTTTTGGTCAGGTCAGGTCAGGTCCGAAAATTTTTTATTCATTATTTAAACGACAATTATTACAAAATATGACAATCAAACACAAAATTTATTAAATTATTATTTATAAAATAGTTGTATAAATTAAACATAAAATATTACAAAAGATGATGGTTTTGATCTAATAAATAATAACATATTAACTTTATTAGAATCTAAGTTAGATCTACTATCAGTTATCGTTAATCCCGAGTAATTAAAGTTAATTTAGAGAAATTTGTTGCGGGTATAGAATAAATAAAATTGTTTTTTGATAAAATTATTTTCGGACCTAAATAGTCAGGTCAGGTCAGGTCAGGTAAATTTGTACCCTATGTTAGGTCAGGTCCGAGTCCGAGATTTTAGGTATCAGATCAGGTACGGGTCAGGTACGGGTCCGAAACTTTTCGCTCTCTAGTCGGAACCAATCGTTTTATATAATTGTTTTTTTTGCGGACCGAAAGTAAAAAGTATGATATTTGATAATTTAAATAATAAATAAAAACAATTTACTGAAAATGATGGTTGAAATTGATTTCGTTTGTTTGTTAATGTCTTTCAATCAGTTTAGATGGTATTACTTTTGCAATTAGTGTTTCAACAAATAAATAACAAAATTATGATAAACTTTTGTTTCATTAATAATTTAATTAACACAAAATTATTGTACCTAAAGATTGAAATGACATCATAAACATTATCATCAATAGTTAGGGTTATTATCTTATTTTGAGATTATAATTACCGATAGTTTCTAATGTATTTTATTAATTAAAATCCATATTTGAGTCTCAGTCATATACTATTTATTAGTATTAATAAATTGTAATTGATAAAATATAATAAAAAAAAGTTTTGACATTTACATCAATTAATGTGAGAGTACTTTAAGGTTGACATAAAACATAGAGACTTACGTCAGATGATAACTGTGCGTTTGCACCTGTAGTCTAAACTTGAGTTTATTGTTAGACCTGGCTGTTATCAGTATCACTTAAAGTTAACTTTTGTTTATTTGTTTGACCTAGCTTATATTTAATTTAAATTTTATATTACCTGTAATTTTAACAAAGTTAGTTAATGTGTATAGTTAAAATTTTAATTACCGTTAATCAATTAATTATTATTATACTAGCTCAGTTTCTTATTAAATTTAAAAATTACATTAATTATGGATTATTTCAAATTTTAGTTCTTTTTATTATACTTTTAAATAAATTAAATCTAAAAATAATTTAATTGCATATATGAGTGTTTATGGATTAGTTTTTTGTTGTCTCAAATATTAATTATAAAATCAAACTAATACGGAAAACATGTAATTGAATCTATTAATAATTGTATGCGTAAGTTAAGTATTAAATATTTAACTGTTTTATTGACTTATATATTATTATACACTACTTATTACAGTATTTACAAATTATATTTTATAAACTCGATTACATCTATTATGATAAAAGATTAGTCATATGAATTAATTAAAATTTTATAATATTTTTGTGTAACATTTTTAATATTATTTCTACACTTTGAGAGCATAAAATAAATATAAACTTTATTTTCATTACAGTAATATAAAATTACTTTAATAAAAATAATAATTTAAAAATAGTTTATGATTAATATTATAATTACTGTAGATTATAATATTGAAAAACATTATTATGTGAAATTACATAAACTATATGCAACTTTATAGAAATAAAATTATTTGCAAAAATTTTATTGAAAAATTATTACACTTTTTCAAACAGAATATTCTTTAATATAGTTTTTTTTAAATCTTTAAAAAGTTTTACATAGAAATAACTTTAAAATCTATTTAATATCATTAATATAAAATTATATACAGGACACGCCTATCGATAAATAATAATGCAAATGTTTAGATAAAACGGTAGTTATTTTATTTTGTTATTGTTATATACATTGTATATATTTTGTTGTTAAACATTAAATTGTATTACTTTCCACATTTAAACCATTGCATAATAGTTAATAATTTTGTATATATAAATTGAAAAGTCAGTGTAAAAACAGGTTTATTATTATTATTATTATTTATATGGCTATTAAAAAATCTATTGGCTATCTATTACTAAAACAACGCCAATCATTGCACAATTAAATTGTATATCCATTACAACAATAGTAAAATATTTATTATAATAATATATTGATAATAATAACTCTCTTATCTCAAAAATGACTCAACTCTAGGCTTAATTTATATATAATATTAATATAAATGATTACAACAAAATTGTTTTATTGTTAAGTATATTCAGTGTGTTAGTGCTCTTACTATAAGTAATATTGATTTTTATTACAATGTTTATCTGAAATAATTTTCAATTGACAATAATATTAGTGGTATATATATATATATGTGTAGATTCTTGCGGTGTTTTATATTATATATAATTTATATATTATGATATATATGCCAACAAAACACATGAGAATATGAATCATAATATTCTCTTAAATGTGTTTATAGAAATTGTAACATAAATTTAAATATTGTTAATAATAATAATAGTTTTTTTTTTGTTATTGTTATTTGTTATACGAATTAAATATTAATTTTTTATTAACCTAAATAAATTGTCAAATAAAATTGTAAGTTTTTTTTTATTTAAAATTATTTATGATTTATGTTTAAATTTTTTATTATGTTCTATTATTTTGCAATCAAAATGTAATTTACAGCTATATATACAAATTAATAATTATTATTTCAAATATATTATGATTGAAAATGTAGATTTAGTTATTTTAGCTGTATTATTTTTTGTAAATACTTGAAATATATCATTTTTTTATAAACAATATATATCTATTAGAAAATATGATAAGCTAGCTTAAATACGACAATTATTATTTTGTTTTTTGTTGTTTTAATAAGCAATTAATTATTTCAATAACAACAACAAAAATTTTGATTAATTATTTTTCCAAAGAACTATTGCCAATACTAATACTAATAACTATAACAATCATTGTTTCAGTCATTGAAATTACTTGTCATCGCTGAAACTTCCACTTATCCAAACAACTATAGTATACTACCAGACAAAAAAAAACCCACCGATAATTATGGACACAGATTATAGTCAGAGATCAACTGTTTGGACACAAATCCGGGCTCTATTCCAGAGGAATATGTTAATTAAGCGCCGAAATCGGGCACAATTAATGATGGTAAGTATCATGAATGGATCAATTAAAAGAATGATGAATATAATAGTATTTTTTTATAACAATTCATACTATTGTCCACCACTTCCCATTCCTCCCTCAAAACAGGAGCTAATATTTCCAGTGATAATGGTTATGATAATATTGTCAGTAAAGTCGACAGCAAAACCAAAGACCACACATGCCGTAGATCAGCTACAATACGGTGGCAACAGTTGGTATACAGATATTGGTGGTATGGGTGGTGGTGGTGGTGGTGGTGCCAGAATACCGCCTGAGTTACTTAAAAACCCCATATATATAATCTGTGATAATAATAACACACGAGGAAGGATTATAGTCAATATTAAAAATGTGCTTAAAGTATGTATTTTTTTTTAATTGTTACGGTATTTACTTGAAGTTATGCTAAATATTTGATTTTTTTGTGTACCGATAAATCATTTTTATTTGTTTTTTCAAATACTGTAGAACATGAATATAACAGGTATTAAATTGAACACCGATTACGTGGACATGGATTCATTTAATCGTGATTATCATCAAACCAATGGCAAGAATGCTACTGTGGCTATCGGTTTTGATGTCCAAAATCTAGGAAATATCTCTTATACCATACGTATGCCTTACAATTTTGTGCCTAATGGCAAAAACAAAATGGGTAATCTTGGTAAGTAATTTAATTATACTATACTAATAATACATATTAAATGATAATTTTAAACAAAAATTATTTATTATTATTATTAGGTCAATGTCTGGGAGATAATCCATTTGTAATGAGGTGTGATTCCACCCAATACTATAGTAGTCTATTTAGTTTAATCCAAACGGTCGTCGACTCGGCCCTCATAAGTGTATGAATTTTGTGTTTGCTTTTAACTAATAGATATTAATAGTAAAAAATAATTAATTAATTATTCTGTAATTACCGGTAATTAATTTCTCAACTAAACCTAATTTTTTCCCCAACCAAATAGTTATCAAAGTCCAATACAATAGTTATACCAAAAGCCAAACTGTATGCCTATCCGCGACCCGAATATACCACTAGTGATCTACAGTGGCAGTCATTTGTGCCGACCTACCTTTCCTGGGCATTCATGCCGTCCGTATCCATACTGGCCGTAATGTTTGTGCTGGAAAAGGAGCGCAAAATCAAGGAAGGCATGTTTATGATGGGTCTGAATATGTCGGCCTATTGGATCAGTTGGGTGATTGTCCAGACATTGTTTGTCATCCTAATAAGTCTAGTCGTAACTTTGATAGTATATTTTGCCAAAATCCTAACCGTCAATCCAGTAGTCATGTTCATAATGATGTTCCTGTTTGGCACATCCATGATCTGTGTGGCCGCTCTGATCAGTCCATTCTTCAAGAAAGAAAAGGTATAGATAATACAGACACACACAGCAAATGTGTGATGAATTTATAATCATTTTGTGTCAATTGATTTACCAATTAATTAATTACTGATAAACTTATTGTTTTGGATATTGTCTTCAAAAATGATAGGCCGCCGGAACATTCGTGTCATTCTTTTCGTTAATCTCTGGTATTCTTCATCTATTGTTTGTCTATCTAGACATTGATAAATCTGTTTACTATATATTGTCATTGATATCGCCCGTTGCCTTCACATTGGGAATCAATTCAGTAAATTAATTACATTTAAATAATAATAATATATTTGATTTTTTTGTTTTTGAAAAATACTAATATATTTTTTTTAATTAATCAATAAATTATAGATCACTCGTCTAGAAAGCAATGACATTGGTTTTGATAATTTGTTTAATGATCCGGTATTTTCTGCCGGTTCTTCAATGCTTATGATGATAGTAGACATTGTACTCTACACTGTGTTAGCCATATATTTAGATCAAGTAATACCCGGAGAGTTCGGTCCAAAACAGTCGATGTTTTTCTTTCTGAAGAAATCGTTTTGGTGTTCATCAAACATGAATCGTCTGAGAAATTCATCGATTCGTGAAGAAGATCTTTGCCAACACAATCCAGACATTGAAGAAGTTACTCATGATATGAGAGGAAAGGCTGTTATTAACATTGAAAATATGTCTAAAGTCTACGGAAAAGGCAAAAAAGCGGTCACAGCTGTCAATAATCTATCGTTTTCTGTATACGAATCGCAAATAACTGGTCTGTTGGGTCATAACGGTGCCGGAAAGTCTACACTAATCAATATGTTAGTGGGAAACATACCGCCATCATCGGGAACAGCTTATATATATGGTCACAGCATAGCAGATCCAGTAGATATGTATAATTTGAGAAAAATGTTTGGCGTTTGTCTTCAACAGGACATACTGTTTGATCACCTTAACGCTGTCGAGCACTTGGAGTTTTTCGCCAAAATTAAAGGCACAGATAGTAAACAAGTGAAGAGTGAAGTGATAAGACTGTTAACTGAAGTACAACTCTATGACGATCGCAAAACTCCGTCTAAAAAACTAAGCGGCGGTCAAAAGCGTAAACTTTGTGTCGCCATTGCACTGATTGGTGATTCAAAGATTATACTTCTGGACGAACCGTCCAGTGGTGTGGATCCCTATTCGCGACGACAAATTTGGTCACTATTACAATCTTATAAGAAAAATCGGGTTATCATTTTGACCACACATTTCATGGACGAAGCAGATCTGTTGGCCGATAGAAAAGCTATTGTAACGAACGGAAAGCTAAGATGTGTCGGTTCGTCGCTGTTTCTGAAGAATCGTTTTGGAATCGGCTATCACTTGACTGTTGATATCAAAAAGGGTACAAATGTTGATCTATTGAACCAATTGATTGAGTCAAATATACCCAAAGCACAGTTCGATAGATTTACGACTTCCGAAGTGTATTATATATTACCACCATCTGAGACACATCTATTTCCTCAATTGTTTGAAGCGTTGGAACAGAATATCACACAACCGGACGGGTTTATCCAAAGTTTTGGTATTTCAATGACAACTTTGGAGGAAGTATTTCTCAAGATTGGCGAAGAAATCGAAACTGAACACCAAAACAATCGCCAGCAATACAATGGCGTCGATCCAACCGAACAGCTAAAACTCGAGTCACTCATAACCGATATACACGATTTGCGGCCAAACTTCTGGCAAACATTCAAAGCTTTTCTTCGCTTACGTTTATTGATATTCATCAGAAACCCGATGCATGTCATACCGATTATCGTATTACCGGTCATTATGATTATCGTATCGTACTTTCTGGTGAGGACGACATCCGAAAAGAACATCAATCCGGAACCAATTCTTTTAAATCCTAGTCTATATCCAAATGAAAATACATTGTTGTTTAAGAATAACACCGACTATGATATCAATGAAACGTTTGTCAAGTTTGCCCAACAATTAGGTGTGAATCCAAAATCGGTAGACAAGTTTACGTTGGTCACAACAGCCGCTACATATTTGGCCGTCAATATTACGTCATTCAAAGATATCGATCAAATTCAATGGGATTTGATTTTCAACGAAACTTACGTCCATTCTCTGCCAATCCTCCAGAATTTAATGACAAATATCTACTATCGTTTGATCCAATCATCACGAGGACAGCTAACAACTGAACCGTTCAATAATATTACTGTCTATAATCAGCCGTTACCCGAAACGGACGAAATGTTTGTCAACCGTTTCGATGTCAAAGTATTCATATATGTTATGCTCATATCCATAATGTTGGGCGCAATTCCTCCGTCAATAGCCGTGGAAGTGGTAGAAGATCGGCAGGTAATTCTCGATGATTGTCTTTTCATATATTTTACTTATACTTTTTTTTAACAATTTCATGTTAATCATCATTTTGTTGTTGTGGTCTTATAGTCAAAAATCAAAAACTTATTGCGTGTATGTGGTCTCAGTTTTCACGGCTATTGGTTGACGACAATTGTCTGCCATTTACTAGTATTTCTCATACCAGTCCTAATCATACTGATTGTCACCATATTCATCATCAAAGTCGAGTTTCTACAGGACCCGGAAGCTATCGTATGTGCTTTCATACTGTTCTTTCTGTTTATGCCGGCCTCACTACTGGCCTCTTATGTATGGCTACACCTGTTCAACAAGAAAGACACGGCCCGATCCATTGTACCGATCATGTGCTATCTGGTCAGTCATATATAAAAAATTTGTTAATGAAAAATAGTTATTTAATATAATTATCCGCATCATTTTTTATACCTCATTAGCCCGGTATGGTAATGATGATGATTGTGTCGATAGTTACGTCCAACAATCCCAAAACTGGCAAAATTTTACACTATTTTTTCAGTTTTGTTTGGCCATTCTATGTGCCCCAGGGTTGTCTACAGTTTATGGCTATTGTTAGTAGCATTTGTTGTATAATTTAGTTTATTTTTAATTAAATAAATTTTTGTTTTGTTTGTCCATAATATTTATAGACATCAACTATAAATAAGTTGTCTCCATATACTCATAAAACCGTATCGTATTTTGATTGGGATCAAAATGTTGTCGTATCATTTGTTGCGGTAATTATTTTTATTTTTTTTAGAGATATAAATAAATTACCGTAATTTTGACTTTGATTTCATTTGTATGTGATTTTATATTATTGTTTAGTTAATTATCGATATCATCGTGTATTCAATATTGTTAATTATTGCCGATAAACTAAAATCTGGTGAAAGTTTGTTGAGTGCATTGGGTTTTGATGACAGCCTTAAAGGTTTGGGAACAGTTATGCCGTCGGAAAAAGAGGACGAAGATGTACGCCAAGAGCGGAATGATGTCATTCAATGTTTGGCCAATGGTTTGAATACTAAGGTCTGTATTTAATATATTAATATTTATATAAATTTTTTTCATTATAATTAACGAAACAATTTTGTAATTTAATTGATATTTTAATTAATTATTTATTTTCTATAGAAACCAATTGTTTTACTCAATGAGTTGCACAAGAGATATGTAAAGTGGAACCCATTTAACCGGAAGAAGAATAAATCATCGGACGGCAAAATTGCCGTAAAAAATACTAGTCTAATGCTAGAGTCCGGTCACATATTAGGACTGTTGGGTCCCAATGGGGCCGGTAAGACAACAACAATGAAGATAATGATATGCGAAGAAAAACAAACGTCAGGTCAAGTGTTGATTGGCGGACACAGAGCTAAAGCTACCGATCATGAAGTGTTCAAATTGATTGGTTACTGTCCACAACACGACGCTCTTTGGAAAGAGATAACAGTGAGAGAACATTTGCATTTGATAGCAGCTATTCGTGGCGTACCCGACGGCCATATCAAACGTGTCTGTGATGAGTATGTATAACATAATTGTAGCAATTATTATGAAAATTATTAATTTGATATAATTTTAATTATAAAAATTCAGTTATATTGAAAATATGAGAATTACTGAACACAGAAACAAAAAATCACATAAACTTTCCGGAGGAACAAAAAGAAAGGTTTAACTAATTAATTAATTAATATATGATATAGTTATCAACAAATAATTAATATTTTAATTTTTGTTTTAAAATTACAGGTATGTTATCTAATGGCACTATTGGGTCGACCGAAACTAGTCTTATTGGACGAACCGTCCACAGGAATGGATCCCAAAGGTATGCATATTATGATTGAAAACTGCTATATCATAGAAACTAATATATAAATATAACTTTTATATATATAATATAATATATAAAATATATATAATTTAATAGCCAAACGCTTTCTCTGGAAAACAATTTTGTCGGCATTTGAAAAAAACGCCGACCGATCGGCAATACTGACCACTCATTCTATGGAAGAGGCGGACGCTCTGTGCACACGACTGGCGATTATGATTAAGGGTGTCGTCCGGTGTATCGGTTCGATACAGCACTTGAAGAATAAATACGGCGCCGGATATGTATTGGAGATTAAGTGGAACACAACTGATCCCACATTCGGTCAAAAACTTAAGCAAACAATTGAATCATTTTTTACTAATATTTCATTGAAAGAAGAGTACAATAATCGTCTTATTTATGATATCCCACAACAATCGGTCCAATCGTTGTCCAAAATATTTTCATTCCTCGAAAATCTGCGACAATCCATGTCTTCAATAGAAGAATACAGTTTTAGTCAGAAGACTATCGAACAGATATTCATCGATTTCGCTAAAGAACAGGAGATCAGTGATTAAAAATATATAAATATATTTATGACATAAAAGAAACAAAAAATTATTTATTTTTTTTCATAAATCTAGAAAAATGTTATCAATTTTTGTATATACTTTTATATATAATATATATATTTTAATTTATATAAATTTGTTAAATATGATACATATATTTATAAATTATTGTTAAATCACTAAAAAAATCAGATTACTATTTTTATAGTACAGTACATTTAATTATGATATACATAGTTATTTCAATACACATATCGGGTCAACCAATAAGTGGTCACAATTGGTTTCCATATATCGGGTGTTCGGGGGATTCATCAGCAAAACCTAATCGCTATTCAACTTATTCTTCAATTTCTGAACATTTTCTGTAACTTTTGAACACTTGTCCATCAATTGTTCGTTCATCTGGTTCTCCATGTCATGCAATTCACGATGTTGTTCGCGCAGCTCCTGTAGATCAGACTGGATGTCCTTCAAGTTGCCAATCATTTCGGCGCAACTCATAGTAATTGGCTGCTGATCATCGCCGCTACCCTCCTGTCCATTGCCGGTCTCTATCTGACACATACGGCTCTTCAATTGATACATTATTGAGTCTAGTTTGCAGTCGGCGTTACTCAACTATAGTGGTGTTATCATCCGTAGTCGGGTCAGGTGTGTGGTCACCGATAATAATGATAATAAAAAAAATGATTTACAATTAGTTGTGAAAATTTCAAACCAATCGGTAATACCCGTCCCCCGCACACACACCCACATAACTTACCACTGCCTCCAATGTGTCCACACAGTTGGCCATTTCGATTTTCGGTTAATTATTTGTTGCCGATATCCGTTAGTCGCCAATCGGTGACTATTTTATTGTTACATAAATACTAATAACATTGAAAACAACTGTATGTTTGAGTTTAAGCGCCAAATGTATTGCAATGTATTAGATGTCTGTTTACTAGTATTGCTATCAATACACGTCACACATAAAGCTATTCAGTCATCCTATTGGTCGATACCATTCAGACAGTAGGCGTTAACCTATGATTGTCATCGAATAGTCACTCGAAATATGATGAAAAAGGGCTTATTGTTGAATATGAGTCAAATGTTTTTTTAAACGGCAATAACTTATCAATTATATCAGTGACTCATTAAGTGTATTCAAAAGTTAAGCCCTTTTTTGACAAATCGAATGGTTCACACATAAAGTTCATTCAAATTTTTATAACTAATCAGAACAATCAGTATATAATGTTATTAATTATAGCATATATTTTATACCCCATTGTTGTTCCCATCCTATTGTAGTTGTCATCATAGATAGATATTTTCTATATTCTATTTTATTAGATTTGTTATAAGCGTAACATTGTTTACTAATTATTGGCTCAATTTTCTACATCAAAAGAGGGAGTTATTTATATATACAGTATATTTGAAGCCATTATTCGATACATAATAACGAGTATAGTATTAGTCGGCGTTTTCTATCAATCAATGAGTAGTAAAAATGTTTGGTTAAAGTGTAGACACAAATCGTTTTGAATGTACTATTGATTTGACACTACTGTACACTCACTACACTATAATACAGTACTAACTCTATTAAAACACTTTAAGTATAACTCTAACTATTAGTTAGAAACACACAGTTTGTCTATCAATACATTTTGAGTGTTAAACATATTTACCGATTGATTGTATTTAGTGACCACTTGTTATCAATTGTTTATATAGACATTGAGTTTTTGATTTGATTGGCCACGGATTAAGTGGACAAATCTGATAGTGTGTCCGCATATTAATGATCATCGCATAGAAACAATGGCACAATTACTTCCCATCAGATTTCAAGAGCACTTACAGGTGTGTCATGTCTTGTATTATATTGTATAGAGTTGTGGGCGGATTGTTGTCATCTGATCCGCGACAATGACAACAACAACTTTTGCTGTTGTTGTTGTTGTTGACCACCGATTGATATGATTGTTATAATGATTTACTAACCCGTTGTCATTTCATTTTATTGACTTAATAGTTGACCGCAATCGGCATCAATGCGGCCAACATTAGCTTCAATACGCTTACGATGGAGAGCGACAAATACATCTGTGTTCGCGAAAAGGTGGGCGACTCGGCCCAAGTGGTTATCATCGATATGGCCAACTCGTCATCGCCCATCCGGCGTCCGATTAGTGCCGACTCGGCTATTATGAATCCGCTGACCAAAGTTATAGCATTGAAAGGTATGTGACATTTTCTGCTATCATTTTTTTTGGTAAATCAATTGATTGATTAATTGATTGAATGATGATTATCATCACTACTATTAAACTGTTCATTCAAAGCAGCTATGAGGACACTGCAGATCTTCAACATCGAAATGAAGTCGAAGATGAAGGCTCACACACTGACCGAAGATGTTGTCTTCTGGAAATGGATTAATGTTAACACCATAGCATTGGTTACCGAAACGGCTGTCTATCACTGGTCAATGGAAGGCGACACTTTGCCGGCCAAAATGTTTGACCGACATACGTCACTGAACGGCTGTCAAATAATCAATTACCGAACCGATCATTCGCTTAAGTGGCTACTATTGATCGGAATATCGGCACAGGTATGTGTACTGGGGGTTGTGTGTGTCTTCATCATTATGTACACTGTGTATACTGTAATTATAATTATTAACTGGAAATACATGACACTTAATAATACACATATACTTCTCTCGACAAACAAAATACATTTTTAATAATTATAATTACATTTCGAGTTTTCTTTATATTTTATGGTCATATTTATAGCAAAATCGTGTGGTCGGAGCCATGCAATTGTATTCAGTAGAGCGTAAAGTAAGTCAACCGATTGAGGGACACGCGGCCGCATTCACACAATTCAAATGCGAAGGCAATCCTGAGCCGTCAAATTTGTTTTGTTTTGCCGCCCGAACACAGGCCGGAGGAAAGGTATGAGTATCTTATAGTATTAACAAAAAACAACTAATCTATTTGTCTACCTGTCCTCTGTCTACAATCAGTTGCACATAATAGAAGTTGGCTCACCTGTTACTGGCAATCAGCCGTATCCGAAAAAAGCGGTCGATGTTTTCTTTCCGCCCGAAGCCCAAAACGATTTTCCCGTTGCAATGCAAATGTCACCCAAATATGATATCGTTTATTTGATTACCAAATACGGCTACATTCATCTCTATGATGTCGAGACCGGCACCTGTATCTACATGAACCGAATTAGCGCCGATACTATTTTTGTGACGGCCCCGTACGACGCTACCAGCGGTATAATCGGTGTTAACCGTAAAGGACAGGTATGTAGTAGATAATTGACAAGATTTATTATTTGAACAAAAATTAATATTTTTTTTTACATTTTATAAAAAATTGAATAATTGTAGGTTTTGTCTGTCAGTGTCGAAGAAGAGAATTTGATTCCATACATAACGACAACACTCCAGAATCCAGACCTTGCATTCAGAATTGCCGCTCGCAATAACCTAACCGGTGCTGACGATCTGTTTGTACGGAAATTTAACACACTCTTTACCGCCGGCCAATACGCCGAAGCGGCTAAGGTTGCTGCCAATGCTCCCAAAGGCATACTGCGAACACCGCAAACTATTCAGCGCTTCCAACAGGTGCCCACACAAGCTGGCCAAACGTCACCGTTGTTGCAGTATTTCGGTATACTCCTGGATCAGGGACAGTTGAACAAGTATGAGTCGCTTGAACTCTGTCGTCCAGTTCTCCAACAAAATCGCAAACAATTGCTTGAAAAGTGGCTCAAAGATGACAAACTTGAGTGCAGTGAAGAGTTGGGCGATTTGGTCAAAACAGTTGATCCTACGTTAGCACTTTCAGTCTATTTGCGAGCCAACGTACCGGCCAAAGTTATCCAGTGTTTTGCCGAAACTGGTCAGTTCCAGAAGATTGTTTTGTACGCCAAAAAAGTTGGCTACTCTGCCGATTACATAAGCCTATTGAGACAAGTTATGCGTACAAATCCCGATCAGGGCGCTGGATTCGCTCAGATGTTGGTTGCCGATGAGGAACCACTCGGTGACATTAACCAGATTGTCGACGTTTTTATGGAAAGCAATTTGGTTCAACCGTGTACTGCATTCCTGTTGGACGCTCTGAAGAATAACCGACCGACTGAAGGTCCCCTCCAGACGCGACTATTGGAAATGAATTTGATGACTGCACCGCAAGTGGCCGACGCCATACTCGGCAATCAGATGTTCACTCATTACGACAGAGCACATGTAGCTCAGCTGTGCGAAAAGGCAGGTCTACTACAACGAGCACTGGAACACTATACCGATCTGTACGACATCAAGCGTGCCATTGTTCACACTCATCTATTGAATCCCGAATGGCTGGTCAACTATTTTGGTTCGCTATCAGTGGACGATTCGGTTGAGTGTCTGAAACAAATGCTGACGAACAATATACGTCAAAATTTGCAAATCTGTGTACAGGTGGCCACCAAATATCACGAACAACTGTCCACTACTGCACTGATTGATTTGTTCGAGTCATTCAAATCGTATGAAGGATTGTTTTACTTTTTGGGATCAATTGTCAACTTCAGTCAAGATCCTGATGTACACTTCAAGTACATTCAGGCCGCCTGTAAAACGGGTCAAATCAAAGAAGTCGAACGAATCTGTCGCGAAAGTAACTGTTATAACGCCGAACGCGTTAAGAACTTCCTTAAAGAGGCCAAACTAACCGATCAATTACCGCTGATTATTGTTTGCGATCGTTTTGACTTTGTTCACGATCTGGTTCTATATCTCTACAGAAATAATCTACAAAAATATATCGAGATTTACGTACAAAAGGTATTATCTAATAAAATGATAAATAATTTTTTTCTTGGTTTTAATTTATCGGTTATTAATTGGAATTATTAGGTGAATCCGTCGCGTTTACCCGTAGTCGTGGGCGGCCTATTGGATGTTGACTGTGCTGAAGATGTCATAAAACAGTTAATAATGGTAGTGAGAGGCCAGTTCTCAACCGACGAACTTGTCGAAGAAGTCGAAAAACGTAATCGATTGAAATTGTTGTTGTCGTGGCTGGAGATGCGTATCCATGAAGGCATCAACGAATCGGCAACACATAATGCTTTGGCCAAAATCTATATCGATTCGAACAACAATCCCGAACGGTTTCTCAAAGAAAATCAATTCTACGACTCGAAAGTTGTCGGTAAGTATTGCGAAAAACGTGACCCACATCTCGCCTGTCAGGCCTACGAACGGGGACAGTGCGATCTCGAGCTGATCAACGTTTGCAATGAAAATTCACTGTTCAAATCGGAAGCCCGATATTTGGTCCGTCGACGCGATTCCGATTTATGGGCCGAAGTATTACAAGAATCTAATCCATTCCGTAGACAATTGATCGATCAGGTAATTGAATTAAAATTTCGTGAAAAAGTTTTTTTTATTAGTTTGTTTCTAACTTTTTCCATCAAACAGGTGGTCCAAACAGCACTTTCCGAAACACAGGATCCCGAAGACATATCAGTAACCGTCAAGGCATTCATGACAGCAGATCTTCCGAATGAATTGATTGAATTGTTGGAGAAGATAGTGTTAGACAACTCTGTATTCTCCGATCATCGAAATCTACAAAATCTGTTGATTTTGACGGCCATCAAAGCCGACCGAACTCGAGTTATGGAATACATTAATCGATTGGACAACTATGACGCGCCCGATATCGCCAACATTGCCATCGGTTCCGAACTGTACGAAGAGGCGTTTGCTATTTTCAAGAAGTTCGAAGTAAACACATCGGCCATTCAGGTGCTTATTGAGCACATCAAGAACTTGGACAGGGCCTACGAATTTGCCGAACGTTGCAATGAACCGGCCGTTTGGAGTCAACTGGCCAAAGCACAGCTGAACGAAAATTTGGTCAAAGAAGCCATCGATTCATTTATTAAAGCCGGCGACCCGACAGCCTATATGGACGTTGTGGCCACTGCTCACCGTACGAACAGTTGGGAGGATTTGGTTCGTTATCTGCAAATGGCACGCAAGAAGGCTCGCGAAGCCTACATTGAATCCGAATTGATTTATGCTTACGCAAAGACTAACCGATACGCCGATCTCGAAGAGTTTATTTCGGGTCCAAATCATGCGGACATCTCTAAGGTTTGTTAACTTATTAGAGTAAAGTAAATGATTTTTTTATATAAACATTTTATTTTGATTGACCACTACTTAGATTGGTGACCGATGTTTCGATAACGGTCTCTACGAACCGGCCCGTATTCTCTACAATAATGTTGCAAACTATGGACGATTAGCCATAACTTTGGTTCACCTAAAAGAATTCCAGGGCGCCGTCGACTCGGCCCGAAAGGCCAACTCTACCCGTACCTGGAAAGAGGTTTGCTTTGCCTGTGTCGACAATGAAGAGTTTCGTTTGGCGCAAATGTGTGGTCTGCATATTGTCGTTCACGCCGACGAACTCGAAGACCTTATCAACTACTATCAGGGACGGGGCTATTTCGAGGAACTGATTAGTCTATTGGAAGCAGCACTGGGTCTAGAACGTGCACATATGGGTATGTTCACCGAACTGGCCATTCTCTACTCGAAATACAAGCCATCAAAGATGAAGGAACACTTGGAACTGTTCTGGAGTCGTGTAAACATTCCGAAAGTATTGCGAGCGGCAGAAAGTGCACATCTGTGGTCAGAATTGGTGTTCTTGTACGACAAATACGAAGAGTTCGATAACGCCATCATAACAATGATGAATCATCCGACCGAAGCCTGGCGTGAGGGACACTTCAAGGACATGATTACCAAAGTGGCTAATGTTGAGCTATACTATCGGGCCATTCAGTTTTATTTGGACCACAAACCAATGCTGTTGAACGACTTGTTGCTGGTGTTGGCGCCCCGTATGGATCATACACGAGCTGTCAATTTCTTTGCTAAAGTAAGTTTGGTCAGTAAATAGTGATATTTTTTTATTAATTTTAATTTAATCTGTTATGAAAAATGAATATAAAAAATTCAAAGTATAAATTCTTAATTTTTAAATAGTTTTTAAAAAATATATTTTCATAAAATATCTGATTATTTTTGTTACCAATGCATATAATAATCGTTTTTAATAATTTGTTTTTTATTTTTAAAGACAAATCACTTACCACTGGTAAAAGCCTATCTGCGCTCAGTTCAGAGCCTCAACAATAAGGCCATCAATGAGGCGCTCAACGATTTACTAATTGAAGAGGAAGACTATCAGGGTTTGAGAACATCAATAGATGCGTTCGACAACTTCGATACCATAGCACTGGCCCAACGGCTGGAGAAGCACGAGCTGATTGAATTCAGAAGAATAGCCGCCTATCTGTACAAAGGCAACAACCGATGGAAACAGTCGGTCGAATTGTGCAAAAAGGACGGCCTATATAAGGATGCCATGGAATACTCGGCCGAATCGAAACAGGCAGACGTTGCCGAAGATCTTCTCTTATGGTTTTTGGAGCGCAAAAATTTTACATGTTTTTCAGCGGTATTGTTCCAGTGCTACGATCTGATCCATGCCGATGTCGTACTGGAGTTGGCCTGGCGTCACAATATCATGCAGTATGCAATGCCCTATTTTATACAGATTACACGCGAGTACATCACCAAAGTGGATGAGCTCAAGGAACTGGTCGACACCAAACTGGAAGAGGCGACAAGCAATGAACAGAGTTCGCTGGTTTACGGTAAGTGATGGATTAACTACCGGTTCCTAATTACGGGTATTGATTGATGTATTGTTATTATTATCTTCTATGTTAGCACCCGAACCGCAACTTATGTTGACAGCGCCGGCCGGTATGATTGGCGCCGCACCCGTGGGTGGCTATCCAGTTGGCGGTGTCGGATCAGTAGGACCAATGGGACCGGGAGGAGCCCCACCCACACAGTTTTACCAGGGATATGGAATGTAGACATAAATATTAATTAAAAAACAGCACTTTAATTATTTACTATTAAATTAAGTTATAAATTATATATAATTCGATTGATAAAAGAAAACTGATTGTGTTTTTAATTCATTTTTATAATAATTATTTTTGTTTCCCCATTGATATTAATATAACTAATAAATATAATTATTATTAATATTATAAATCAGTAAATAAATAAATGTAATTTAAATTTAAAATCAAGTTTATAACTGTTTTTGTGTAAATCAATGATTCAAAAAAGTTGAAACAAAAACTACCTGTTTTTCTAAATGGTTATCCCGTAAAACTGGTTCTATTTTAGAGAGGGGTTAAAATGGGTATTATATAATTTAGCAATAAATATAATTACCGGTATATTAAATTGCATTAACTTTATTTTTTAAAGAAAACATTGCATAATAATTATAATGTTTATAAATGTCTAAAATCATAATTAAAAGAAATAGGTGGTCGCGGATAGCCAACATTAAACGACCAACGCTGGGCACTGGTATTCAATGCCAGTTTCATAGACAATATCGGATTACCAGTTGACTTGTGTTTTAAAAATTCCTCCAAAATTATCTGCTGTTCTCTACTGGCACTTTCAGTTTCAGACTGTTCAATAAACTGTAGATATCTATTGTAGGTCTGTGCTATGCCCAACAAATTAAATGACGGTGCTATTGCCGCATTGTATCCAGGCAAACCAGTCAGCACACGTAGGATAGTCTAATTAACCGGAAAAAATTGTAGATAATTAATAATTTTAATTATAACTAACAATTTAGGATATACCTCATCAAAGCCGAGAAATATTTTAAACAACTGTCCACTGAGTTGTTGCTGAAGTAATTGTAAGCTAATAATGCTATCATCGGAATACTGATGATAATTATAGTTTCAAAAAAAAAATTATTATATAATAATAAATTTAAATTAAAACTATAGTATAATACTTTGATTGCTGCCAATTGTGGTATTTGTTTGACGCCCTCAACAATTGCCTCATTTATGTTTACTTTATAAACAAACACAAAAAAATGTTAACTTAATTTGTAGTAATTTATTATTTAATTAAACTATAAATAATTTTAATTTATAAATTGAATTTAAAAAAATATATTTGAAACTCACAGTTAAGTTTTCCAACTCTTGGCGGTATATTATAGTAGATAAGCGGTGTATTGGGCGCCGCCTGAGCTATCAGTTTCATAAAGTTTATTAATTCGCCGACACTGTTGGGTTTGTAATAACTGGGCGGTAATACAGCTATAGCGCCCGAACCATTAGCTTCCGATTGCTGGGCTAAATGTATGGACTCTTTTACACACAAAGAGCTAACGTTGACCACATCCAATAGATCGACTCCTTGAGCAGTGATCTCCTGGCGCCAGGCTTTACCCAGTGATAGTCTTTCATCGTTTGTCAGACTATAACCCTCACCAGTAGTGCCCACTATATATACACCACGAACTCCAATGTCAACTAAATACTTAACATAACCGCCGATTTGTTGGACATCAACCTCACTGTCACATAAGAAACAGTGATTTATTTGATTATTATTGAAACTTATATATAAATAAACTACAAATAAAAATGTTTATACCCTTTGCTATCGAACGGTGTGAAAACCGGTGCCATTGCACCCTTGAATTGAAATAATTTTTGTTTTTTTGCCTCCAATGCTGCTGATGATGATAATGGCACCTGGCTACTACTACTACTACTCAAGCACCGRGATGCTAATTTATATCTAAACAAACAATTAGTTTTTGAGCAAACATAGTTTGCAACTAATTGACTAGGTGCAATAATTTTGTACAATGTCATTTTAGACAAATATATCTAATTGAGATTATCAATAGTAAACTTAAAATATAAGAAAATCTAAATTAATAATTAAAAMAACGACAAAAATCAAATGGTAGTAATTTATATCTAGATCAAGGTTAAGCAAGGTTTTTGATTCTGRGGGGGTATAAGGGGTGGTGGGGTGTAGTGAAAAAATCTTAAGGCTTATAGAGTGGAGTATAGACTTTTATTGCTTTTTTAAACATCAATTTTTCAAAAAATAAAGTTAAAAGAAAATTGCCCATGTAAATTGGAGGATAGTTTATGGAAAATATTTCCAATAAATTCACTTATTTTTCAAAAATATTTTCTTACATTAATCGATAAAATCTAATTTTGTCTAAAATTTGAAAAATAAAAATAGGATTAATTTTTATTTATATTTAAGCGAGATTTTTTGTTGTTGGAGTTGATCAAAAAGTTTGGGTAAAATCACAAAATAATTTTTTTTTTGGGGAAGCGGTTGCCACTATCCCCTTACCCCCCATATACTTAACTTTGACTACTTAAGTAATTACCGGTGCTATGTATGTGTAGACCTATTGGCCAATAGGTGGCGCTTGCAATGTGTTTGCCATAGCTATCGATTATAATTGCAAACCAATGTGTGTATTGTTGTTGTTATCAATGTATTTGTTAGCCATAAGTAAAAGTGATTATAATTAACACAATAAACACTAAAATAGCAAAAACACCGATTAGTTAATCATATTTTAAGGTCACTATCGGTATAAAGTTTTGTCTGTCTGTGTGTTTGCCGTCAACTGCAGTCCCCATCCCTTCGCCATCGACCGCAATAATGGCCATCAATGCGGCCAAACAGCTGTTGGACGAACTGATGGGTCGCGAACGCAACTTAGCCGCCGAYGACAAGACATCGTCATTGAACTGGAATGACCAGCAGGTAAGAGACCGCAAGTGGTCAATGATAATTGACACGATAAGTGTCCACTAAGTTTTGATGACTAATTAATTGATATGATTTTATTCCTGATATATCTCCCGATAATTAATAAAATACAAAAACAGGTGTGCCGTCACTTTCTGGTCAAATTCTGTCCAAACGGTTTGTTTACCAATACCCGGGCCGATATCGGTCCCTGTCCACTGGTCCATGATGATTTTCTCAAACGGGAATACGACAAGAAGGCCCGACGAAAGGATAAGATGATCTTCGAGGACGAGTTCATCCGTTTTTGTCAGTCGCAGCTCAACGAAGTCGAGAGAAAGATCAAGAGAGCCAAACAACGGCTAGAGATGAGCCAACTCGAGAGAAACTCCGGCCTAAATGCTACCACTGCTGTACTCAGTGAGGAAAGTCAGGAGAAGATGAAAGTGTTGACCGAACGAATCGATACACTACTGGAACAGATCGAGAAGTTGGGCTGCGAAGGAAAGGTTGAAGAGGCTCAGGGTATCATGAAATTGGTGGACCAGTTGAAGGAAGAAAAGTCGGGAATCAAGAGGGAAGCCATGCCTAATAACCATTGGATTCAACAGAAAGCGGAGATCGGCGCTCAACAGGAGAAACAGATGGAGGTGTGTGACGTTTGCGGTGCCTTTCTTATTGTCAACGATGTTCAACAGCGAGTGGATGACCATCTGATGGGCAAACAGCATATGGGCTACGGCCTGCTCAAGACAGCTTTGGATGAAATACTGGAACGTCGGCGCCAGGAAAGGGATCGCGAGAAACAGGAGGCTGAAAACGAAGCGGCAGCCAGAGAGCGGGCCCGCGATGAACGACGACAACGAGACCGATCGCCGCGCGACAACAGAGATCGGGACCGAGACAGAGAGCGCGATCGTGACCGGGATCGGGATAGAGAGCGACGTCGCGATAGTGAGCCAGACAGACAACGTGATCGCGATTCACGGCGACAYTCGGAACGATCCGACAGGAATGAGAGGTCAGACTCGAACAGAAATGAACGCTCGGATAGAAACGGCAGGTCTGATCGCAGTGAACGTTCCCATAGGGACAGACATTCGGATAGGGATAAGGATAGACATCGTCGACGATCACGATCGCCGCGAAACACAGCAGACATTGACCGCGAACACCATCGGTCGTCATCAGACAGCAAACGATCTACCAAAGAGTCGGGCAGTAGTCCAGTGGCGGCCAAATAGTTGCGCACCGTTTTCCGCAAATCATGAGAGTAAGAGATAATCCCAAATCAGAGGTAAGTCTTTGAAAAATTAAATCCTATTCCTTACCTATCTTTTTATAAAATAATAATAATAACCACAATTATAATGATATCTATTATCCAATTTGTATATATAAACAAACAAAAATTTATATTAATTTATATGTAAATTATATATGAAAAACAGTGACTATTATTAATACGGTATATGTTATAATTTTTTCGTACAACATATACATTATTATATAAGTGTTTATTATTATTATTGTTATATTGACATTAATACCGACGGATGATTATGTGACCAGAGATGAGCTCTGGAGAGATGAGAGTGTGTTAACCGACACTTAACAACTGTCGGGACAACACTTTACTGACCAGTGGACAGACACACACACACTATGAAGACAACAAGTAATTTTGAAATCTCTAACCGAAAACTGCATTTAAACAAAAAAAAGTGCAAACTTTTTCAATAGGTTTTTAAATCGATTTATAATTATAAAACTTGTAATTTTTGGGCCAAACTTTTTTATAATTATAGTTTTAGTAATAAATTTATTAATGTATATATTTATTATTATTATTACTTTAATTCAATCTCATTTACCCTAGCTTATAATTTACAATAAATTTTTTAATATTCTAGATTTTATTAGTATGTTATAAATGATTTACTATCTATTAAATTATATTATAATCTATGGTAATTGGGATTTTACTATATTTATAATTATTTATTATTATTAGATATAAATAAATATCAGAATCTCATAATAAATATTAATTATATGATATTTTAAATGATTTTAATTACCACAACAAAAAARTTATCATTATGTTTTTTAACCCCCTGTTTTTATAGGTTATTATGAAATTTATTGGACGACTACCCGTAATCAAAACAAACAAAAAATCATTTAAAAACTAATTGGCTCTACAATTGTTAGCGACTCTATATATATATACAGATTTATGAAATGTAAATTACCTTTAATTATACACAAAAATAATAATTTTAAATTAATACGATTCCTATGGTAATCATTAATATTAATAATCAATGAATTAAACAAAATTAGACATAAAATTGGGACAAAAGAAATACTACTCAACACTCCATATAAAAAAATCATTGGACGATATAAGAGTTAAGTCATTATTAAAAACTTATTTTTTTTTTGGTTTGAGACCCGTATTATTGTACAAATAGTAGTGTTTTTATTTTATTTTACAAAATACATCTATTTTTTGTTTCGTTTAAATTTAAATCTATAATTAAATAAAAATTAATCAATTTGTTTGTTTTCTGTTGTGAAATGAGTTATTTTGTCATTTTTTTATAATTATTATCCATATATGAGATGCTGAGTGTCTATTGTTTGCGAATTCTCTTCATTTGTCTCATCTGTTTCTTAGCGATTCTGTTGAGTTTCTTCTTGTTCTTAATCTGAATGAAAGTAATAAAAAACAATGAATTTAGTGGACATTAAGACAATTGGACTAAACTATATGGTATATAATTAGTAAACTAATGGGATGTCATGTCATTACCGGAACAGTTATCTCTGCTTTGAGACGGTTTTCCTCTTTTCTGCGCTGATTCTCTTCTCTTCGTTTTGTTTTTTCCTATATTTTAAAAAGAATATTTAAAAACAACAATCAGTTAGTTATGAATTTGATTGTCTTAAATGTCTGGACGGACGGTTCGACTCATCATCCATTCAATGAGTTTGATTGTGTCCATCATTTCAATCGATTGATTGATATAATTATTATTTAAGAAAATCTATATATTTTTTAGTTTAGTTTATATTCAATCAATTGAAACCTCAATTAACTCCCGTTTTCTATCTTTGATCTCCTGATCATAGAGTTTGGCATTTCTGCGTTCATTCTTTATATCCATCTTCTTCTGCCACGAACTCTTTGTCGACTTATCCATCACTAAACTCCTCCTAAACGGTCTGTCATAACAACCGAAATTGCATAAAAAATTTACATATATTTTATGGGTTATAATAATATACACTCAAAATGTTTTTTGACTTAAATTTAAGTATTAGTAAAGATATTTTGATAGCACACTAACTAAATGAAGAGGAATAGCCTAAAACACACTATAACCAAACCAATAACCTTTTTAACTTGATTTTTTAATGGACACAAAATAACTGTCGATGATATTTTAAGTCGACTGTCCCCTCCAACAACAACTCACGCATTGCAGTGCATGAAAAGCAATTCCTGGTTGATATCCTGATTGGACAACAAGCGGAACCTTTCCAGCGACGTTACCGACGCTGGTATCGAGAGAATCCATTTGGCCAGCTTTGCCAACTTCGGGAACTCATTCTGATGGTCTTTCCACCAGCTCAGTATGTTTTGTTCGTTACAAGTGGTCAACTGAACCGATATATATTTGTTGAGTTCGTCTTTATCGGACACCTGTTCCTCCCATTCATCGAAGTCCGATCGGGCCTTCTTAGGGTTGGACGCACCGCTGCTGTCGACGCCACGAATAACACAGTCGTCGCCGATACCGTCCAGGTCTTCAATATGGGCGCGAGTTTCGATGAGATTTCTAACTTCATTGTGCACTTCCTCTCGTTCTTCGCTGGACAACATCTTCAAGAAACGAAAGTTTGGCCACAGAAAGGCCGCAATCTTGTGAAAGGTTTGCAACTGAAAGTTCTGTTCCATTCCTGTCTTGATTACGGTTTTGAGGTCAGCGATAGACGTTTCGTCATCGCCGGTAGTATTCAAATGCTTAAGTAGTTTATAATACCAGAGCAAAACATGGTTTATAGTCGGATGACGACTGCATTGACGTAATTCTATGGCCGCCGCTTTGAACGGCCCCAAGAAGTCTACCAAATCTTCAACTAATCCCAAATCAAGTGACGAGTTCTTCAGCTCGAATTTATGACGACTTTCGACAACATAGCGCATTACTTCGTATTTGTTGACCCATTCGATGGGATAGCCATCGATTACTAGCCGAAGTTCAGCGCAAATCACTTTACAATTTTCGACAATCTCTGTAAAATTGTCGTCACTGAATACGGCACTCTCGATGACAGCGTCGATAACGTGTGCCATCGATGTCAGACACATGGATACGCCATCAAAGAGTCCGCCGCGCGATATGAATGTAAACTTTGCCAGACGTCGGTCTTCATTGAGGCCGAAATCATCGAGTGTTTGGCTAATAAATAAGTTGATATCGCAGCCCAATGCCGATGCGCTCAGTATACTCTCTACTAACTGCCAACTCTGGTCAATATAGTAAGTAGATATTACGCACCGGTCGTTCTCAGAGTCACATACCAGTGCAGCACCGATATTCCTGTCCAGAGCCGTATTGAGACCCTCTTTGACCCGATTTTTGCATTGATTGTATTGACCGGTCATTTGAGCGTACAGTTGGTTACTGTCCGGTAAAGATATAGATCCCTTGCCGACGGCAGTGATCAACTTGACCAGTGACTGGACAATAGCTTTGAACGAATCGCTGGTCACTGTTTCGACGCTAATTAGCTCATTATAGCACAACTGTAGTATGCGTTCCCTGAGCTCCGACTTTATATTAGCCAACTTATTGTTGGCCTGAACTAACATCTTAGGCGTACCGTTAGGCGTATCGGTGGCTGACCTGTTGATCAGTGAGCTCATTGGCGTACTGTTAGATTGGCGTCCTATCGATAGTTTAGGCGTCACTTTTGGCTCTGCGGTAGAAAAAATCGCAAAAATTATAATTACAATTATCACCGAAAGTCGTGTTTTGGTCACACCTTTCTTAATTTTGTTGGCCGACATCGTCGGCGTCGACCTGGTCTGCGGGTTTGCAAATTGTTCGGGAAATAGTTCTCGAAAACAATGGTGTCGCCGCATATGTGACGTACCTATCGATTAGAGAGCCAATCAATTAGTCATTTGATAGTCAGGATTTGTTAAAATCAAATTTGCTTACCCGTTATCTGGCCGTGATATCTGGTCATGAATTGACAGGCACTACATCGGACAATCCCAGTGAACAGTTGTGTATTGGTATAGGCTATCTCTTCGAACAGTTTCCAGACGCCAGAACTGGAACCGTTGGCTCTCTGGCGGCCGAAACATTCGCCGGTCGCCAGTTTGTCTCGTATCTCATCGATGGCCGGAAAATTGCTAATTAATTTTCAGTGGGACAGGACATCAATTGGTGGCATACGATTGTGTAAGTGTTTGCCATACAAAACAAATAATATAATTTGTTTGCTTTAAACCATTTATTTTTATTTTATTTTTTTATAGAAAAAACTTTATTTTGCAAATATTTTTTTAGGGGTTGTGTGTGTGTGTAGTATTTAAAACAAATTAAGGATATTATATGTGATATATTAAACAATTAATAACAGATAATTGGTTTGGTTTGTGTGCTTTTTTTAAATTGAAACCCGCAAAAATAAAACCGAAATTTAATCAATTTATAGAAAAACTCAAATTAAGGTAAAAATTAAAAAAAAAAATAATTTTTGAAAAGTATAGTAGAAAATAGTATTTACGGTAATTTTAGTTTTAAATAAATAGCTTATTAATATATATTGTAATATAAAGTTAGTCAATAGTTATCATACAGTATATGCAATGTTTGGATTCAATGTTAAAACGGGAACAACCCGGACACTATTACGGTAATTACACTTAATTTATAATTTAGTTAAATATAAGCTAAATCCTATATCCGCGGGTCGGGTATCTATATTGTTCCCGTTTCGACATTTATATCACTTAAATTATTATTACTAATTATAGATAGAGAGCGGTCATACCGGGCAAGTGTACGCTCCGACGTTATTGGACGGCCAACTTTGCGTTTGGGTGCCGATCCCGGCGAGTCGCCATCGGCTGCTTCCGTGGCCGACAAATTGATTTCGCTTAGCTCTGTATCGGCTGACATTAATACTGTGTATTTCCCGATTAATAAACACCTGTATAATCGGGTTGACATAAAAAATATATATTATATATATAAATATAAAAACTTATTGTTAAAAAAATATGATGAAAATCAATCTACTGTTTATATAAACTATCGGACAATACCCGTACGGGTTGTGTGTGTGTCGGGAAAAGCAGTGTTACTTTTATACTGTAGATAACAGTATAGAGACAAACACAGGAACGGTATATAAAAGATACAKATATATATATAKAGATGACATATAAAAATACCTGAACTTTGTGTTTGTTGGTTTGGACACAGTTTTTATTTGCCGATGATTTGTATCGATAGTTAGATCCACTCAACAAAAAACAATACCAACAAAAAAAACTATTGAAATATTAATGAATACTAAAAAAACAACTAAAAACTCGCTGTCATTACAAATACTGTTATGCGGGCTCTCTCTCTCTCATACAGTCTATACTATAGCACTGGTAGGCAACTACTACTGGCACTGGTATTTCCGTATCAAATGGCGAGTTTCCGTTCGCTGAGAGAGAGAAACTCTCTCATATATAAACACACAGTATATATGTATAAAGCACAGGCAGTTTTTCAAGCACTGTCATACTGTAGTCGTCTGCGTTTATTATTACAACCGAAATACAGTGCGGTTATTGGTTTACTGTTGTCGGGTGTGTATGTTTTCCCAACCATTTCCCTTTAACACACAACTGGTAAACATAAAACAGGCTCTGGTATTAGACAGTAGTGTAGCCAAGTGTGCATTAATATAGTGGTGGGCACAGGTAGTATATTGTGTTTGTGTATTACACACAGTGTGTATGTATGCGCTTCACAGGCCATCCGATTAGTGCGGGATTTAAAATCCCTAACAATTTATTTTTATTCATTTACCGGATATATATAGTACTGTATATATGTATAGAAAGTGTATTAAAAATAATAGTTATTTATCACTGTTTGTGTCAATTTTTATGTTAGACTTGAGTATAGTATTAAATACAACAAATATAAAGTTATTTTTTTTAAATAAATAAAATAAATATTTTTTTCGAGGAAAATGTATTAAATTATAATACATAAGGGAATGGGATAACACATACACATAGAAAAAATATGTTTAGTTTACAACATTATAAATCTAAATATAACTAACTTTCCTTTTCACTCCCCATTTCCCGCAAATATAGTTTAATTGATTTTAACAATAAAATATTGTAGATTTAAAAGAAAATCAATGTTTAAATATTTATATTAAATAAAAAAAATTTTTCTTGATTATTGTATCTAGATGATTTCATACAACAACAATAACAACAAAACAAACATTAAATATTAGATTTATAATCGGGATTTTTTTTTAATAATAAAAATATCATATATCATAAAGTTTAGTATACATTAAGTAAATCCAATGCCAGTAGTAATACAATACAGTAAAGTATTAATAGTAAAGATATTCAGTAAAAATTATTACATCGATATTGAAAACATTGAGTTTTGTAAAATAGTTTTAGTGTTATTTAAAGACATGTGTGAAGTCATATATTTTGTTGATAGTTATGCTTACAATTTGTGTTTATATACAATATATTTCAATACAAATCATAATTATTGTACTGTCAGTCAGTCAGTTAGATAGACACACATAATAGCTAAGACATACAGTAGCTCATACCTAAATTTTCATGCATTGTGTATTTACCTACTGTACTCCATTGACAAGTAAAACATCCAGTCACCACCATCATGACCACCATCAACATCATCATTAACTATCATCAATAATAATAACAACATTAATAATCACTGATTATTACTATACATCAATTAGCTAAAGACAACTAACTACAGTATAATACATGAATGACTTATGGATCTATCATAATATATTTGATAACCTAGCACATTTGTATATGATATACAGTAATTTACATTATTATTATTATTAAATCGGGCACCTACACCTAAATGGCACAATCATATTAATAATTAACTTATTATTATTATTATTAAATCGGGCACCTACACCTAAATGGCACAATCATATTAATAATTAACTTATTATTATTATTATTAAATCGGGCACCTACACCTAAATGGCACAATCATATTAATAATTAACTTATTATTATTATTATTAAATACCTACACCTAAATGGCACAATCATATTAATAATTAACTTATTATTATTATTATTAAATCGGGCACCTACACCTAAATGGCACAATCATATTAATAATTAACTTATTATTATTATTATTAACTCGGGCACCTATACCTAAATGACACAATCATATTAATAATTAACATTATTATTATTATTGACTGTTTGTTGTGTATCTAATATATGATATGTTTATCATATAGTTTTTGTGATGACATCAACCAAATAAAAGCCGGAGAAATCATTGGATAATTAAGACAAATGTTTGTTTTATTTTGATTTAGCAAACAGTGACTGATTTACTAGTGATTTGTCATCAAATTATATCCGCTTTTTATACGATATCCATATAAATCAATACAACTTATCTAACAATACTATGTAAATACATTGTATTATACAAACAAACAAACAAATAAAATATAAATAATTAAATAAAATAGTGATAAACATTGAATATCGTGATTATCGCATTCATTGTCATCACATTTTTATGTGACGCCCCGTTTGAATAATGCATTTTAATTATTGTCAATTTGTTAGTCAATTACTGATAATATTACTGTACAGTAGTTGATCATTGATTGTACTGTAGTTGTGGTCAACAAAAGCATTTGATATTATAAAATCAAAAACTAAATTGTTTTTTTAATAATGTCTACCATCGGTGATGATGATGACGATGATAATGAACCGGTCATCAATGTTACACAACTTGTACAGGTATTCAAAACATACATAACTTTCCTCGCATTCTAGCATACATGTCCTTAACATATCATATATCTGTAAAATAAGTTAATATACAATTTTTTTAAAAAAATTTTCGTGTAGTTAACTGATTTGGGTATCAATGAAAAGGACATCAATTGGTCAAAAGTAAAGATAAATAGCTATCGATGGATTGCCGTCCGACATAGTAAGCCTATGCAAGAGTGTCAAGGACTGGAACCAATGGTCTCTACGGAAATGGCCTGCAGTTTACCGTCGGAGGCCTATTATCCGCATTTGTTTAGCCCATACCATCGCAACTACAGTTGTGACGATCTACAGCACATCAGAAATAGTCACGAAGGCCACTGTCCTAATCATAAAACTAACGGTGCGATCGCCGGTGTTGTATCTCAGGAAACAGTTATCACAGTAATCAATCCGTTTACTAATCATCTGTACAATTGTCAGACCAGTTGCGACACAAAATGCGCCCAAATATCGGCCGACAATGAGATGATCGCCATCTCTAACGACCGTTATCTGGCCGTCTATTGTGTCGCTACCAATAAGTGCTTAAACACTTTGCCGTTCGCCTCCCGATGCCTTTACTGGTGCTGGATTGCCAGCAATACAATTGCAATCATCACCGATATTGATGTCTATCACTGGTGTATTGACTATCCATTTGAACCGAAACTTGTCTTCAAACTTGACAAACGTTTTCGCGACTATCAGATCACTGGCTATAAGTGTGATCTACGAAACCAGTTATGGTTTGCCATATCGTCGCTATATGTTGACGATGAAGGTAAACCTATTTTAATTAGAGTATAACTAATTGTCAACTAATTTCTTACTGTGTTTTTTTTAAAAAAAACAGGTGATATAAACGGCTGTATTCAGATCTATTCTGAACGCAACCAACTGTCCCAATGTATCGAAGCCCATGCGTTCACACTATGCGAGTACCGATTCCAAGCTAACCGTTGGCCAACCAACGTACTATTGGCCGCCAAACGTAGTCATATGAATACTTTTAAGATATACATCATAGAGTTGGGACCGATACCCGAAGGCAACAACTCGTTAATTTCACGCACAGAAGTCATACCTCTTGTCGATGGCAACGATGTTCAACACATGGATATACCGGTTGCCATTGAATGCAATACGGAATTAGGACTTATTTACGTATTTACAAAGTACGGTGCCCTATACCTATGCGACATGGACTCGGCCGCTCTTATACAGTCGGCAGTCATATCGGCATCGGTAGTGTTTGCCGCACTGTTGGACGACGACTCGCAAACCGTATTAGCTATCAACCGATCGGGGCAATTGTTGTCCATCAATTTGTTTATTTCCCAATTGATCCGAAACTTGACTGATTCGGCTAAGCCAGAGATTGCCCAACGAATTCAAGCCATTGTTGACAGTGAGACAGGCAGTGATGGCCGACCCGTCGGTGACGATGACGACGACGATGAAGACTGTGATGAAGTGACCAGACTTTAAATTATTATTTGTTATATTTTTTAAAGTTATATATGTTATTAATTATTATTATTATTATACTGTATATAATAATTACAGTAATATTGTTGATTAATTTTAATTGCAATATATTTTTTTGTACTGTATTTACACTAAATAATTGTCAGATTTTGTTGAGTATTATTTATATATGATTGAAGTTTTTGTATTATTTATTTATTATTAATACAAGGAATTAAGTATTAATTTTGTTATAAATGTCAAATTTTTTTCATTATTATTATTAATAATATTATTATACTGTAATAACTATTATAATGTACTGTACTTATGTATTAATGTGCGGATAATATAATTTTTTTAAAAAATAGTATGGTATTTAAATTTGATACTTAAAAAATAATCTAGTCAAAATATGCATCTAATACAATTATTAATTTTTTAAAATAATTATGTGACATTACATACAAATGAAAATAATTTTTTTTGTATCATAATTTTTATTATTGGCTCTAATATTACTAAATTATTAAAAAATAAATAAAATAAATACTCATTTCATTAATGAGTTTTTTGTTACAATATAGTTTGTTGTATTTTTTAGAAATATTTAAATTATAAACATTTTTTGTAATTTAAAAAACAATTAAAATTTTTACGAATTTAAGAAAAATATTTTTCTTTATACTTAAATATTTGCGAAGATAATTATTATTTAAATTTATATATAAATTACAACTAATGTATTATAAAATTTATATAATATACTGTACTATTATTATGTAGGTATATACCGGTACTAATATACTGTATATATTAATTTATAAGTTACTATTATATTATTATATAAGGTTATTATATAAAGTTCAAGTTTAAGTTAAATAATAAATATAAAGCCATAAAATATTGTATGCAATACTAAAAATATGATGATTTAATATTAATATATTATTTAATATAGAAAATACGATTATATTAGTATAATATTTATGTAATTCAATATTAATCCGATGAAAATTAACATAATATAACTGCGTTTTTTTCAATTTATTATTAAATAAAATTACTAATTATCTAATAATCTATTTGTATCCTATATACTGTAAATTACATTAATATTTGATAACTGTTAATGTAATTTCTTAATAAAATAGTATACCGGTATTTACAATATATTTTACTATTGATAGTATCAATGCTGTCAGTATTATATAATAATATATAGAATATATATATATATATATATATATATATATATATAATAAATATTATATACATTTAGTATGTATAATATGATATACCATAATAAATACATTTTGCTAATTAATTTAATAGATTTAAAAAAAATATTTTGGATAAAAACTAAATCTTCTTAACAAATATAATTTGTTTGCATGTTTGTCTAACATGAATGACATTGATGAATTACTATAGCAAGTTAAATTAATTACAACAAAATAAAATAAAAACTAAAACTGTATATTCAAAAGATTGTGTAGATTTTTGATAAGTATTAAAAAAGTGTGTGTGTGTGTGTGTGTGTGTGTGTGTGTGTGTGTGTGTGTGTGTGTGATGTTTAATTATCACATTAAAAAAAAAAAGTTTGGTTACTATTTTTTGGTTTGTTTTTTATAATCTAAATAAACATTTTTTATAATATGCAAATATATACTGTATATATAGATAAAAATATAAGAGACAATTCAATACTATAAATTATAATAATTTTCCAATTAAAAACATATAATAATAATAATAGTATTAATATGGATATATTAATTTAATTATTCATCAATTATAATAAATATGATCTGTCTTAATAGCATTTTAAAAACCGGAATTAATATTTATTTATAAAT
The DNA here is from genome assembly GCF_028296485.1 of Oppia nitens. NCBI lineage: Eukaryota > Metazoa > Arthropoda > Arachnida > Sarcoptiformes > Oppiidae > Oppia > Oppia nitens. The sequence continues at coordinate 485,908 of NW_026533204.1, forward strand.
TAATATTTAGGTATATACTATATTAAAATTTTTAAAGAAATAAATAATTCAAGTGTTATGATACAGTAGTTTTAGGGGAAAACAGTATAATACTAAAAAATATGGTAATATTTAATGAAGTATTAATAATAAATACAGTATTAATAGAATATACAATATATATATATATATAGTATAGTATAATATGTTATATAATATATACTGAACTGTATTTATTTGTTTATATGATTTAGTCCGACAACACATTGAATTTTGATTACATATATATATACATTGAGTGCAACCAGAATATTCTTAACAGAATATGAATAATATATTAATGAAAGAAATAGCAAACAAAACTAAATATATTATTACGTTATTATTATTATTATTATTATAAGTGTAAATGTGTTGTCTGTATTTATTAGATACTGTAATAATCTTTTTATTTAGATTTTCAATAGTTGTGTGATAACTACAAACACACACACACACACACACACACACACACACACACACACACACACACACACACACACACACACACACACACACCAGTCAATGGGATTTATATGCAATTTTTGGAGACAATAGCTAAATGTATGTATGAGAGAGTGGAAAAGCTTTTGATTTTAATTTCCATCATTAATGACACGGATGTCCAACCAAATGGGTCTCACGTCTATATAGTCTAAGCGCAACCCATGTCACCAAAAATGTGAGTTGCATTGTGTGTGTGTGTGTGTGTGTGTGAGAGAGAGAGAGAGAGAGAGAGAGAGAGAGAGAGAGTCGGTATATAAAAGCACTCCTTTATCTTATTCTCGGTGATAACGGTGCGGACGACATGCGCGGACTACAAGAAATTTTTGAAGTTGTTATGTGTGTACAGTATATACTGTTTGTGAAAACTGGTGGTTAGATCACTGTCTGTCTTTCTCTCGCTCCTCTCATCCATCCAGAGCGTGGTTTGATGAACAGTGAATGATAATAATAATAATAATAAGTTATCCAAACATCAAGCAATCCATGAATATAACTACTACTACTACTACTACTATTATTATTACTACTACTTCGCACATCTGATTATATTTTTTTGTCGAAACGATTATTCAGTAAAAGTTTTTTCGGAAGAGAAAAGAGAGGAAGACTTGAGAGGATAGGCTATAGAGTGGGAGATATATATAAAAGGATTGACATATAAAGAGATAGACATTGAGGAAGAAGAAAGAGAGTCAATCAGATGCAAGTCATTGATAATAATATTGAAAAACTTTTTATTTTATTTGTCCGTTTGTTTGTCTTATTGGGTATTATTATTCAATGAGTTTTAATTAAATATTTTTGTTATCATTGAATATAAATCGCATTTAATTATTTATTATAAGTATTTTCTAATTAAAAACTATTATAATATTAATACAGTATTATTATTATTGTTGTTGATATCTATAATAAATGTTATTCATATTATAAAATCAATGCATATAATAGTTTTTAGCGACATTTAAAAGTAATAGAAAAAAGCATCAAATTTCTAATTATTTTATATATTCATAAAATTAACTTTAATATTAAAAAAGAGAAATTAATTATTATTGAATAGTCAGTCGTATTAGAGGACAGTCCCGAAGCAATACCCAAATAAGCTATGAATCAAATTACTAACACTTCAAACAACATCACTACTAATAGTTACTTATCGACAATGCCATCGATAATGCGGTGTCGACTGAAAACAGGTGTTACCGGTTTCGGGTTTACTGTCAAGTCCCGGGCAACAGCACCGACACTGTCGGTAAGTGAACTTCACCGTAACGGCGAGGCCGAAAAGTCAGGACTCATACGTCCAGGCGATCTTATACTGAGGATCAACGATCGCGATGTCTCCCAGTGCTCGTATAGCGAAGCCTACGAGATCCTACTGTCGGCTCAACGTGACTCACAGTCGGCATCGTTTGTAGTGCGGGCACCGATCGGCTATACAACCCGACTGGAAACTACGTTCGCAGCTGACGGAACTCCGCGAACAGTTAGAGTTACCGAAAAAATTATCCGAAAGTCGACGACCAAAGAAAATGAGTCGCCATCGGTGGACACATACTCGCGTGTTCAACAACAGGCGCTGACATCGTCACCGCTGCGACAGCCGACCAACCGATTGGTCAACTGTTCGTCGCCGACAACCGGCGCTCAGGTTTTTCCTAAGAGAGGAAATATCAGTAATAAGGAGACATCAAATTTGACAAAATCTCCAGAAACTACTACTACTACTACTTTTACCAATACTACTACCACTATCTGTAACTCGACGAGTGATAGTATTGTTAAGTCATTACCTCAGGAACAGCATAATTACTGTCCCAACGATGCACAGTAAGTACAGTAAATAGTTTATTAAAATTTAATATTACAATTATATAATTATTTTTATTTATTACTATAAAATAATAAATAAATATTTTGTTTTGTTTTTAAAAATTTTATTTAATAATATAAGATTCAGTTTTACTATTATTATTATATTATATATACATAAATAAAATTACATAAAATTCCTATTTTTTCTAAATAAATATATACAGTATATATATATATATAATATTTATCTTATATGCAATAAATAAATATGTTTTGATTTGTTTCGAGACACTTGTTATGCAATGATTCAAAATTTATCGATGGTTTGTGTATTATTTAACAAAATAAAAATAAATTTAGTTTCTTAGTATAATATATAGTTATAGCTACTATTTTATTGCTTATTTTTTTATATAAAAAATAAAAAACTTGATGATGATAAAATATATATTGGGACTATTTATTGTTATGATTACTATAGTATAATACAATAGTTGTTGTTGTTGTGATAGTTATTATGTTTTCTACAATTGTTGTAATACAGTAGTTATCAAATAAATGTTTTGTTGTAAAAATATACAAAATATTTATATCGTGATTGAAAACCAATTTGTATTATTTGATTTAACACGCAATTTTATTGCCAATATTTTTGCTGTTAATATACTTAATAATAGTACTTAATAATAAATAGTTTGAAAAAAATTATTTAAATTAATTAAAAAACTAAACAAACAAAATATTATACACTGTATACTACAGTTCAGATACTTATATTTCAATTCAAGTACATACTAGTAGTTTACAAAATATTTATATATTTGTTGCTATAATTTAAAAATTATTAGAAATTTAACGATATTTTAATATTTGTTTTAATATAATAGTTTGTAAATTATTGATAAGTAGATGGAAAATTATTATATATTATTATTATTATTATTTATATATAATTTGTAGGTTTTCACAGTTATATGAGTTTACATCTATAGTCTAATGAATTGCAAATTATTATAAAATAAAATTATCAATAATATGATGTATATGTAAGATAATACAGTATTTACAAATAACTATTTGTGAATTTAACAAATTTTTAATTAAATTTATATATTTATATATATACAAGAATATATTTAAAAAAATAAAACACAGTATTTATTACAATTTTGTTGAATAAATTACATACATTATAAATTTTGTTTTAATTTTTAAATATAACAAATTTTATATACAGTATGCGTGTGAAATATGATCCTAAATATGCTTTTTAAAAATAATATTTAAAAATAATTTTTCTCATCCAAAATGTGTCAAAATATATATATATATTGTATATCTATATAAATATAATATTATTTAATGGCATATACTTGTGATTTTTGTGTGAAAATAAAATAAAATTACTTAATAAAAATAACAACTAGAATATTCAACCAAAATCTACTTTATTTATTAAAATAAATTCAAAAATCAATATTATTTATTAGTGTCTATAAATTTAGTAATTTTAAATTCATACTACCGGTGCTATCCATGAAATAAAACTATTCTTTGAATAATTTTACATACATTTTACTATATATTCAATACATATATTCATTACTATTTATATATATATATAAATATATAGAAAAATACTATAGTTTTGAAAATCATTATTAAATCAATTTAAACAATTTTTATTTTAGTGATATAAATGTTTTGGTCCAAACAATAACTTTTTTGTTTGTTATTACTGTTTTTGTTGTCAAATATAATAATTTATTTTATAAACAAATCAGTCATTGAATTTCTTTTCAGTCAGTCATCCAGTCATTGATTCCCTGAAGAGATTCCCTAAACAATAAAAATAATATATATTTTTGTTGTTGTAATTTAATAACACATAAGTTTTAATATACACTTTTTTGTATTTTACAGTACTATTAGAGTATATTTTGAAAAGTTATATATATATATTTTTAGCAATAGTTAAATTTAGAAAGATATACGTAGATGCTATTAAATTAAATTTGATAAAAAAAATTTTTTTTATACCCACTTTATTATAATAATAACGTCAATAGTTTTTTATGCAAAAAAAGGTTTAATGTTTGTCAATTTACTGTATATATGATTAAAAAAACAAAATCAATTTTTCAAATAATAATTATTGGTTTTTATATGATATATATATTTTTATAAATCTTAAATGTCATAATTCCTAACTAATATTATAGTTAAAATAGTTTTATTTTATTTTTTTTAAGTAAAATTAGTTTAAATAACTATAATATAAAAATCACTAGTCATGTATGTGTATGTGTATACACATATTGTTTTATTGACTTGTTTTACACAATATAATTTATATTGTATTATTATACATAATTGATTGCGAATAACTGATAAAATAACAACACATTTGAATAAATTATAAATACACTTATGATTTATTTATATGATATACATATGTATTATATATACTGTATATGTCGTACATTATTGTAATATATGGATATTTAATGCATGCTTTTGGGTTTGTGGTAGTGTTTAAAGTTTTTTTTAAAAAGAAAAAAAAGACTCGAGTTTTATGCAAATTTTATAGATAAATATTGACTCAAATATTAAGTATTATATTTTTTTAAAAAAAACTTTTTTGTCGGTATTTCCAGTACTGAGAAAAAATATTTTAAATGGTTGAACAATCAAAAAAGTTTTAGATTATACACATGTATACTATATATTAATGAGAGGTTTATTGATTAAGATTTTTTTTTTTTGTTTTTTCTTTACTATTGAAATACATATAAGATATATAATACTTTTATATAATCTATATATATATATTGTTAGACTTTATTCTCATTAGTGAATATATTATTATAACATGTAATTATACTGTATGTATGCCATTATAAAAGTTGACATCAAAAATACAATATTGATTACATAGTTTGTCATAAAATAAAATTAGTAAATATGTTAAATACTGTAAAATAATGTAAAATAAAGTTATGTAGGTTTTGTTATTTAATAAAAAAAATAAATTTTTAATTTCAATTGTTCACTAATTATAGTAATATTTAATTAAAAATTTTGTTTTAAAATATAGTTATAAAATTTTCTACAAGTTTGTAGTTTATTTAATATTATGACACGAAAAAACAAAGTTTTTTTAATATAGCTTTTTAAAACATTAAAATACATGTTATATTATTTATATATTAACAGTTAAATATAGAATCAAAAAAAATAATATTATTAAATACAATATTTGATTTAATTTATAAACTGATGGAATAGATTTTAATAGATTTAAACTATTTATTATTATTATTATTAGTGTAAAAACATACTATAGTATAACTATAAGATTTTATATTTAAATTTAAGTTTATATATTCAGTATATACTATAATAATATAATATATAACTATATTCTATAACTCGTAATTTTCGTTTGTCTTTTTTTTGAAAAATAAATAAATTTTTATTTGAATAGATTTTTGAAAATTCTTGTTTTGTTATGTTTTTTTTATTGAATAAACAATTTTTATTTTATTTTAAAGTGAATACTACAGTAAAGTATAAATATATTTTTATAAGACTTACTATTTATTTAAGTTTATATTATACAAGAAAAATACTGTTAGATTTGGACTTCAAATCAAATTATTGGCAAATGTCTTATTAGCAGTGAGTTAGTATATTGTCATATATTTATTATATAGTATAGTAAAGTATATAACATATACTGTACAATATATTACAGTAATTTAGTATATTATCAGTTGAGCAACAAATATATATATTTTTGATAATCTATCTCTTTCTCCAAACTTTCTCTCTCTCTCTCTCTCTCTCTCTCTCTCTCTCTCTCTCCTCTCTCGCTTCTCTTGCTTTCTGATCTAACTTTAGTAATTGTAATCAAAAAAGTTTTGTTATATTTAGTATTATATATTGATTAGGGGGTAGAAAATATCAAAAACACAATTTGATTAGCTTTACTAAATGAGAAGCAATGAATGAGTGAACCAGTGGGTGAGTAAATGAGTGAAAAAGAAAGAAAGAGAGAGAGAGAGAGAGAGAGAGAGAGAGAGAGAGAGAGAGAGAGAGAGAGAGAGAGAGAGAGAATAATTTATATGATATAAATCGATAGTTTTATTTTGTTTCTGAGATTTACTTTTGATTATCATTAGATAAACTCGACGATCGCTTATAATAGTATATCAATCAATCATTTAAAATAGCAATAATATACTCAAACAGTTTGTTTATTTATTTTTTGCTATACCTATTTTGCGTGCTATTAGCTACTAATATATATACAGTAATCAACTAATGTTATGTAATTTTTTATACATTTGTTTTTATATATTTATACACTAAATTGTGATGTATTTTTGTATATACTTACTATTTACAAGTTAATCACAAAGATATTATTATCATTGTTTTACTAAATTATTTGTTTCATTGTTTTTATATATACAATATTATTTTTGTTTAGAAAGATAATAATAAAAATAATTTGATTTATATATAAATATATTTTTAAAAAACTTAATATACAGTACAATATCTATTACAAGCCCACACATTAGTGATTTACTTTATATATTTGTTAAACTACTAAACTATATTAATTTAATAAATATTTATACAATAAATTAAAAACTAAATGTATAGCTAAAAAATTAAATAATTTTTCATGGTAATTTTATGTTCGATAAAAATTTTGAATTTAAAATTTCTATATGTCAAATACATGTAAAACAAAATTAATATTATAATGTATTTATAGATTTGAATTAGATTGAAAATTATTAAAAAACCCTTTAAATTTACCGAAATTTATCTATTATTGGATAATACGGTAAAACATTAAACAATTTTTAATGTTTAGTAAAAATTTAAATTATTCTATAAATTTTAATAAAAACAAAGTTATATGTCAATTATAAATTATAATATTTTGAAATAAATTTATTATAGTAATATAATATTTACTAAAATATTAGCAGTTATTTTTATTAATGTATAGTACCCTATAAATAGATATAACTTACAGTATTTATACATAATATTATATTTATTTATTTATAAAATTGAAAATTTAAAACTCAATAATTACATTTATACTATTGTTATTTTTTTCTAATTGTAATTAGTAATATTTGCATTATTTTTTATATAGTTTTTTTAAAAAAAATAGATAACTAAATTAAATTAACCATATAAAAAGTATAAAATAAAACATGGTAATGCCAAAATAATTTGTAAATGTTATTAAATAAAATTTTAATTTATTAAAGTTATAAAATGTTTGATATGACATTTAAATTATTTCTAAAAAAATAATATTCACAATAAATGTTTACTCAATTATAGTAAAATACAAAAAATGATTAATGTATACACAATAGTAAATAATTTAGATTTTTATCTTGCCACAATAAATGTAGTATCAAATTTTCTATTTATAAATATTTTATAGTCAAAATTGTCAAAGTTTAAATGTATAATAAATCTAAAATGTTTTTATAACTTTTAGCATCTATTTTATTAAAGTTTATATATTAATATCAAATGTATGTATGTGTTATCATATTTACAAAAATTCATATTTATAACATTTTAAAAACATATTGTACTTTACTATATATATAAAATATATCACTTGCAAGTCATTTATAACAGCAATCGCCCAGTTATGTCACCACAAGTGGTTGTCCACAAGTAACTGAAATGGCTATTTGTTTGGTGTCATTCACTAACAAAACAATTTTTTCAAACAAAAATAAATCTCAATTGACAATAGATAAGGACTTCGGGGCTCTATATATATATATATATATATATATATATATATATATATATATATACTATATATTGAATGTGACAATAAATAGCTATACCTATTGATAAATATATAGGTTATATATTTCTATTGTATAATATAAGATATATACTATCATATATCATAAAATCTACTGTATATGTATGTTATATCTTAAAATATAGATATAGTGTATACACCACTAAAACAAATGTTAGGTTTGAGGCTATTAATGATTTGGTAAAATACTGTAAAATATGTCTTATCGTTATCTATTATATTGTATACACTATACAGTATATGGTTTAATATTGATTTTAATTAATTGAAAAATAAATACTGTATATTATATAACAATTTTATAAACAGTTCATATTAAAGTGAAAAATTTTTATTTAACAAATTTATCGCTAAATTCAATCTCAAAATAAAATACATACAGTGATTGAGATGTTTAACAGTAAAAATAACTAATAATTTAATAGATAAATTATTTTTGAATTAACTATTATACAGTACATTATATAAATATATTCAGAGTTAAGCAAGGGAGGGGGTAGGGTGGGGTCAAGCCATTTGACCCCCCCTAAGATCGAGATTTTGTGATTTGACCAGACTTTTCTGACCAAATGGAAAAAATTGTCGCTTAAAAGCCAAGAGAAAATACCCACAAAAAATAAAAATATTTATCTATAAACTAAAAAATTAATTATTATTTAAAAAATTAATTATGTTAAAAGTTAAAAAATTATTAAAAATAACTCATAGTGTATCATAAATGTTTTTATCAACTATTTTTAAATTATTTTTTTAGTTAAAATTTAAGTTTATATTAATTTTTTTTAAATTTTGAAAAATTATGTATATTTTGGGAAAATTTACTTATTTTACTGGGAATTTACATGGGAATATTCGGGAATTTTCTCTTGACCACCCTTGATTTTTGATAAAATTACAGTTTACACCCCACTTTAGATCCCCCTAAAATCAAAAACCTTGCTTAACCCTGAAATATGCTGTATTTAGCAATATAATCATAATATATATATTAAGGTTATATATGATTAGATACAATATATGTATAATAAATCATTCAAATATTAGACAATTATTAATTAGTAAATAAAGTTATTCAAGTGTTCATAATTAGTATACAAAACTACATTATAATATTGTATTACATCAATATTAGTGTCTTATTATTATTAGTATATAAATAATTATATTATAACATGAATATCAAACCAGTATATGACTAGTAGTTATTTGTTGTTGTTTTTAATGATTAAAAAATGATTTATTGATTATTTTACTTTTGAAAAGAGTGTCGAAAAAGTTAATTAATTAATCTGTAATTTGGTTTAGTTTGTTAAAAGGTTATTATAATTATTATTAGTTTATTTTTATTTATAGTTCAATATCTCAAATATCATAATTCTAATAATATTTATAATTAGTATATTAATTAAATTTAGATAAATATTTTAATAATTTTTAAATATCTAATTTATATTTTTCAACTTAAATTTAAAAACACAAACAAAATTAAATATATAAATACATATACTGTATATTTACAAAAATATAAAACAAAAATAGTATAATAAGCAATAAATATTTAATAGACAATTTACGTTGTTTTCAAAACAAAATTAAAACAAATCTTTTTATATAATATTTAATATGATTTTAAAGTTGTCTTATAACTTGAAATGTGTTTTATTCGCATATTAAATATATAATATCTATTCATAAGTTTTTCATATACAGTTAAGTATATTATTTATAAATATATATAAATAATATCATAATTTTTGTCGTGTTTGGACTTTTAAAATTATAACATAACATTATCGTAGTTTCAATTGTCTTATTTTGTTTTATTATAATACATTTTATAATATTAGAAAATATAAAACACAATGAAACTACAGTAAGTATAAAGTGTGTGTCAAATAATTTATAATGAAAATTGAATAAAAAATATATTATTATTATTAGTAGTATTATCTTTTCCTGTAATATACAGTACAGTTAACAGTATCACACTTTAATATACACCTTAAGAAAATCAAAATTTATTTTAAAAATTAATAATTTACTTCTTTGAAAAAATAATAAAAATTACAATACTTTTTTTGATACTAAAAGCCAACTAAAATAAGTTTATGTCTTATTTTTGATTATTTATATTTAGGATTATACTGTATATATAGCACAGTATATATTTATAGATACTTTAAATTTAAAAGAATATTCTTAAAAATTTGGTTATATTATTATTAGAATTATTATTATTATGTAATGCTATTATATTTAATGAAAATTTGTAGTCTTTATATTTATTATAATATTTTTTTCAATAGAAAAAAAAACCAAAATTATAGCTCTGATCAAAATTTATAGAACTTTTAAGGGTTAAAAATACTCTCTCTCTCTCTCTCTCTCTCTCTCTCTCTCATCATTTTTGATTACATTTTGTGTAGTAATACAGTAAAATAGATTTAAAGTATTAGTTATGTTTAGTGTCTTATAATTTTTTAATCAAAAGACAACGTTTGCCGACAAATACTGTACACAAAAAAACAGATACATATTGTACTAATAATATTTGATTTGATTTGTCAAATAGTAACTCAAATTAAAAATTTATATATTTTTCGTTGATTTTAACGACCAAAAAATAAATAAATACATACAAACAAATTACATATCAATATTTAATCAAAGCTAGATTGATAATTGTTTACACTAAAATATTGATCTATATTTTTTTATATTAATTAAAATATATAATATTAAGTTATAAACTGTATTAAGTATTATATCATATGATATCTTAATATAATCAATGTTTGTTATGAGAGTTGTTATTATTGTTTAGTTTTATATATTGAATTTTGATGTTAGTTACTAATGATTTATATATATATATTATATAATTTATATATTTCGTATATATTTGTTTGTTAATCTTTAATGTAATGTTTAATAAAATAATCTACAATGTTTGTTACGATTGCAATCATACTATAACTAAATCATTAAAATTTAACCAATAATGCCTATCAACTCAAATCAAAACAAAATAATATAAAAGCTTTTACTTTATTGTTAATATTATTAGTTTCAAACCATAAATTAAATTAATTGAGTTTGAAGTGTTAAAATATTTATAAGATATAAATATGATAGTCACATATGATTATGATTTTTTGTTGTTGTAAAATACATTTACTTTAAATAAACAAAAGTGTCATTAAAATTATTAATTTATATATTTCATATAATTAGATTTATAATGTCATTAATTGCAACAATAATTAAAAAATAATATTTTTTACAATAAAAAACTAGATTATATCATATAAATATCAAAATAAACTAATATCGTATATGATATCTATAAGTAAAATCAAATCAAATATAATATATTTGGTTATGAATCGGTCGACCAGTCATATGACAGGCCTCAGCACTCATTACAGGAAAACAGTTATGTTTTTTTTGGTAAAACTTTTTTCTCTTTAGATTATATATGATATGCATCTCTCTCTCTCTCTCTCTCTCTCCTCTTCTCTGAACTATGTGTTTGTATTTTCCAGTAACTGATTAGTATGTATGTGTGCGGCACCCGTGTGTTGTCGTTAGGTTAGGAGTTGTTAGAGCTATGAGATTGAATGCACCGAACAGATAATGAGGCGTCACATCCGATCTGATTATCTATTTTTCTGTGTGATAACTGGGCTGTTATTATAAGTACTCTACTGTACGGTACAGTTAGTGTTAAATGTTTTTTGTGTCTTAATATTATTGTCTCATTCATGTAGTGTTTTACTGATAAAATATTATATGTATGTGTGTGTGTGTGATGTTAGTTAGTGATGGACTGTATGTATGTGAGTGTTTGAACAGCACACACACACACACACACACACACACACACACACACACACACACACACACACACACACACACACACACACACACACACACACACACACACACACACACACACACACACACACACACACACACACACACACACACACACACACACACTGGCACATACATATCAAGCTAACAGCTCTAATAACCCACATATAAACTAATTGTGTTATAACAAAGAATATTCTGTATTCGTATTTAAACAATAGAATTCTCCATCAAATGAATTGTTGTCTTTAAATACCTGTTTCCTATTGACAGACACGAAGTGTTTTACTTAACTTAAAAAAACAAAATACAATAGACATACACTAACACACACACACACACACACACACACACACACACACACACAAACACAAACACATGCATTCATACATCACATCACATAGCACACAATCATAATAATATATACTGTATATATATATATATATATATATATATATCGATACATATATATATAATACTATATATAATATATCGTATTGGTTTCACTAGGCTCTTCATATATATATATATATATATATAAACATGTATATATAGTATATAAATTTATAGATATATTTATACACTGATACTGACATAAATTCATTGATAAACAAAAGAAAAAAAATAAAATAAAAAAATTTTAGATAATTAACTCTATGGACATAAATATAATTTAATGATTATTTATTATTATTAGTATTATTTCTTTTTTTGGTTGTGAATATGTTGCAACAGATATCCCATTATATACTGTATAGTATACACTGTATATATAGTTTAGGATTAAAATAATATTTATATTTGTTGTCTTCACTTTGTTTTTTGGGTGACATTTATTTTGTATTTATATTTATTTATTTTCTAACTATATTTGGTATATATTTTTATTAAATGCCTTAACAAACACAACAAGTATTGTCTGTCTTTTGTGCGATAAGACCTCAATTGTCATACAATTTGTGGTGTTTTTTTTGGGAACAAACTTTTGTTTGTTTTACATTTCCTATTCAATAAGTCAATCTCTTTTTTCACACTAACTCACTCACAATTACTTACTCACTCACCCACCGACTCTATCACATTGCTATTGGATTATTTTACTTTTAAATTAAGATTTAAATTATTGTCAACAATTTTATTTATACCTTGTTTTTATAAAGCATTTTCTTCAAGTATTTCTCTCAAAGTAATGTATAAAATCGTTTTCATTAAGTTATACTTAGCATTACTTTTATAATTATTAATATTTATTAATCATTTAGATTTTGATATTTATATTGACATAAAATATTAATACAAAAATTGCAAATAATATAATAAATACAATATATGTGTAACGCATGTGCTTTACCTCATACTTTGTAAGTATGGTTTTTATTAAGTATTTGAAGTCTACTTTCTCTCAAAGTTTTGTGTTTTTGTTAACTTTAAAAGTCAAGTATAAGTAGTGTTTTTATTAAGAAATTTTGAAAATACTTTGAGAGATTGCTTTATGAAAACAGGGTATTATATATATATTTATTATTTACTTACTGTTGTGTTGTTATCTGTAAATTAATCAATGGATGACTGAATGAATAACTGACTGATTGTAAACCAAAAACTTTGTTATTCAAATAATTCAAATATTATATATGAAAACAAATATTTAAATATTTTCTTGAAAACAACTTTATTTCATTATGCAAATCAAAATATAAAACATACCAATAATTTTTAATCAATTGATATGATATATACATATTAGTAATTTATTTGGTGTATTATATTTGTGTTATCACATATATGCCAACATTTGATGAGATATATTGTGTGTGTGTGTGTGTGTGTGTGTGTGTGTGTGTGTGTGTGTGTGTGTGTGTGTGTGTGTGTGTGTGTGTGTGTGTGTGTGTGTGTGTGTGTGTGTGTGTGTGTGTGTGTGTGTGTGTGTGTGTGTGTGTGTGTGTGTGTGTGTGTGTGTGTGTGTGTGTGTGTGTGTGTGTGTGTGTGTGTGTGTGTGTGTGTGTGTGTGTGTGTGTGTGTGTGTGTGTGTGTGTGTGTGTCTATCTGTTTATCAGTCTTTTTCTTTATTTATATCTACCTATCTGTCTATCTATCCGTCTATCCATCATAATTTTGTAATGTTATCAATGTTAGTTGTTTTCGGTACTCAAAATTTACACTACATTTCACATTAATATAAGTGAATGAATTATATGACAGAAAAATGTGTACCAAAAGATGATGAAAAAACTTATTGTTTGAATAAGAGAGAGAGAGAGAGAGAGAGAGAGAAAGAGAGAGAGTCTAATAGTTTTATAGTTTTTATTTTACTTGTAAAACAAAATTGAAGGACTAGTATTGCATTGAGGTTTGAGATAAAATGATTTATCAAAGCATTGAAAATTAAATATAAGAAATCATTGAAAATAAAGTTATAAAAAATAGGTTATATATATTATAAGTGATCTCTAGATATACAAAAGATTCTGAGCTTTAAAACTATTATAAAGTATTTCTATATATTATTATTGTATGAATTTTATTGTATGAACAATACATATGAGCATTAGTTGTCGGGATATTTCAAATAAATTTTAAGATTTTTATTCTTAGTAATAATAATAATATAAAAAATAAAAAGAGATATAACATCTAATTAATATATATATATATATATAGGTATATAAATTATATTATATATCCTTAACTTTTAACGTTTAAAACTAAAAAACTAAATTTTATAATCGTTTCATAACAGTTTTACTATTAGTTATTATTGGTTTCAATTACTATAATATTATATATATTTTTACAAATAAAATTCTTAATAATAATTATTGTATTTTAAACAATTGCAATTAATTATTTTTTATATAATTAAATAAAACTTTATTTTCGTCTCAAATTTAAATTTAATTTTAACATCTAGTTTAATATTTATTGATATTGATTATAATTTAATAAAAATATCTCTACATATGTATAACTAATTTAAATATTACTATTATTTAATTGAAAAGTTTTTGTTGTTATTATTGTTATTACAGCAAAAAAAACTATTCAAAATTATTATCACTATTTAGATTAGTGAGAAAAAATTATTAGTAGTTTTTAAATGTCATTTAGTTAATTACATGTTTTTAAATTTAAGATAAAAAAATTAAATGTTTTTAATCTAATAAAATTCCGTTAAATAAACATTTAACACATTGAGGTTCAATACAATTATCTTAAACAGTAATAGTAATGAATCTAATAAACCGATGGTTTTCAATGATATTGACATATACTGTAATTTAGTTATACTAAATACAATTATTATATATATTTAAATAAATTATAAATTATTCATAAACATTTAGTCAGTAATAATAATAATAATAATAATTATTATTATTATAAAAAGCATTTATAATATTATTATTATCACTCACTAAATGTTTATAAATAATATACCGGTATAAATTAGCATGTATAAATTAATTTAACTGATAGATGTTTTTTTTTAAAAAAAGCTAAATAAATAATAATAATTAGTAAATACTATATGCTAATTAATTGTCCTATAGTTAATTAAATTTGTTGAACACAATTATTGCTTAAATTATATGTAACAATATTGTTATTTTCATCATTATTGTGATGATATAATTTTTTGTTTGTTTGGTGGTTTTGTTTTTTAAGTATACAAATATTTGTGTTGATGTGGTGGCAATATTATTATTATTATCTTATAGATAATAATAATAATAATAATAATAAAAACTGTGTGGTAAGCCTGGAAGCAATAAAAATACTGTACTAGTAGTGCACAGTTAGGTTTAATTTTATTGATTCAAACAAATTTGCCCACATACTATAAACATGTATAAATACAATAGAGTTCAATATATTTAAGTACAGTATATAAAGTATAAATTGTAGCGTAAATGTTTGGTAACATAAGGTATTAACATGAAAATAGGTGTGTTTTTCTAATGTATAAAAATACAGTATATAGTGTTCAAAAAAGTACTGTAAAAAATACATTCTTGAAAATTAGTATTTTTTTAGTTGCTTATGTAGCTTAAACTCCATGTGCTATTAGAGAGCGAGAAAGAGAGAGATAGAGAGAACTATTATTCTGTTGACTGTTTGTTGGAAATATTTTTTTATTTATTTTTAAAAAACTGATTGTCATTTGTAGGCAAGTGTTTGTTATGTAATAGAATGGTATATGTTTTTCCATAATCCCTGTCCCTTTGGTGTCAATGGATGTACTGTTTTAATACATTTATAGTCAGTGAAACTTATTATATATTTCAACGACAACTCTGCCTTTTTAGCAGATGAGATAAGAGTAGACAAAACATAAGTGATGTGAGTGAGTGAGTGAGTGAGTGAGTGAGTGAGTGAGAGAGAGAAAGAGAGAGAGAGGATGTTATTAAACATAAGTAACTCTTCACATGCATAACAAATTCAATAAACAAATGATAAAAAAAACACTTAAAACAATGACTAACTATTATTATAATAAATTGTATTATTATAGTTCATAATATAATATTATTATATACATATATAATATTATATATTATTATTTAAAATTAATAGGCATTTTCATTATATTATTATTAATAGTAATGACCCGAATAATGCAAATAATAATAATAATACCAATAATAATAATAACATCAAACGGTTGGCCAAACTGAGGAATGTTGTGACCGGTCAGATCACTAGCGATACACTGCATAATACAGCCAAACAAGTAATTAAATTTTTTAGTATTAGTTTTTACTAATTTAATATACAATACAATAAAGCGCTTAATAATAATAATATACAGTTTTAATTATTTTTGCAAAATATTCATTCAATAAATTCTATAAAAATATTTATTATAATAGAGAAAATGTTTTAAACTTTATGTATAGAATAAAAGTTTTTTTTGTAGACATTATAGATATGTTTAATAAATAATAATAAAATGAAACATTTTATGTAAAATAGTTTATCATCAATGAAATTGATAGGAAAGTTTAGTTATAATATAAATAATATTAATGTCTGTGTCTATTATGAAAATGTTTTTTTTAATGAATTATGTAAACAATTAAAAACTAATTATTTTGATGTATTTTTCTCTATACATTTTAATATTATACAATATTTGCAATTCAAGCATAAATGTGGGCTGTTTTATGTTATTTATATTGCACATTATAAATGTTAGATACTGTATTAAATAACAGTTATGATTGTAGTTTAATTATAATTAAAGTTTGTTAAATAACTGTTTTAGAATTAATCATAAAAGTTTATATTTGTTTTTTAAAATTAAAATGTATCCAAAATAGTAGAAATTAATTTTACTAATTTCCAGGTGGTCAAATTTTTATTTATTTTTATGCTCACAAAATTTATTAATGTTTTAAGTTTATAATCATAACATTATAATAATGTATTATTTGAAATAAATATTCTTAATTGAAATAAAATTCAAATTTATACTATAGAATAAATCAAATGAAATTTTAAAAGTTTTTTTTTATGCTATTTTCTAATAAAAAAACAATTAATACATTAACAATATGTTTTACAAAACAAGTTTTAAATAAAACAAAAAATATATAATGAATTTTAAAAATACATAAATAAATCAATTTTAAGTATAAATAATTCAAATAATTTATACTAAACTATTTGTCATTGAAATTGTTAGACACTTGGCTGTAATAGATCGGTATGTGCCGGTTCAATCATGAGCTACAAGAGCACACTATACCAGAGCCAGCCAAGGCATACCCGAACCATCGATGAAGTGATAGATGAATCCAAACATTTTATTGAACAATACTATGCATCCATCAAACGTGTCAACACTGCGGCCCACGAGTTAAGGTGCCGGGAGATTGTCAAAGAGGTTAACGAAAAGGGCACCTATACGTTAAAAGAGACGGAACTCATATTTGGCGCCAAACTAGCCTGGCGTAATGCACCCAGGTGCATCGGCAGAATACAGTGGTCCAAATTACAGGTTTTTAGTTAAATTTAAATTATTTTATAAAACTATTATGAAATTGAAAATTAATTAATTAATTATTTTTTTGGATAAAAAATAAATAAATTTAATCTAAGATATGGATTTTAAATTTATACAGTAATTTAACCATAAATATAAATTATATTAATATATTGTATACCTATATATATATATATATTATATTTATCATATAATAGACAAATTATACGATATTGACAATTTACTATGCATTCAATCTTATTCAAACAATATATTTTCACTCCATCTTATTTTAATTTTCTATTTATAAAAAAATTATTTTGATTGAATTGTTTTATTTTTGTATATTTGTGTGTGTGTGTGTGTGTGTGTGTGTGTGAGAAAATAGTATTTTCAAATATATATATCATCTTAGCCTGATTATTTTATTTTTTATCATTTGCAAATATTTGCATAATTTACAGCTTTGATTATAGTAAAATGGGTGATAAAAATTCACACCGAAAACTTTATTTTTATTAACACTTTTATTATTATTATTATTATATATTATTTAGTTTTTTTTATCAATTTACTTGCGTTTTGTTTTCAATATAACTTATTTGTGTACTGAATATTGATTAGACGGATAGATAGATTTTACTTTCCAAGTATTATGCATAGATTTATTTGTAAATTATTTATTCAATATTACTTTTATATTAAATAAAAAGCTTGAAAATCTATGGATAGATAGTTGAAACTAAGTACGTATTGAGCCAATAATATTTTAAATATATATATATATATATATATTTAATTAATTGGTAAAATAATAAATTAAAAAATAAAATATTTATACTAACTAATTATAAAACATAAAAATAGTATTTAGTGTAGTATTTAAAAAATCTCATATAAGTAATTTAATACATATTTGGTATATAATAACTAATTAGTCACAAAAAAATGTAATAAAGTTGTGATTGCATAATAATAATTAACATTATTTTTACAATACATATTTTTTGAAATATTATATAATTTTTTGTGAGTGTTTTATTTATTTAAGTTTCAAGAGTACTGGTTTAGTAGTATAATATAAAGTGTTCCTTAATTATTGTTAACATAGGATTTTGTTTTATTTATATATTATTTTATCTATTGATTTGGATTTAATGAATATATGCTTTTTTAAATTAGAAATTACATGAAACATAAATTGACACAATCATTGACTTTACTGTATTTAGTAGTCTATATAGTAGTATATCTATATAATGTAATAATAGTTTGTCTGTTATTTTCATACCGCCTTTTGGGAGTTAATGTACAAATAAATTATTTTCTTATTCACTGTCCGTTTTAGTTGTAAATATACCAGAGTGTGATAGTAAAGCACTGGGAGCTTTAAAGTTAGGCACCTAAACACACACACAAAGTTTAAACAGTTTGCACTGACATTAAAATAGCTATTTTATAGATTAAATGAAATCCAAAAGATTTTTGTTCAAATTCAACATACATTTGTCATTATAATGAATTAGTAGATTCAATGACTGAGTGGGTGAGAGAAAGAGAGAGAGAGAGAGAGAGAGAGAGAGAGACGGCTATAACTTTTTGGAAATTAAAACAAACTTTTAGTTGTCTTTATAAAAAAGTTTTGCATTGTTTTACGAATTGCATTGCATTGTAAATGTATTAAACAATATAATTAAATAAATAAAATAAATAAAAACAGTTTGTTATCCAATTATACCAAACAAAATGCTAACAGTTATTTGCTATTTGTTTGAGTTGTAAATACAGTATTTAAATATAATATATTATTATATTTATAAAAAAATAAATTATTTATAAAATATCAAAAAATTATTATTTTTAATAGTAAATATTTTATATTCATAATATTTGAGGTTTAATTTTGATACACAAAAAACACTATTAAATAATACAATTATAATTTTATATAAAAATAAAACTTTTTTTTTCAGATTTTTCATATATAAATTATTACATATGTTGTATTTATATCTAAATTATAATGTATTATATATGTATGTATATCTGTCATTTATTTTTTGAGCACCTGTATTGTGGTATTACTTTGTGTCCAGGTGCGATAATTAAAATATTCAACAAATACTGTATTAACACTTGACACCAGTATGACTGACCATAGAATCAGTGTAACGGACAGTACGACCGATGCGTGCGATAGATTGTCCGGCTGTTGGATCAGTAGATAGTGAAATAGGCTCAGAAAGGCTATATAGTAGAGGAACAGATAGATCATTGTGACGGCCAAAACCTCTTGCCAGTGATTTGACTCCTGTTTTACATACGATAGATAGGATTTGGACCGTCGGGTGATAACAATGTTTCGATAGTCCGATTCGCAAACAGTACACCTTAGACGACCCGACCATTTAATCCATTGTTTTAAGCACTTAAAATGTACGTACGCTTGACTGCCTCGACATGAGCACCGGGTAATCAAATTGTTGATCTGGTCGTCCTCCAGACATATGCAACACATTAGATCATTGTTCATGTTTTTTGTTTGTTTGTTAGTCTATATAATAGACTTAAAATTGGTTTTATTATAAGATAATAAATATTATTTTAATTTATGATATTGTTTGAAATATTTAATTGCAAGTGTGATATTTCACGTGCTAACTAATTATTATAGATTTTGTGTACAAACTAGACGGTATTTTTTGCACATTTTATTTTTACATTTTTTAAACATAAAACTATAAATTAAAAATGACACTATCAATTTAGTAGGCATTCAAAAGTCGTATATAGTAATTAAACTGATAAATAAATAAATATATTTAATAGTATTCGGATCAAAACTTTAATCAAAAAAAATATTTAGAAAATTATAATATTTTAGTTTTTACTGTATAACAGTTTAATTGATAAAGTACTGCACTTTTGAATGTCTACTAAAGTTATAGTATTATACAAAAGTGACTTTTTAATACATAGTTTTATGTTGAAATATGCAAAAAATACCGTTTAGTTTACTGTAAATCTATAATAATTAGTTAGCACGTGAAATATCACACGTGCATTCAAATATTTCAAACAAAATAACAAATTAAAAAAAATAATTATCTTATAATAAAACAAATTTTGAGTCTAATATACTGTGTTATATATTATATAAATAAGTTAAAATATTATTCATAGAGTTATAATAAGTAAATATGAATTTATAGTACTGTATATAAAAACAGTTAATTTTATAATTTATTTTTAAAAACATGTATAATTAATAAGATAATACTTATGAAACATCAGTTATAAAATTAACAATAAATACTGTATATAATATAGGTATACAGTACTGTATATATATATATATATATCAGGGTTAAGTAAGGGGGGTRGGGGGTAAGGCCAAAATACCCCCCCTAAGATCGAGAAATTGGGATTTTACCCCCCAGACTTTTTGACCAAATTGAAAAAATTGTCGCTTAAAAATGAGGAGAAATGACCCCCCCTAAAATT